>NC_137799.1:29716563-30054063 GCF_963383645.1 Muscardinus avellanarius
GAGATGTTCAAGGTAAAATTATGGTTCAAAAAATAAGAAACATGTGAGGTATCAAGGGTTAAAAAGCAAAAAGCACAATATGGGATTCAGAAATCCTTCAGAGAGAGATGCCCTCTCACCTGCAGAGGGAAGAACAGTTGAATTGCTCCAGATGGAGGAGGTGCTATTGTAGGAAAAAATTTTAAATGTGAATTTCCCACAGTGGCTGTAGATTAAGGGAGAGAGAGAGAGGAGAGAGAGGAGAGAGAGGAGAGAGAGAGAGAGAGAGAGAGAGAGAGAGAGAGAGAGAGAGAGAGAGAGAGAGAGAGAGAGAGGACTGAGATGGTGAATGATTGCATGCCAAGTCTAAGGGTTTACACTTTTATCCTGATAATCCTGAGGAGACATGGGGATTTTCAAGCAATAATGAAACAGGATTTGTGATTTTTTTGGCCATGCTGGGGCTTGAACCCAGGGGCATTCTACCTATAAGCTATACCCTTTACCCCATTTTTTAATTCTTTATTTGGAAACAGGGTCTCACTGAATTGCGGAGAGCCTCACTCCGCAATAGCTGAAGCTGGCCACAAACCTGTGATCCTCCTGGCTCAGCCTCCCAAGTGCTGGGATTACAAGCATGTGCCACCATGCCAGGCTTTTTATTTTAATCTGTCTAGAGCAGAGAGGGGATGAACCAGAAGAGAGAGGGGCAAGAGGCAGGAAGTTAACATCATCCTTTATAACTTAATGATCACACAGTCACCATGATTACCTGCTCCGCATATCTCCTCTGCATATCTCCCTGACAGATAACTCGCTGTGATATGGAACAGGAAGTTCTGGAACAGGAAGGTTTCATGGTGCCACTGAACAGGCACAAGGTCTGCAGGTAGAGCCCAGCTCCAGATATGGTTCCTTCACACACCCTCTGTGTAACTTGGAAAGCCACTCACCTTCTCTGGATCCCAGCTCGCTCAACTATAAAAGAAGTACCCCTGCCTCCCGGGTGTGTCCTGAAGATCCCGGGTGCGGATGCTAGAGCTTTTGGGAAACCACAAAGCTCTGTGAAAATCCTCCTGTCTCCCCTGCTGCCCCGGGATAAACATGGGGTTGTCATTTCTCCTGAAATGACAACGGGTGCAAGCCCAGATTTAAATTCCTTTTGTGCACTGAATTCTGACTCTCTTGATAACGCATCTTTAGATGTAATTGTACTAGATAAAAGAAAATGTCTGTCAGTGTTTACTGGTGTCAAGAGCACCTGAGGTTGCGCCAAGCCACACTCTGCCACTAGGGGGAGCTCATCCTTCAGCTTCAATCACGGCATTTCAGCCCAGCTGTCAAACTAGGTCATCTGTTAGGAAAGACAGAAAGCTGAAAATAGGGTATATGATCTTGGACAAAGGATTTAATTTCTCTGAGCCTAAGTTCTCCATCGGCAAGTAGGAATATTCATGCTACCCTACGGCGATGATCATTTAAGATATTAATGTTCAGCAAGTACCGCACACGGTATAACAATTCCCTGAATTATAGAGCCCCATCCTTTTTCCATTCCCCTTGCCCCGAGCTCACCACCTCCAAGATACACCCACAGCCCTTTTCGTTGATTGATTGATTGATTGACTGATTGATTGATTGAAACAGGGCCTCACTAAGTCACCAAGGCTGGCAATCCTTCTGCCTCAGCCTCCCGAGTCTCTGGGGTTGCAGGCATGCACCTCCACTCCCGGCCTACTTTTCCCACTTTGGTACAATTAACAGTAATTGAGAGATATAGTTAAGGGAAATTGAACGGCCACGAGGAGAGGAAGCTGCGGAGAGGAACACGCCGGGAGGTGGCTGCGCTGGTAGCAGCCGGGACGCCGAGTGTGCACGGCTGCGAGCGAAGGCATCCGCACGCGAGGCGGTTTTACAAGCCCCTTGGCTGGTCTCCTCGGCAGCCGCAAACAGATGGGCAGTGGGGAACTGCGAGACGAAGCGGGCACACGGGCCGCAGGCCGCGGCTCGCTCCTCCTGGTGGAGTCGGTCCCCTCCGTTCCGGAGTCATTACCCCGAGCGCGAGCCGGGAAATAGCACCTAATGGATTGCACCTCGCCTGTTTCCTCAATGGCCGCAGGGCTCTTGCCTGATGGCTCTGCAAAGACGCCTTTCCTTCGTGTCCTCGCAAGCAGCTGTACCAAGGGCGATGGTGACGCTGTGCCAATACAACTGGTGGGAACAGAAGAACGGAGCCCATCAGGTACTCGGACCAAATTCCAAACATCAGATGGGGCGATGTCTCCTCTCTGCATTAACAGTTTCCTGGCCACCTGGCCAGCCTGACAAACCTGGTGGGTCTCCTGAATGCTCTTCAACAGAGAAAAGGGGAATTCACAGCTGTGTGCTAAGCTCCGGGCTGAGCTCCTCAAGAGCACTCTTACATGATGTGTGCTTCTCTGTAAGGGAGAGGTACGTCTCTATTTCACTCTGACCTCCCTGCAGTTCAGGGAAGCTGAGTAACTTGCCTGAGGTCACACCGCTAAGTGTGTGTGAGAGAACCAGGTCTGGAGTCTTCACCTGCAAGACACCCAAGTTTCAGTTTTTCCAGGAAGCTAACTTCAACCAAAGCCTGGCTGCCAGCTTCCTCTTTAAAACGTCCTTACGTTCTGTGCCCTCTCTTTGGATCTCTGCCATCTCAATTTCCAAATTTATTCTCCGCTTTCCCTATTATAACACTGCTCCCATTTAATCCATCCTCAAAATATCTCACCCTATTTAATCACTGTTATGGTGCCCCACCAAAGATAAGAATAGCCTGTTTCTGGAGTGACTTAACTAAGATCACCCTGAGCTGGGCAAGGCGGGACACACCTATAATCCCAGTACCTGGGAGGTTGAGACAAGAAAATCGCAGGTTTAAGGACAGCCTAAGCAAATAATGAGACTCTCATCAACCTAGTAAGACCCTATTTCAAAATAAAAATAAAAGCTGGGCATGGTGGAGCATGCTTGTAACTCTGGTAAATTGGGGGGCTGAGTCGGGAGGATCACAGGTTCACTACCAGCCTAAGATACTTAGGCCCTCTGCAACTTAGTCAGACCCTGTTTCAAAATAAAGAATAAAAAATAGGGCTGGGAGTGTAACTCAAAGTTAGAATGCCCCTGGGTTCAATTCCCAGTACCACAAAGAAATAAAAATAATACATACATACATACATACATACATACATACATACATAAATAGGGCTGGAGTGTAGCTCAGAGGTAGAATGCCCCTGGGTTCAATCCCCAGTACCATAAATAAATAAATAAATAAATAAATAAATAAATAGTCACTGTGTTGTCAAGGGAAGGTCTTGAAGCATAGAAAACCTACTTTCCCTAATATACAATCTCTACCTCTAGGTTGAGCTGGAAGAACTCCGTGGTGGTCCAGCCATAAAATGGACAGAACCCGGGAGCACTGTCCTTAATGCTTTCTTCATCTCTTATACCCATCCTGATTGAACAAACTGTGAACTAGTCAGCTCATCTCCATCTCCATGACAGTGCCCCAGGTCAGGTTTAGCACACACAAAGCCAGCCACCTGCTGACCCAACTTCCAGTCCCTTCTAATCGCCCCAGTTCCTCACTGTTAGCATTCTTTAAAAAAAAAAAAATGCCAGGTGTAGTGTCAGACAGCTATAATCCCAGGACTTGGAGGCTAAGACAGGAGAATCATAGGTTTGAGACCAGCCTCAGCAACTTAGTGAGACTCTATTTCAAAACAAGAAATAAAAAGGACTGGGAGTGTAGCTCAGAGGTAGAATACCCTGGGTTCAATCTCTAGTAGCACAAAATAAACAAATATTTTGATTCCATCAAGTAATATCCCTGATGAAAATGTCATGATGATTCTTCCTCCCTTTCCACTTCCAAAGAAAGCCAGACTCTTTTGGTCTGCAAAACATGCCCTTTATCTTCCTCCCCAGAATACCTCTCCAGCCTTATCAGTTTCACCTGCACCAATGCCCCACTCAACTACTTAATAATGTGACTCTAGCTAGTGCTAACCCATCGTCCATCTATTTCTTTGTAAAAGAACCCCTGAGTTTTGGCTGAGCACAAGGACTCCCTTGCAGCTAGGTCTGACCATGTGACGGGTGCTGGCCAATGGGCTGTGAGAGACACTGATATGGGCCATTTCTGGATTATGTCATCAAAAGGAAGCTTCTTGCTCTTCCACTTTTCATTCCTTCTCAGAGGTGATAAAGTGCACATGTTGGTGGCAAGCCCGCTCAGACGTAGGATGAGGAGGACAACACTGGAGAGGAACTGGGGTCCCTGAGGGTTCATGGAGAGCACCGCTGCTTTACATCATTCAAGCTCCCCTGGAAATAAGGATTCCCTTGCATTTATTGCAGAGGCAATTCCAGGAAATATCCAGAGGAGAGTGAGGAAGTGAGACAGAAAAGGGAAAGAAAATGATGAGGTTTACATTAGCAAGCCAGTTATCACTACAGGGTACTGGACAAATCCCCATGAGACACTGGAGAAAGTGGAAATGTGACCAGATTTATCCTGCTCTGGGGGCCGGGGGAAGCTGGAGGTATTTTTGTTTGTTTTGTTTTGTTTTTGTTGTGAGGGGGAGAGGAATACTGGAGTTGGAACCCAGGAGCATTCTACCTCTGAGCTACGCCCCAGTCCTATTTTAGTTTTTATTTTGAAACAGGGTCTAAGTTGCTGAGGCTGACCTCGAACCTGTGATCTTCAGGTCTCGGCCTCACAAATACTGGGATTACAGGCGTGCACCACCATGCCCAGCAAACTGAATTATTTATTCACACCTGTTGAAATCACTTGAGGGGTAGGGAGGAAGTGGGCACTCATTCCTGCTATGCTAAACCTGCAGGCAGAGATTGCTCTGGGGCAGGGAGGGGCCTCAGGCAGGCACAGGTGCTGGATAGCAGCAGTAAACTGAGGTACACAGAAACAGCCAGTGTTGGGAGGATTCGTCTTTAATGAAGAAATAAACCTTAGACAGGTATGGGGGCACACATCTGTAATCCCAATATTTGGGAGGCTGAGACAAAAAGATCACAGGTTCAAGGACAATCTCAGCAACTTAACGAAACCCTCAGCAACTCAGTAAGACTCCCAGCAACTTAGTGAGTCCGTGTTTCGAAATAAAGAATAGCTGGGCATGTCGCTTAGAGGTAGACGACCCCTAGGTTCAGTTCCCAGTACTAAAAAAAAAAAAAAAGAGGATCAGTAACCAAAGTCAAAGGTCCTTAGAAAACATCAGCCAGCCGGGCGTGGTGGCGCACGCTTGTAATCCCCGCGCTTGGGAGGCGGAGACAGGAGGATCACACAGGTTCTAAGTCAGCCACGCTGGCTTAAGAGACCCTGTTTCCAAATAAAAAGTATAAATAGGTCTGGAGTGTAGCCCCAGAGGTAGAAGGCCTTCCAGAAACCCCAGTACCACAAAAAAAAAAAAAAAAAAAACCCAGCAAGCCAGCCTAGGAAGATAATGCCAGGAAATGGCTTCAGGAAAGCTCCAGAAGAAGAGGAGAGACCACACTTCTGGAGCGTGCAGCAGAGGTTCCCCAGGGTCCAGCTCCGCTTGGCAGCAGGAAGCCAGAGCCCCACAGTGTCTGTGAAATGAGCAGCAGGTGGCCCTGGCTGTAGCCTGCTCTGCTCAGTGGGGAATGCTTCAGAGAGTGGCTCCCAGCACCCTAGGCCTCTGGGAACCGCTGGGCCTCTTCCCCAGAGCCACAGGAAGCCACAATGCCTTCCTTGCAAAGACTGGGTCAATGGAAACAATAAATCATTAACAATTGCAGTGCAAGGCCCAGAGTAAATATTTGTTGACTCCTGGTGGATCACAAGTGCTCTGTCATGAGGATTACTTGCAGCTGAGCTGAGAGATGCTGGATGCCGTTTTAACTGTTCCTCTCCATGGGGGAATACCAAGTAAACTGTTCCTTTCCACACATGCACAAGCAGAACCAGCTGTAAATACCAATCCATCAGTCAGCACTTCTCTGGGCCGTCCCCTACTAGCCCAGGGTCTTGGAGACAAGAGATAGTCTAATCTCCAGACATCCACTAACTCAGGTCTAGCTGGGGAGTCAACAGCAACCATACATGTGTCTAGCCACTGATCTTTAGTCCTTGACCAAAAAAACACAGCCAGGCATGGTGGCACACACTTATAATCCCAGCATTTGGGAAGCTGAAACAGGAGGATGGCAGTTCACAGCCAGCCTCAGCTACTATTTAATGGAGCCCTTTGAAACCCAGTGAGACCCTGTTTCAAAACGAAGAATAAAAAATAGGGCTGAGGGTATAGCTCAGAGGTAGAATGCCCCTGGGTTCCATCCCCAGTACCATACACACACACACAAAAAAAAAAGAAAAACCAGATAATATTCTCCTCTATTATTAACATATGACATTAAAATGGTACATTTGTTAAAATTTATGAACCATTTTTTTGTTTGGATGGTTGGTTGGTTGGTTGGTTTTGGTACTGGGGATTGAACCCAGGGGCATTCTACCTCCCAACTATACTTCCAGTTCTTTTTATTTTTTATTTTGAAGCAGAATCTCACTAAGTTGCTGAGGTTACCTCAAACCTGCAATCCTCCTGTCTCAGTCTCCCAAGTAATGGGATTACAGACATGTACCACCACACCCAACTCCAATATTGATATTTCGTGGTGGAGGGGGCGCACATGTGCACACACATATGGTTCTGGGTATTAAACCCAAGGACATTCTATTCTGAGCTATCTCCCAGCCTTTCCTGTTTTTAATTTTTGAAACAGCCTCCCTAGACTGCTGAGAGTCTCACGACATTGCTGAGGCTATCCTCAAACCTGAGATTCCCCCTGTCTCAGCCTCCCAAAGACTGGGATTACAGACCTGCACCATCACAACCGACTCCAATATCGATACATTTTTAATGCCTTTTTCTGCTCCAGGGGCCCATTTAGGTCCTACACCACATTTAACTGTCATAAGTCCTTCGCTCTGCCTGGCAGTGACAGCTCCCCAGATTCTTTTGGTTTGGGATGACCTTGACAGCTGCAAAGAGCACACTGGCCAGGTATTTCATAGGATGCCCCTCTCCTGGAATTTATCGTAAAGATTTTATCATGATTACAACTGGGGTTAAAATGTCATTTTTGTCACACCATATCAAAAGTATACAGTATCAGCATGATTTTTCACTGCAGATATTGACCTTGACCACCTGACCACAGTAGTGTTTGTCAGCTGGACTGTAAAATTACTTTTTCTCACCCAGTTCTGTACTGTCCTCTTTGGAAGGAATTCATTGTGTGCTGCCCACATATAATGAACGTGAAATGCAAATGCTTTCCATAATTCAAAGCCTCTACATTAACTAGTTGGAATTCTTCTGCCCAGGAAATTTCTCTCTTCTCTCCACTTTTGTACTCAGTCATTACATCAGCAGAGGCTATTAGCTATTTATTTGGTACCTTAGGCTGTGACCTGATACTTTGTTACCCTGTTGGACTGAATTGTTCCAGTTTGGGCCATTGCTTTGGACTGTGTCTCTTGGACATATCCCGATGTAGCTGTTTGTCTTTGAGCAACTCCTAGCAATCTGGCACTACAAGATGCCTCAGGCTCATTCTCTATTTTTCCTGTCCCAGTCTTAGAATGAGCCATGTATCAAGAAGCCCATGGTCCTTATATTGGAGAAGGTTTTTAGAAATCAAGATGGGAGTGTCAGACCCAGGACTTCTGTTTTATTTAACTCCCTATTTGAAAATAATTTGAAAAGTTGCAAACAGCAGGAAAAACATCCACTTATTCTTTATCCAGACACATCTCCTGTTAGCGTGTTATACCATTTGCTGTATCATTTGCTCCATTTTCCGCTGTATATAATTTTTATAAACCATTTGAGATATGATAGACCTTTGCCTATAAACACTCCAGTGTGCACTTGCTAAAAAAGAATAAGGACACTCTCCTACAGAACCACAGAGCTGCTGATTTCTGTCAAGTTAGCACAAATATAATTCTTTTTTCTTATTTACAATCCATTTTCCACCTCTATGGATGGGTATAAATACCTGTTGTTTTTTGCTTTTGTTTTTGTTTTTCTGATGCTGGGGATTGAACCCAGGGACATTCTACTTCTGAGCTGCACCCTTCAGCCTCTTTGTATGTATGTATGTATTTTTGGTGGTACTGGGGTTCCTGGAAGCCCTTCTACCTCCAGGCTACACTCCCAGACCTATTTTTTTTTATATATTTTTGAAACAGGGTCTCTTAAGCCAGCTCGGCTGGCTTCGAGCCTGCACGATCCTCCTGTCTCTGCCTCCCAAGCGCGGGGATTACAAGCATGCGCCACCACGCCCGGCCTGTATGTATGTATTTAGAAACAGGGTCTCACTAAGTTTCTGAGACGGGCCAGAACCTGTGATCCTCCTACCTCAGCCTCCCAAGAACTGGGATTATAGGCTTCTACTACCATACTAAGTGAGTACAAATACCTCTTAGGGATTTTTATTTCTTCTAGTACAGAATCCAATCTAAGCTTTAATGTGCACTTAGTTATGTTCTTTTCATCTCCTGGAACAGGTCATCAGCCTTGCTTTACCTTTTATGGCATTCACATTTTTTTTAAGACTACTATCCACTCTTTTTAATAAAGTTCCCCTTTTGGAGTTTTCTGATTGCTCAGTTAACCAAACTTTGGGGGCACAGTCCTTAAGGACCACCCTCACATCCAATAACAACTGTAAACTCAGCAGCTTCCCAGAACCCTCTGAAAGTTTAATAGTTTGCAGAAAGACTCACAGAACTCACTTAATGCTATGTAATGCTACTCATAGTTTATTACATGGAAGATACAGGTTAAAATCAGCCAAAGGAAGAGATGGACGGTTCCCAGGGCCACGTTTCTGGGGGTCCTTGCCCCTTGGAGTTCACTTGCCTTACACTCCTAGAATTTTTGTGTGACGATACACACAAGTGTTGAGTGAAGAAAAGCACACTCAGGCCTCAATGTTCGGTTTGCTTTGGGGCTCCATCAAATAGGCACGATCGACTGACTGACTGATTGCCTCATAGGTGAACTCGGTCTCTGGGTTAAACCACTATCATGTGACTCAAAGCCCCCACACTGTCCCATGGTTGACCTTCCTGCCATGGCGAGCCCCCACCTCAGGAATGCTAGGAGTGGCCAGCCCCTACCCTGAACAAAGACCCTCCTATCAGATGGGATACAAGGACAAGTTCTTTATCATGCACTGATGTTTTCTCATGAATATATTCAGGTTGTGCGTGTCCAACCGTGATAGCACATAAGCAATGTTGTGTCTTATTCTCAGAGTCTATCACATATCTAAAGGTACACAGTGTCTTTCTATCTCTCAGTGCCAATGACAATCATAAACACCCAGTTAAGATATTGTCCTAACTCTCTACAATCTAGAAACTACATTTTCCCTTGCTTCTAATGAATCCCTTATTAGAAGAGTAGTAAAAATAGGAGCTGGGTATGGTGGCACACACCTTAGAAGGCAGAGACAGGAAGATCACAGGTTCAAGGCCAGTTTCAATGTAGTGAGACCTTAAAAGAACTTAGCAAGACTATGTTTCAAAACAAAGTAGCTGAGGGAGTAGCTCAGAAGTAGAATGCCTCTAGTTCAGTTCCCAGGACTGCGAAAACAAAAAAGAAAGACCAGGCACTGTAGTACACACCTATAATCCTAGTACGTGGGAGGCTGAGACAGAAGGATCTCAGATTCATGACCAGCTTCAGCAACTTAGTGAGACCCTCTACAACTTAGTGAGATCCTGTTTTAAAATGAAAAAAATAAATAAGGCTGGGAGTATAGCTTGGAGGGAGAACGACCTTGAATTCAATTCTCAGAACCACCAAAAAAACAAGGTAGTAGAATATAAGATTGAGCAAATATCCTGCTCTTGATAAAAATTTCTCTAGATTTAGTGTCTACTGACATGCACTGCCTAAACCGAGCTTTGCCGTGACCATTGTAAAAGACTGATGTCCCATCTCCAGCACTTCCTCCCACTCTACCAGCCTGCACTTGCCATGGACCATCAAGGAGGAGAGACTGCGGTTTCCATAAGCATCTCCAAGTGACTCCGATGTAAGAGATCTCCTCGGCCTTCTCTTAGAAACACTCCAAGCCAGGTGTGGTGGTGCACGCTTGTAATCCCAGCATTTGGGAGGCTAAAAATAAGGTCATGGTTCGCAGACAGCCTTGGCTACTTAGAGAGGTCCTTTGCAACTCACTGAGACCCTGTTTCAAAATAAAGAATAAAAAATAGGACTGGGGGTGTAGCTAGGAGGTCAAATGCCCCTGGGTTCCAGCCCCAGTGCCACACACACACACACACAAAAAAAAAAAAAAAAAAAAAAAAAAAAAAACACTCCAATGAGCCAGACTTTCATAGAAACATGCATGTGTCCCTGGTCTTGGTGGGTGAGGAGGCATCCATCTGCAGAGAAACTCAAGCAACCAGAAGGTGCAGCTCCTGCAGCGCCCAACATGAAGAAGAGCCAGCTCACTCGGGGAAAGGCGAGGCACAGAAGCAGAATGGAAGAGGTGTTCTTTGGAGTTCCTCTGCTTATTTTTCTTCTTTTCTTTCCAACAGCTTCAAGTTCTTCATTATACCTTGCCTCCCTCGCTATGCCCAGGTTTTGCAGCAGCAGCAGCAGCAGCATATGGAAGCTTGCCAACAAAAAGAATCTCAGACCCCTCCCTGACTGTAATCAGATGTGCATTTTCTCAAAATTCTAGATGGGCCCGGCATGGTGGCACATGTCTGTAATCCCAGGACTAGGGGAGGCTGAGACGAGAGGATCTCAGGTTCACCACCAGCCTCCACAACTTGGTGAGACCCTGTTTCAAAATAAAATAGGGCTACGGGTGTATCTCAGAGGTAGAATGATGCCCCTCGTGTTCAATCCCCAGCAATACACAAAAACAAATACTAGATAGATTGTCCACAAAACACTGATCTTCAGAACACCACTTAACCCAGTGCCTGCCTCTCCATCCCCACCTAGGGCCACACTTGCCCCAGAAGTCAAACTCCAGCTCTGCTGAACCTTGCACCTGCCCAAAGTCCCCATCCAATGTCCAGACTCCAAAGAGCATTTGCATGAGCTGGTCCTTTGGGATGCCCTTGGCCCATCCCCATACCAACACTTTTTTTTTTTTTTTTTTTTTTTTTTTGCGAGTCTGGCGATGGAACCCAAAAGCTTTTGACCACTAAGCTACACCCCTACCCTATTTTTTTTATTCTTTATTTTGAAGCAGGGTCTCACTAAGTTGCAGGGGGCCTCACTAAGTAACTGAGGCTGTCTGGGAACTTCAATCCTTCAATCTCAGCCTCCCAAATGCTGGGATTACAAGCACACGCCACCACGTCCAGCTCATACCAACACTTTGAATGCCCAGTTCCTGTTCAGCCTCTGGACTGAGCTAGGATCTTTCCCTCCAGTCTCCTCTGGTTCTTCCAACAGTGTTAGAAGCCCCTACCCTGTGCTCCCAAGGCACCCTCCACTTTCATCCTGCCAGACTCCCTGCAGTGTGTATAACTGCCCCCCTCACACTCTCTTTCTCTCTTGCTCTCATTCTCCCTACTTAAGATTACAAGCAATTTGAGGGGAGGGGCTGTGTCTTATTCAGTACTAAACAAGGCACCAGCACCCTAATGGGTACTAATAAAGTTTTTAAAGTACATAGTAGATATACGCTTGGTTCTAAAAATTAACATTGACTGGCACCATTCCATGTGAGATATGCGCAGGTATACAACTAATTATGCAGACATAATTGTTATTCCCATTTTACAAGTGGTAACAGAGGAGGCTAGTGGTTAAACCAAGATTACAAAGCTACTAAGTGCTATAGCTGGAATTTGAATCCAATCAGTGCCACTCCAGAGCCTGCAAGTTTTATATACTATGTTTCTTAATATAAAACTATAGAGACAAGAAAGCCTGATCCTCACATCCAAAGATCTCAAACTTAAAGCCCCATTACCCACCTGGGGGTGACGTGTCACTTTTGCTGGTTCCTGGGAAACGGGCAGCCCCTGTGAGTGCTGAATTTGCCAACCTGAAGAGAGAAGTTCCACTGAGTTTGGAGGTGAAAAGGATGGGTCCATCCTGCTTTGGCACACTCTTTAGTACAAACATCTGCCTGGCAAAGAGGTGTATCTCAAAGGGTAAAATGCTCAAGAAAATGTAAAGAAATGGACACATTTGCAAAGTTGCTAAATTAGATGCATTCATTCATCCCATTCATGTATCGAGTTTGTACAGCTATGAGCCAGGCATTGTAAAGTACCACTGAGATGTTTTGTCCTGCAAAGACTCACAGTGGGATGGATGTCCCAAAACAAGCCACATGCTGACTCTAAGTGAGTGCTGAAGAACATGTCTCCTTGCAGGAATGTGTATCAGCAGGACACAGCGGTGAGTGACAAGCCTGGTCCTCTGCTGGCAGTGCGAACTCAGTCATTTCTGCCCAGTTCCTCCTCTGCAATGATACGCTGCCTTCCTCACAGACTCGTGAGTCATTCTTTCCCTTAATAGACGTGACTGAATGTCCACTATGTACGGGAACTGGGATGTGAGCAGGAAAACACAGCATCTGGCCTTCAGAAGGAGTTCACTGCTGAGGAGACAGATATATCATTTACTGAGGTTCTCTATTCTAGTCCCAGGGCCTGTTTGGCACATAGTAGGTATACACAAGAAATATTTGCTAAATATATATGTGTGTGTGTGTGTGTGTGTGTGTGTGTAAATAATAGTAATTGAGCCAGAAGGTTATGTGTAAAGTGTAGAACAGGCAAGAATAGCTTTTATTCATGCACTCAAAATTATTTATAGAGCACCTACTATGTGCCAGCCATTACCATAGTGGGCAAAACAAAGCCATTTTCATCTTTGCCTCAGTGGAGTTTTCATTCTAATGGAGGAAAATAAGTAAAAAGCAAATAAGTAAGTTAATATTTAATAGCAAGTAATATTAGGTGCTCTAAAGAAAAAAGGAACAGAATAAAAAAAAAATCAGAGAATGTCAGGGATGGGACTGCTGAACCAGCCAGGATACCTTCAGTTTGTACTGCAGAAACAAGCAAAGCCAACATCTTGAGCTTAACATGGGATAGATTTTGCTCTCTTATGGCACGCACACATACACACACACGCGTGTGTGTGTGTGTGTACAAGGAGGCTTAAAGAGTGGTTCCTGCTCAGGCTCCTGGGTTCTGCTCACAGTTCATTTCCTTCAATCTTCCTGGTTCCACAATAGGAAAGGGTCAAAGTCTGAAGTCCCTGCTCAACTACATGCCAGGTGTTGTACAACCATGCAGCGACCCTGTGTGTGTTTATGCACACATGTACATGTGTACTCAAATATTAAGAATACTGTCACAGTTGGGACAGGATTGAGAAGAAAATGTATGACAGGCAGATGTTTCCATTGTGACCAGAAGGAAGAAAGGAAGCCCAAATTCAACTGTATCAAGTGCTAACCAGGTGGCCGGCGCTCTTACCCGCTTCAAGCCCCTCGCTTCAGTCAGTCTGCACAGCCCCTCTCAAGAGTCCTTTGGACACTATTGTCTCCACATTTCAGAGACGGTGTTTCAAAAATGTTCAGTAACTTGCTGGAGATTAAGTGGATTTTTTTTAATGGTAAAAACCTGTTCTCTTTTCCATTTCAAGCAAAAGTGGTCCTACGCGTTACCAACATTTTCAATACTAAAGTTAATCGTTAATCTCTCAAAAAAAGCACATCCAAAGTCAACTCTGTAGACCAGATAGCAATTCATCTCGGGGATAAGTGTGATTCTTATTCAAGAAGTTTCAAGAAATCCACGGTACGTGATGGCAGCACATCCCGGGACAAACTTTCTGAACTCTCAGAGTCTTTATTTGCTCATCTGCGAAATGGTGATAGTGATTCACCATAAACATTGCTATAAAGATCAAATGAGATTATGTGGCAAAACAGCCCGCATAATGCTTGTTTGTTTGTTGTGGGGTTTTTTTTTAGTCTAAATCTTCAAATCAGTCCTACGGAAGTGGTTTGGAAATCTCTTAATGTCAAAAACTATTGAAGTGATAATCTAACTTCTAATAGCCACAGTTTCTTTTGTAGATATAAGGAAGTATTTCTTTGAACAAATTCTTTGGGGGAATGAAAAAAGCTAGGGAGCTCATCTTTTTTCTAGGTAAAGAATAAACAGGAAGACCCATAGAGACTGAATTAACTTCATAATCTAATATCCTAAATTTCTTACATTAACCTACAGGGAAATGTGTTTCGCTTTCACTGTGCACGTGTGAGTGGATGTGCACACACACACACACACACACACACACACACACATCACACACACATACTCACACACACCCACTGGATCTGTTAAAATCACATATACTGAGCTTGTTAGTTTTAAGATCGACTATTATTTGGGATTAAGCCAGGAATCCTAATACAGATATCAAAAATATCTCCCAGAAGTACAAAATCCATGCTTTCCAAAGTTGCCTGATACAAATCACCTAAGGAGCAAATGAATTCATTTGCTCTAGGCCGGGGCAAGAAACCTGTATTTTCACAAGCGCTCTGGGTTATCTTAAGATCAAGCAAAATGGGAAATTACTATTCAAACCCAACTTGCACATTTCAAGATGCTTCACCACCCAGCGAGTCTACTAATTTTGCCCTCAGGTATTTTTGGCCAACGTAACCACCAAATTATCAGACAGTTCCCTAATGTGATTGGCAATTTACTTTAAAAAAAAAAAGTATTGCTATAATTAATTTTAAAAAAGAATACTTCTACAAATCAAAACTTGCCCGTCTCTCTGGGCAGTGAAGAAAGTATTCTGCTTAGAGAAGGGAAGAGTCCCACTTTGAGGAGGGAAGAAAGGGAAGAAGCAACCACTCGGCTCACCTTGGCCAGGTGATGTAACCGGGACCTACCTGAGGTCCAGGAAGGGTTCTGCACATTGGTAGCTCCTATTCTAGAGCATTACCTTGGAGCCATAGGGAGGTGTCAGCAAAAAGAGGGCTGAAGGAGATTACGGAAGGTGAAGAAATTATCAACAACAGAACTAAATTAAGCTGATGACTATATGGCCGTAAGGTCGAGAGAGCTCTTTTACGCACATCTCGACCTCAGAATGACTTGGTTGAGGTGGGTCATGCCCACTTTCCAGACAAGGAAATCAAGGCTCAAACTAGTGATCAAATTGTCAGCACTGCGTTTTTCAGATTCTAGGTTTATGGTGCTGTTCAACACATTGAGTCGCTTTGATTAAAGGAACTTGGAGGATGGGATGGACTGAAATGGATTGCTACGAATCCAACAGAACAAAACAAAAGAAGAAGGAAAAGACGAAGATTTGGGAGTAAAAGTCAAGAGCGAGGGCATCACAGAGTTCAGAAAGGGGAAAAAAAAAATGATCAAGGACCATGAATCCAAAACTTATAAATTTAGGAAGCGGTACTAGGGTGAGTGTGTGTTGAGGCAGACTCAACACTGAGAAAGAGAATATTCTCCTTATCCCTCACCAGTCCCGAGAGCGGTGAAGGGGACAGCAGCCTGCCGCACACAAGGGCCAGCACACCAAATGTGGTGCCTGGAGGTCTAATGACCACAAAGTGAAGCGGACACACTGGCTTAGGCCCAGAAGTGGGTCTGGGCTCTCCTCCACATTCTTAACCCAGCCCCCTGGCCTCAGTCCCAATCTAGACCTCCTCATCTCCCCGGTCTCCTGGCTGGCCTTTCTGCCGTCCATGAGGTACCATATCCACTTGCAACCTGAGCCTCCAAACCTGGTTCCTCCAGTCAAAGACACCCGATTACAGCATGCACTGGACTTGGAAACTCAGCGCTAGAGTCAGACTCTGGGATCAAATCCCAGGGCTCCTTCCAGCTAGCTGTGGGTCTGAAAAAAAATAGCTTGTCCTCTCTGAGCTTCTCTGTAAGAAAAAAAAAAAGTGGAGATTGATACTAACAATAGCACCTGCCGGAGGGCCTCCAGTGAAGCATTTAGCATAATGCCTACAAAGAGTATATGATTAGTAACTGGTTGCCGTTACTGGCGTCTGAAATACCAGCCCGTGGGGACAGAAGTGGATTGTTTGCCAGCTCATGCCTTGCTGGGAACCGTCCCAGTAGAGGATGACTCTCAGGCACCACAAGAGGACCCCAGGCCCCCATCCACCAGTTCCGTCATTTGTTTTTGAGGGGCCAGAGACTGTTGTCATTGCTGGGGCATCTGGATGTTTAATGAGCTCCCCAGCTGATTCTTATCATCAAGCAATTTTGGAAAGATCTTAATATAGCACATCTGGGAGGTACGTGGGAGAGAACGCAGATGCAGTTTCAGCCCTTGTCGGAGTGTATATTCAAATAAAGAGGGTTGCCGGGCGTGGTGGCGCACGCTTGTAATCCCCGCGCTTGGGAGGCGGAGACAGGAGGATCGCGCAGGTTCGAAGCCAGCCGCGCGCGCTGGCTTAGGAGACCCTGTTTCTAAATAAAAATATAAAAATAGGTCTGGGAGTGTAGCCCAGAGGTAGAAGGGCTTCCAGGAACCCCAGTACCACCAAAAAAACAAACAAACAAACAAACAAATAAAGAGGGTTGGAGGCCGGGGAGGTGGTGCGCACCTATGATCCCAGTACTTGGGAGGTTGAGACAGGGGGATTGCAGGTTCAAGGCCAGCCTCAGCAACTTAGCGAGACCCCCCCCCCCATATACACACACTTCAAAATTAAAAATAAAAGCCGGGCATGGTGGTGCACGCTTGTAATCCCAGCATGCAGGAGGCTGAGACCGGAGGATCGTGGTTCATGGACAGCCTCAGCTACTTAGTGAGGGCCTCTGCAACTCAGTGAGACCTGGTTTCAAAATAAAGAATAAAAAAAAAAATAGGGCATGGGGTGTAGCTCAGAGGTCGAATGCCCCTGGGTTCCATCCCCAGACCCGCAATAAATAAATAAATAAATAAAGGGCTAGTGATGTAGCTCAGAGATAGAATGCCCCTGGGTTCAATACCCCAGAACCTAAATAAATAAATAAATAAATAAATAAATAAATAAATAAATAAAATAAAAAGGGCTGGGTCCTTCTCCTTGAGTTGAGACTTTATTCTATTCTGACCAGTCTCTTCACAAGGAAACCTCCAGCAGGGGGAGCCATTGCCAGGAGATCAAATGAGCCAGGCTGGACAGTGGGGGAGAAATGAAGCAATGGCCCAGGGTGAACCCTCTTCTAGCCCTGTGCTCATGAGAAAACTCCACACCCATATAACAGGTTCTCTGGACGATAAATGTGTATTTCTATGCATGGATTCAGGGATTGTCAAAAGTGTAGCACATTAACCAACATTCTGATAGCCCTGAAACCATGTTGAAAACTTTACCTCACTGCATCCCAACATAAGTCACAGCAAGTAGGAGTATTCAAGCCCAAATTACAGTACAGGTGTGGAGACTAAGGCTCGTGGAGGTGGTAAAAGGATCCAGCAGTAGCAGAATGGCAACTGGAACCCAAGCATGTCAGGCTCCAAACCTGCTCTTTTAACATTACGCCATTATATCTGTAAAAAGATCGCTCGCTAGCTTTAGTAGGTGAAGTGCTCATGACTCCTTTTCTACCTCAACCTAGGGAATTTTCAAATGTGCCTACTCAGTTCCAGAAACTGCCTCTAGGTACAGGGGCTGCAAAGATAAATAAACTGGAGTTGAGTATGGTGGTACGTGTCTATAATACCTGTACTTGGAGGTTGAGAAGGGAGGATTACAGGTTCAAGGTCAGCCTCAGCAACTTAGCAAGGCCCTCAGCAACTCAATGAGAACTTGTTTTAAAACAAAAAGTAAAAAGGGCTGGAGGTGTATCTCAGAGGTAGAATGTCCTTGGGTTCTATCCCCACTGCCACACACACACACACACACACACACACACACACACACACACAGGATTAAATGGACACAGAGCTGTCAGTCCACAGGGGTATATTAACCATGACAACAACCCTACAGTCTCAGTAGTTAGTAGGTCTCTTGCTGCTGCTGTGGGCCTGGAAGGTCTGGAATCAGGGATCTGAATTCTGCTATTCTGGAGTTCCACTACACCAGAGGCCTTCGCTTCCAGTGGCTCCCACAGCCAGAAACCTTGTAGAGAAATTGTAGCAGCCAGATCGGGTGCAGAAACCATCATTTTTAACCACAGTATTCCCAGGAAGAGTGTAGCCAGCCAGTCAGGCTCTTTAATAAAAAAGCAACCGGAAAACAAAGTAGGTAGAAGAGGATCTCAGGTTTGAGGCTAGCCTCAGCAATTTAGTGAGGCCCTCGGCAACACAGTGAGACCCTGTTACAAAATAATAAAAAATAAAATAAAATAGGGCTAGATTAGAAGTAGACTGTCCCTGGGTTCAATCTCCAGTATCAAAAGAAGAGAAGGGGTGGGGGACAAAGAGAGAGAAAAGGAAATAAAATTGTTTAAAAAGAAAAAAAAACTAAGTAGTGGTCCTGGTCCCTCAGAGATTGGTAGGTGTGCGTCCTGCCCTCCAAGGCTAATCCGTGCATTCCAAAGCAAGGCAGGTGCTGTCTGCCCACAAGAGACAGGGAGGGCTGACCCGCTCACCTTCTGTGTCAAGCCTCTCTCACTGTCCCCAGGTGGCAGGGCTGCACTTCCTCAGAGTCAGGCTCTCTGCGTTCCCTGGACTTCAGGCCAGAGGTGCGGGAGTGTTTGTCTTTAGGCGTAGTGCCAGGGAGGAGGCAGCCTTCTGCAAAGGCTCCGAAGTGATTCACAGCCAGGACTCAGCCGCCATCAGCCCACCACCAGCTCTCTCCCTGGCTCTCATGCTGGGATTTCCATTCTCTGCCTGCCTCACACTGCCCAGCCCCTTGCTCTCTGGCTCCCCTTTGTCTTCCTGTCCCTTCCACTTTCTTTTTCTGTTTTAATCATCACTTTTACTTACCTCTACCTATCCACGATGGTACCATTTCAGCATGTGAGCCCCTTTCCACTTTCTCTTTTCCTCTTTCCTCTTTTCCTTTCTTTTTGTTTCCCTTTCTTTCTCTTTCCCTATCTCTTGCCTTCTCTTTTTCTTTTTTATTAATTTTCTGTTTGTTTCTTTCTTTTCCTTTTTCTTCCCCTTTTTCTTTCTTTTCCTTTCTGATTCTTTTCCTTTCTGTTTCTCTTTTTTCTCTTTTCCCTTTTCTTTCTTTATCCTCTTTCCTTTCTCTGTCCCTCTTACCCTTTGCCCTTAGTTTCTTCCTCTCCTCCTTTCCCGTCCCATATCACACACACACACACACACACACACACACACACACACACACACCTTCCACAATCAAATTATCTTCCAGTGAGAGTTCTCTTTCTTGAAGTAACACTCTTTGTAATACTCAGTGTTTCTCACAAACACTAACCCTCCTAAACACACACACACACACACACACACACACACATTTGCACACACACTCTCTGCCATCACAGGCTCAAGCTCAGGTACAGGATCAGTGACTCACTCACAGATGTCCTTTTTTCTGGTGTCACTTTGATCATGGTGATTAGCTCTGGCCGGCAAGTCAATTTCCTCTTTATCACATAGTTAGGACCCCAGTGGGCGGCAGGTGTGGCTTGAATTCAACTGGAGACCTTTGCATTCAATGCCTGCTCCTGCTGTTTTCCCTCCAGACCCTAGGGCTCAAAATGTGTTTGGAGCCCAGCGCAGTGGTGCACACTTGTAATTCCAGTACTTGGAGGACTGAGACAGGAGGATCACAGGTTCGAAGCTAACCTCAGCAACTTAGTAAGGCCCTCTGTAACTTATAAAGACCCTATTTCAAAATCAAGAATAATAAAAAAAAAAAAAGGACTGGGTATGTACCTCAAAGAATGCTTCTGGGTTCAATCTCCAGTAACACACACACACACACACACACACACACACACACACACACACAGTGTTGGGAGCTTCACACTTCAGTGAGGAGACAGGGCCCCGGGCAGCAGGGCTGCCACTGTGCAGTCTTCCCTGAGAAGCAAGGGATTCTTAGTTCCTGAATCTGCACAGTTCAAGTTTCCCCAAGGCTGGACTATTCTTATCTGGTACATCTTTCCAATAAAACACCCCACAGCGTGTTTCTGTTAAATGGTACTTCTGATCATGTCTTGGAATTCTGGCTCATGCTGGAAGCTGCAAAGTGACCACAAAGGAGACCTGGATCCCTTTGCTCATCTCCCACTTGCAGCCTGGATGAGCTCAGGAGGGTCAGAGTTAAGAGTTTCTTCAAGGAAGTTGCCTGCCTGCCAGGATGTGCGTGGCACCTCTTTTCCTCTCCACAGTGGGGGATGAGGTGTGTACCGAGCCCCACCTCAAACCACAGGGCTGCCAGTGACAGCAGACAGGACGGGGTGGCCAGTGGGGCCAGATCCACTCTCTCAGAAAGTTTCCTCCATGAGCGGCTAAGCTGGAGTCATCAGGAAAAGACCCCTGCTCGGGAAGCCTGCCCACAGCCTGCAGAGATTTCAACTGGAAGCCTGGAGGTTTTTCCTCTGAGCAAGAACAGAGGGGGGTGTCAGTCGTTAGTGTCCAGCCAAGGAACACATCACCCACACCAGGCCACACATGTCAGAGATTCCTGGGCTTGGAGGACTCATAGGGTCTCCCTGAGCATCTGGACATTGGCCACATGGAGTGCCTCAGTCCCCACTACACCAGCAGCTGTCAAATAAGATTTCTCTCTTCCTTCTCCTCCCCACCGACCCGGGAACAGTAGACAGAGAAGGAGGAGGGGGTAGGATTCAGAGGCAGAGTGAAAGAACCAATCCCTCTTTCTTTCCCAAGGCAGGAAGCTGAGCCCCGGCCTGCCCTAAGCTGGAGATTAGAGGGCAACTAGAATTACTAGACAACTAGAAATTAGAATAGAATTGGGTAAGAGGGTGAAGTTTTAATTTAAATTAAATTGAACTTTTTAACACTCCAAAAATGAGTCTGTTAGAATAACTGAAATGACCAAAAGAGCTAATATCTCTGCTTGAGATGTCATCTAAGAATAGAAAGGGGGTTACCAACAGAGCTCACTGAACGAGCCATGGTGGGGCACAAAGAAACTTCTTTCGGGGATCCACGCTAGCAAATTCTATTCATTCAGCATATAGGTGGGTGACACTTGTAGCACAGGTGTGCCCAGAGGGAAGGCACACTACCGACTCAGAGGAGGGAGGCTTGTTACCTGTGGACTCTGAGCCAGAAAGAGATGCCAAAGGTTGAACTGGAGAGGAGGGCTAACCCAGGACATCAGCCCAGCCCCCAAAGTCTGGTTTTCCACCCTGCGAGGGGCAGTCTGACCCTTCAAAAGGATGATACAGGAGGTGAGGGCCAAAGGCCCAAAAGTCAAAAAGCCCAGGAATCGAGGGAAGGCAGACCCAGAGCTGGAAGCTCCCAGGCAATGGCCAAGGGGAATTAAGTAATTTTGACCAATTTCCCTGGGGTTCTGGGAGGGACTCCCACCCTAGATGGCACTAAGGCTTTAGAAGGACAATCTGTTACTTGAGAGGCTGAGACAGGAGGATCCTGGTTCACGGCCAGCCTCAGCTACTTAGTGAGGCACTCTGAAACTTAGTGAGACCCTGTTTCAAAATAAAGAATAAAAAATAGGTCTGGGATGTAGCTTGGAGGTAGAATGTGCCTGGGTTCAATCTCCAGTACTGCAAAAATAAAAGGACAACCCGTGACGCCCATGGCAAGAACCAGTCCTAGAGCAGAGGCGGAGGCAGAGCACAGGTTAAGTGGAGAGACTCAGCTCCACGAGTTTGCTTCCTAGGAAGTGCTCCTCGACAGCCCCCCTCTTCCCTCTGCCTAGCACCTGGGTTAAAAGCCCTTCTTTGTCTTCATAGCACTTTCTATGCTTCCTTCTACTTCAGCCTACTTCTCACTAAACTGTAGCTGTCCCCTTACTTTTTTTTATCTCCTTCACTGGGTCTAGAGGGAAAGCCTGAGAGCAGGGTTCCAATAAACATTTCATGAGTGAGTGGATGGATGGATGGATGGATGGATGGATGGATGGATGGATGCCTTAGACTAGCTCCTAGCTATTGCATAGGTCCAAATTTCATTTAGCCAGACTGGCAGGTATGTTAGGGGAGAGTCACTGCCTGGTGGAACCTGGATGTGAAATAGAGATTGAATTTCTTCTAAGGACCATAGAATAAAGAGAAAGGACTACAGCTGCTTTTTCAGTCATCATAAGCTCAGGACTTGGAGAGAGATCCTGCAGGAAGAAGATAATTAAGACCCCGGTTAGAAGTTGCTGAGGAAAACAGAGGTCAACAAAATAAAATATCAGCTGATCCTGCAGCCTTTCTGCCATGTTTCTCAACTGACCTGGGAGGCCCTGCAGCATAAAGTCCATCCCCATCCAAGTGCATCCCCTATATTAAATAACCGAAGGACAAGTATTCATCACTGGCCTACAGGAAGACAAATCACAATCCAGGGGACCATGATCCAGCTCCTCCTGATTTCCATTCCCACTGAATTACAGCTTCAAGAATTACATCATTTGGGAACATATGCTAAGAATACCTTCCCGATAAAATTCTTTAAATTAAGAGAGTATGGAAATCAAAGTGAGCATATCAATATCAGTGAGATGTATCTGATTCCAACTACCAGAGGAACAAATCTAAACACGTACTTCTGTGCAGATTCATTTTATGCAGAAAATAAAGTGGGCAGACATGGGGAGAGTGGTCAGGAGCCACGCCCAACATAATTTCAGATCTCCGAGCCCCGTGCCAAGATTCTGCCAAACCGTATGGCATTCAAGAGATGAGAATTAGATAGAAAGAGAAAAAAAGCATATGGCGAGGATGGGAGGGGGTTGGGAAGGAGATGCACAAGAAGCAGGCTTGCTTTTCCAGAGGTCTGCTTCAGCATCAGACTGTTGAGGCAGAAATATGCTGTTTGAAGCAACAACAAAAAGATGTCCTCAGTATGGCCTTTTAACACCAGTAATTGCGTACTGGAAGGTGGGCCACCCCCAGCCTGGACCCTGTGCACACATGATGGTCAGATGTGAGACGGGTGGACATAGCTCTGGTAATCCCCAAGTACAGGCCTTGTTGGGTGCTGTCAGAGGCATCTGGCAGAAGGAACTTGATTACTTGATTCGAGCCCCACACTTCATGTTTTGCAAGTATAATTTTTTTTATTATTTCTTTGGGGGGGTAAAAAAAAGTATACACATGAAATTAAGTTTCAGCATATTTTTAGTGTCTTTGCCAACTGTTACATGGGGGAGGGTTGTCAGATTTGGTTCTTTAAATTATGGATTGAAAAAAATGGTCATGGTAATTTAAGGGGAAAAAAAAAAAGAAAGAAAGCCAGAAGGACATTACTACTAGTTGAGGAAAAGCTGATCTAGGGAGGTAAGAAGTGGATGAAGATGGAGGTCAGAGAGAACGGGGTCAAACATCACAGATCAAGCCTCCGCTTCTCTCTTCATATTTGACATAAGACTAGGCCGTAAATCTAACAATAGTTAGATGTTGCATGCCCAAGGGCATTGCTTGATTCAATAAGACACATGACATTGAGCAAGTCACCTTCTCTCAAAATTAGAGAACCTTCCATCTGCCTGCCACAATACCAAATTTCATAACTGGGAACTTGTTAAAATTCTCATCACAACTATAAGGAAGTAGAAATCGTTCTTCTCAAATTCCAAGTGAGAAAACTGGCAGGATTGCAAGCTTGAGGTGAGTCCCAGCAACTTAGCAAGGCCCTGTTTCAAAAAAATAGAGATGAGCCGGGCGTGGTTGCGCACGCTTGTAATCCCTGCACTTGGGAGGTGGAGACCAGAGGATCACACAGGTTCGAAGCCAGCCTCAGCTACTTAGTGAGGCTCTCAGACACTTAGTGAGACCCTGTTTCCAAATAAAATACAAAATAGGTCTGGGAGTATAGCCCAGAGATTTAAAAAAAAAAAAAAGCCCCTGGGTCCCTGGGTTCCACACCCAGTACCACCAATAAATAAATAAATAAATATGGTTTCCAAAAATATTAAGTGTGGCCGGGCATGGTAGTGCATGCTTGTAATCCCCGCACTTGGGAGGCAGAGACAGGAGGATCGCACAGGTTCGAAGACCCTATTTCCAAATTTTAAAATAAAGTATAAAATAGGTCTGAGTATCCCTGAGGTAGAAAGAAGGGTTTCCAGGAACCCCAATACCACCAAAAATTTATATATATATATATGTGGGGGGGGGAGGCTGAGACTGGAGGCTTGCAGGTTCGAGATCAGCCTTGGAAACTTAGTGAGACTCTTAGCAACCTAGCAAGACCTATCTCAAAACAAAAAATAAAAAAGGGCTAGTAGTGTACCTTGGAGTAAAATGCCCCTAGGTTCAATTCTCAGTACCACAAAAAAAATAAAATAGAGCCGGGAATCTTGTTCAGGGGTAAAACACCCCTGGGTTCAATCCCCAATACAAAAGAAAAAAGGGAAGGAAAGAAGGAAGAAAGGAAGGAAGAAGGAAGGAAGGAAGGAAGGAAGTCAGTCAGTCAGTCAGTCAGTCTGGTTTTGTAACCTCTTCATGGTTACACACTGTCCTGGCCCATCAGGGGATAGAGTGGCTGAAATTAGGGAGAAGAATACCAAGACAGTAAACCAGCAGTGTCAGTATTTTTTGTTGTGGTGACCAAAATACCTGATAAGACCTGCTTCGAGGAGAAAAGGTCAACCTGGTTCCGAGTTTCAGAGGTTCAGTCCAAAGCCAGTGGATTTCAAAGCAGAAACATCATATCAGCAGGAGGTATCAGAGGAAAACTGCTCACCTTATGGCAGCTAGGATGTAGAGAGAGAGAGAGAAGAAAAAACAGAGGGCGAGGAACAGATAAGAGTCTTCAAGGCTACAGCTCCCGTGACCTACAGTGACCCACTTCCTCCAGCCATCCCACCTCTGATCCAAACCAGAAGAGAGGAAGCCAGAGCAGAGCGACACTGGGACGTGTGATACTTGGCTCCATCTGGCATTATTTTCATCTCATCCACCTCTTCCAAGGCACCTGCAGGATTCTAAAGAGAAAGAAGATTCAGAATTCAAATGCAGGTGATGACGATGACAATAATGATGATAATGACTAATGAAGATGATGGTGGTGGTGGTGATGAAGATGATGGTGGTGGTAGTGATGATGACGATGTGGTGATGATGATGATGGTGGCGGTGGTGGTGATGAAGATGATGGTGTGGTGGTGATGATGATGGTGGTGGTGGTGGTGGTGATGAAGATGGAGGTGGTGAAGATGATGATGTAGTGATGATGATGGTGGTGGTGGTGATGAAGATGATGGTGTGGTAGTGATGATGATGTTGGTAATGATGATGATGATTAATGACGAAGAAAATTATGATGGTGGTGGTGACTCCATCATTATCTTATAAAGATGATGATGATGGTGAGGAGGAAGATGATAAAGCAGTGCCAACTCTCCAAGAAGCTCTTTCTACTTTCCAGGGCTTGTTAGATTTATGCCTTAATCCTTTATCTCATCTTGGTCTCACTTACAACCTTCAGAGGTAGAGATGGTCATTTTTCCTCCATGTTACAGATAAAGAAATTGAGGCTCAAGCCAATTTGCACACCTGTAATCCCAGTACTTGGAAAGCTGAGACAAGAGGATCAGAGGCTCAAGGCCAGGCTCAGCAACTTAGTGAGATCCTTAGCAATTTAGCAAGACCCTGTTTTCAAATGAAAAATAAAATAAGATAGTGAGTGTAGCTTAGAGGTAAAATGCCCTTGGTTCAATCCCCAGTACCCAAAATAAAAAGAGAAAAGAAAGGGAAAGAGGGAGGGGAGGGGAGAAGAGAGGAGAAAATAAAGGAGGAGAGGAGAGGAGAGGAGAGGAGAGGAGAGGAGAGGAGAGGAGAGGAGAGGAGAGGAGAGGAGGGGAGGGGAGGGGAGGGGAGGGGAGGAGAAGAGGGGAAGGGAGGAGAGGAGAGGAGAGGAGGGGAGAGGAGAGGAGAGGAGAGGAGAGGAGAGGAGAGGAGAGGAGAGGAGAGGAGAGGAGAGGAGAGGAGAGGAGAGGAGAGGAGAGGAGAGAAATCAAGGCTCAGAACAGAAGGAGCTCGCCAAGGTAACACAGCTAGTTGGGTAACACTGAAGCCAAGCCCAGGCCTACTCAGCCAGTGCACGTGATGGCCTCCCCATGGCACTACTGTCCCCCAGGCCCCTAGGGAAGAAGGTGACAAAGCAGTCCCTCGGTTCTGTGCTATGGCCGTGACCTTGTCACTCTGTTACAGACACATTCCAAGTTGGTTTTGCCTTTTAAATTGTGATACTTTTGTCATTGGACAGATGTTAATTTTATGGACTCAAACTTGTAAACTTTCCTCTTATGATTATTGTTCTGTAACTTCAGTGCTTAGTAAGGTATTCTGCCAGAGCGGGAATCACACTTTCATTTGACTGTACTCTGTTTTCTGGCTGTATGCTGCTTTAACTCTTGAATGTGTCTGGAGTTCACTTCAGTGCAGGTAGTAATCACGCCTCAGAGCCAGCTGACCTAGCCAACACTCTAACGCCAGCCTCTTTGTCCCACTACTACCCCAAGGCAAGGCGTTCTTTTCTCAAGGCTAAAATTTTCCAAATGTTTTTCCAATTCCAGATGGCGCCCTATTTATGATGGTTTGACTTAGGACTTTTCTCAATTCTACAAGGGTGTGAAAGTGATACATGTTCAGTAGTCTTGAATTTTGATCTTCTCCCAGGCCAGTGACACACAGTCAGATAGATCCTCTCGCATATGGCTGGGTCCCATCTCCCAGGCAGCCGGGAACTGGTGACAATGAAGAGCCGAGACCCTATAGTATACTCCTGGGTCGCTAGGCCATGACGTTCTGCAAGTTCAGCATGTTAAACACATTTCCATCTTATGGTATTTTAAGCATATGATGAGTTTATTAGGATGCAACTCCATCATGAGTCAAAGAGCCTCTGTATTTGAATTCCTGCCATACATCTTAATCTTCCTATTGTATCCATAGGTAATTCTACATTAAACTTTTAAAATAAAACATAGCCAAAGAGAAAGGGACAAATGGCTAAGATGGTGACTTATAGCAGACATCTGATGCCTCTGCCTTCAAATTTCCATTAAAATGGCAAACAAGCTTGAGTTAACCTTCCACTGGTGGTTTATAAAGCAACCTTGCTGAAGACCACTATGACAGCATAACCCCTGGATGTTCACAGCACTTAGCAGACAGCTGACTGGTGGTACTTGCTGATGTTGTACAGGACAGGCAAAGTGGCTACCTGGGAACTGGGATGCCCTAAATGAGGAAAGAGTAAAATCTATAGCTATACAATAGGATATAGCACTACAAAATAGAGGAAGGAGAGGAAATCATTTAAAAACTAATTATTTTTTTGGTAGTGAGGATTAAACCCAGGAGCATTCTACCCCTGATCTATACCCCATTCCTCACTAAGTTGCTCTCACTAAGTTGCTGACGGCCTCACTAAATTCCTTCAGTGACCATCAGCCTGTGATAATCCTGTCTCAGTCTCACAAATCCTGGGATTACAGGCATGTGCCACCATTCCAGCTATAATTGATTTTATAAAAATATTTTTTTCCAGCCGGGCGTGGTGGCACACACTTGTAATCCCAGCATTTGGGAGGCTAAGACCTGGAGGATTGCGGTTCGCGGACAGCCTCAGCTACTTAGTGAGGCCCTCTACAACTCAGTGAGACCTGGTTTCAAAATAAAGAATAAAAAATAGGGAAGGGGTGTAGCTTGGAGGTCAAATGGCCCTGGGTTCCATCCCCAGACCTGCAAAAAAAAAAAAAAAAAAAGATTTTTTTCTAAAAACCAAGACAAAATTTGAAATAATCATGAGCCTTGGTGTCAGCAAGATTCAAGAACATATATTGCATCTATCTGGGCTCAGCAACACACTCCTGTTATCCCAGCACTTGGCAGGCTGATAAAGGATGATTGCAGGTATAAGGCCAGCATCAGCCCTGCTATTCTAACCTTTTTTATAGCAGTTTTAATAACATATAATTCATGCACCATCCAAATTCACCCATTAAAGTATATAATTCAGTAGCTTTTAATATATGTATTGAGATGAGCAACCATTATCACAATCAATTTTATGTTTTCATCACCCAAGAGAAACCTAGTTAGTCCCTTTAGCCCCTAAACTCATCTCCCACCTTAGGCAACTGTTAATATACTTTCTGAATCTGTGGATTTAACTATTAGAGACAGTTCATATAAGCAAAATCATACAATATATAATCTTTTCCTCTCTTCCTGCCTTTGTGTGTCTGTGTATCTGTGTGTATATGCATACACACATATATTTATTTATTTACTCATTTATTTTGTGACTGGCTTCCTTGACTTAGTGTATGTGCACACACACACACACACACACACACACACACACACACACACCTTGGGATTGAACCCAGGAGCATGTAGTGGACACTACTTGCTCCACATTCTTGTCACAGAAAACTGCTGCTGAAAGCTGCCACTGATTAGAAGTGTCTCACATGAAATGACTTGGAGTCAATATTATTATTTTTTAAATAAAATAATAATAATAACTATTATTAGAGATATGGGGTGGTTAGGAAGGCTGTGTTCTTTTTATTAAGGATTTTAACAAAGCAAACAGCAAGGGGGTCAGGAGTTAAGTTTAGGGTTACAGGCCAGGCTTAGGGAGAGGCACTCATGAGCTGGGCATAGGGAGGGGCAAGATAAACACTTCTGGGAGAAAAGGACGTCACCAAAGTCCACCTTGCGGTCCCATCTGGTCCAAGGAAGCTTGTCTGCTTGCAGACAATTTCCACTCCGCATGTACTGCGAACATAGCTAAGCTGGCGCACAATGGTGACCTCATCACATGGGCTGATGGCTCTCCACAGGGTCTATGGATTTTATTTTAACTCCCATATTTTTTTTTATTTCTTTGCATCCTTTTATTTCATATCCTCATCCCTCTCTGTAACAGCATGATCTGATCACTGGAAGAAAGTATCCCCATCTATCTTGTTAGGAATTGATATATTTTCATATGCCTCAATTTCTTGTAAGAAACTTACATCAGAGGAAAGTAAATTTACATAGTCACATCTGGGCACGGTGGCGCACACCTGTCATCTTGGAATTTGGGAGGCTGAGACAGGAAGATTGCAGTTTCAGGGCCAACCTTAGCAACTTAGCAAGACCATCAGCTATTTAGACCCTGTTTCAAAACATAAAAAGGGCTGGGAATATAGCTCAAAGGTTGAACGTCCCTGGATTCAATCCCCAGAGCCACATGTACACACACACACACACACACACACACACACACACACACACACACACACACACTTAATCAGCATATCGACATTCATGTATTTTTTAATTGAATCAATTAAATGAATTTTTCTATGTTCCCAGTGCTGATGCAATACAAAGAAATAATTGCTCCAGAACCGGTCAGAGAATAGGTGGGATGTGGTGTAGAGAAAGAGGCCTCCCAACTCCTACACATGCCCGGCTTCTGATCCAAAAAGGAAGAAATTTGCAACCAGTTATAAACACAGAGATTAAATACTTAGATAAGGAGGCAGAGACAGGAGGATCATGGTTTGCGGACAGCCTCAGCTACTTACTGAGGCCCTTGGCAACTTAGTGAGATCCTGTTTCAAAATAAAGAATAAAAGATAAGGCTGAGAGTGTAGTCTGGAGGTAGAATGCCCCTGGGTCCAATCCCCAGGACCGGAAAAAAATAAAATATCTAAACAGCTGCAGGTATTTAATCTTTAACCTGAAGACCTCAGGCTGCGCCTCGCTTGAATGTCTCCCTGGCCACACAGTCTCGCAGAGCCAGAAGGAAAGTGAAGCTGGGGAGGAGGGGCTCTCATCAGTGGTGGCTCGCTGCACTAGGCAGAGTGTCGTCTGCACCAAGCCCCTGGCCACGCCACCCAGAGGGCGCCATTCAGGTGGCGCCCACGACTTGCCTAATCTAGGCGTCTTAAATCGTCCTGGACCTTCCCTTGTCCACTTTATCAACTTTGTTTGCTTTATTCTAATAAACCCTTCTCACTTTATAAGATCACCGTGAATAATTTCCATCCTCAGCAGTCCTTCTCAGGTTCTCTTCTTTTCGCTGAATTGCTCCCATTTTCCCTGCTTCCCTGTGGTTGGTTCATTCTCGGGTTTTTTTGTTGTTTTTGTTTTTGTTTTTGTTTTTGTTGTTGCGGGTCTGGAGATAGAACCCAGGGGCATTCGACCTCCGAGCTACACCCCCTGCCCTATTTTTTATTCTTTATTTTGAAACCGGGTCTCACTGAGTTGCGGAGGGCCTCACTAAGTAGCTGAAGCTGTCCCCAAACCGCGATCCTCGGGTCTCAGCCTCCCGAATTCTGGGATTACAAGCGTGCGCCACCACGCCTGGCGATCATTCTCGGTTTTTGCAACCCCTTCTTTTCTGTGGTCACTGGCTGTCCATGCACAGTGCTGAAGAAAAGTCTAGGTGACCAATGGAGAGAGAGGGGTTTATGCCTCCCGGTCCATCAGCATCCCCATGAGCGGAACGTGCATTCTATGTATGTATTTATTCATTTATTTTGTGGTATAATTCATTTATTTTGTGGGGATTGAACCCAGGTGCATCCCTACCAGTGAACAACACTCCCAGCCCTATTTTATTTTTATTTTGAGACAGGGTCTCAATAGGCTGGTAAGAGTCTCATTACTTGCCAAGGCCGGCCTCAAAACTGGAATCTTCCTGTCTCAGCCCCCAAATACTGGGATTACCGGCCTGTGCCACCACACCAGCTGCCTGTGTATAGTGGCACACAGTGTGCCACTGGGGAGCAGGCCTGTGCCTGTAGAAAGAAGACAGTGTTCCGGATGGCTGCGTGTGGAAGGCCTGGCCTCTTGCCCGCAGGTTTTCTGACTTCTGTATAGAAAAGACTCCTTGCCTTCCATCTCGCATAGGAAGGACACCCACTGTCCAGGGGTGTCCAGAGGGAGAATCACGAGGGGAGTTTGTGAAGCAAAAACAGCAGGCTGTTCTCTGAGGCAGTTCCTCAGCCTCTGCAGGCCGCCGCCTCCCACTTCTCCCCTGCATTTCTCCAGGCTGTGAAGGCTCTCCTCCTCGGTGAGGCCAGGTCCCGCCTCACCCCAGGTCCTCTGGGGCAGGACCCAGCCTGGCCTCTCCAGACTGGCGTGTCCATGAGTTTCAATACAGTAGGCCTTCTATATTCTAGAAATTCTTCAAAACTTCTCATATGCCACACCCATCCTCATTTTTTTTAATAAATTCATTTTTTTTTATCTGTGTAGGGGGAGGGCACTGGGAATTGAACCCAAGGGCATTCTACATCCGAGCTACACCCCCAGCGATATTTTATTTTTATTTTGAAACAGAGTCTCGCTAGGTTAATGAGAATCTCACTACTTGCTGAGGAGGCTACATACTTTTTTTTTTTAATTGAATTAACTTACTCTTGTTGATACTTTCAAGAGTGGAAGAAGGCTGAATGTCTGGGCTCAGTGTGCCATCTTGAACTTTTTAAAAGCAAGAAACCAATAGTTCCAGCAAAAGGTACAGAGCAGCTTAGAATGTTAAGAATATTCTTTGTAGGCACTTTCTTTAAATGCCTTAAAAGATTATCCCATTTTTTTAATTGTAAAATTTTAAGGGTTGTATCAATATAATATGTGGTATATAAAAAATCTTTTTATATGCTCTAAATTTTGTAAATTATATAATCTACATTTTATATTTGAATACGTTTATATGTATAATTTATATTTTAGATGAACTCTTTTAAAAACTCTTTATTTTTTAAAATAGTATTTTTTACAATGATAATGGTATTTTTTTAAGTAAGGAAATAGAGTTTTTAGAACAGTGGTTTAAAACTGTCCCATGAAGATCTGAAGTTCAGCAGAGGTGGCTGAAGTCTAAAGGTGGAAGATGAGGGAATTATCTCCCAGTGTCCCTACCGTACTTCAGAAAGATTAGGGCCACTTTTATCTATTTTATATATTTGGCACTCTGTAAGATTTCAGCTAGAGAGCACAAGAGGCCAAAAAAAAAAAAAAAAAAAAAAACTTAGCAACACATTGTATTAGAAACTTTATATTTGATTTATTCATGGATACTCTAATTTATAAATATTGTGTTGCTTCTTTAATGATAACAAGAGTTGATTGCTTTCAAAAATCAGTATTTATTTTATTTTATTAATTCTATTTCTCAAAGCATTTGCCCTCCTTGATTGGATCACAGGTTTCTCCTGCCACCTGGTGGCAACATATGTGTATTGCAGGGGCAATTTCTAAATTGGGCGATAGCTGCTGAAGGTGCAAATACAATTTACAAAGCAATGACTTGTAGGGGTCTTTTTTTTTTTTTAATCCATTACAAGTTACAAGGTATGTCTGCATCCATTGTCTTATTTTATATTCCCATCAGCCCTTTCTGGGGTATTCATAATCTATCCCACTTTCAACAGAGGAGAAAGTAGCTCAAAATCTAAGTTAATAGCCAGATCTGGTGATGCATACCTGTAATCCCAGGACACATGAGGCGAAGACAGGAGGATCAAGGTCAGCACCCAGTAACTTAGCAGGACCCTGTTTCAGAAATAAAATAAAATAAAATAGATCTGAGGGTGTATACCCGAGGGAGAACATCCCCAAGTACCACAAAAAGAAATAATGAGAAATTTTGCCTATTGCATGAAAATATGTAGTTGAAGGAAGGGAAGGAAACCTAGGCTCTACCCTACACAGTGCAGATCAAAACAGGGCCCTGCTTGTTATGGGAAACACAGATGTGGCTGAGAAAAAAAATAAAGCATAAATATTCACAGCATCTTCCCGCCTTCTCCCTCACTCTCACAGGATTCTTTCTTGCCCAATTTTCCAATCAGTCCCTACACATTTTTGTGAAAAATGGGATAATCACGAGCGATAATAAAAAAAAGATGTAGAATTTCAAAATTTAAATTGTGAGAACTATAGACAAGAGGAAAAAATTTATGCTGAAAAGGGAGAGAGGACCAGGCATGGTGGTACACACCTGTAATCACAGTACTTGGGAGGCTGAGACACGAGGATACCACCACCACTACCCTCCAAAAAATCCCAAGAAATATACCTTAGGTGATAGCCAGATAATTATGGGGCTGGGACTTGACCCTACTCAGTTATAAGAGTGACAACTTTTTGACAGTCTGGGTCTTAAATCTAGAGAGGCGTTTAGGTCAGAGGACAAAACTGGTAGATATCAGATTCAAAGTGGTATATGAAGTCACAGATGGCTCACAGCTCAGAGCTATGGGAAATGACACGAGGTGACTTCTCAACCTAAGCCGAGGTGGCATGGCTGGGGAAGGCAGGTTAGATAAGAGGAAGATGCACATTTGGTTTACCAGCAAGCTCACACTGCTGGCAGTCTGGAATCACAATCTAAAGACTAAGAAATTCAGCCGGGCATGATGGCACATGCTTATAACCCCAGTACTTGGGAGGCTGAGACAGGAGGATCACAGGTTCAAGGCCAGCCTCAGCAACTTAGGCCCTCTGAAATTTAGTGAGACCCTGTTTCAAAATAATAAAATAGGGCTGAGAGTAGAGCCCTAGGTTCAATCCCCAGTTCCACCAAATAAAATAATACTAATGAATAAGTAAATAATAAGAGTGAGAAATTTTGAGCCAGGCATGGTGACACACACCTATGATCCCAGTACTTGGGAAACTAAGACAGGAGGATCTCAGATTCAAGGACAGCCTTCTCAGCAAGTATGGGGACTCTCATCAACCTAGCAAGACACTATTTCAAAGTAAAAATAAAATAGAAGTTGGGGGTGTAGCTCAGAGGTAGAATGCCCCTGGGTTCAATCCCCAGTACCACAAAAAAGAAATAGTGAGAAATTTTGCCTATTGCATGAAAATACATAGTCGAAGGAAGGGAAGGAAACCTAGGCTCTACCCTATGCAGTGCAGATCAGGGCCCTGCTTATGAGAAGCACAGATGTGGCTGGGAAAAAATAAAGCATACATATTCACAGCATCTTCCTGCCTCCCCCTCACTCTCACAGGAGAGTTTTCCAATCAGTCACTACACATTTTTCTGAATAATGGGAGAATCACAAGTGATAATTAAAAAAAAAATGTAGGATTTCAAAATTTGAAGTGCAAGAGCTATAGACAAGAGGAAAAGAATTTATGCTGAAAAAGGAGAAAGGACCAGGCATGGTGGTACACACCCATAATCCCAGTACTTAGGAGGCTGAGACAAGCTAATCGCAGGTTCAAGGCCAGCCTCAGCAACTTAGCAAGAAACTCAACAACTTAATATAAAAACAGCTGAGGGTGCTGCGTGGTGGTAGAATACCCGTGTTCAATCCTTGGCACCAAAAAACAAAACAAAACAAAAACTTAGTTGTATTGTTGTATTTCTCTCCTCTGCTTATAGCTCTCCAAGGGAAAGTGAAGGCTTTGGAATGGCCTACAGTCCTGTGGGTTGGGTCTCTGTACTTCTCTGATCTTATCTCCTTCCACTCTCGCCATTGTCCCGCTCCAGCCATGCTGGCCACACTGGCTGGTCCACCAGCACGCCCTCCCTCCAGCCCTCAAGAGCTTGGCCCCACATCTGCGCCTAGCGCAGCCCCTCACGTCCTCAAACCCTTGTTCTTATGTCTCTCTCTCTCCTCCTGAAAGAGTTCTCTGGCCACTATATTGAAATGTGCACCATGTGTTTTCCCTATCATCCTCTTCTGCTTTTATTTTTACAGAGTAACTCTTAGTGCGAGATATATGACATTATTTGCTATCTCACTTGCTTTCCATCTCATTCAAGAAGCCCCTGAGGAAGGGCTTGGGGTCTTCTCTGTTCACTGTTATCTTGGGTATTCGGCACTCGATATTTATTGAGTGAGATCCCTGGTTCCCAAATGTTTCAATTATAGCATGAGTCTCAATCAAATAAAGTAGTCCAGCAGCCAAAAATAATTTGAACCTTTTATTACTGTTTCTTTTAAAAACACAAAAAGAGATTATAATTTTAACCCAAATACTATTCTTACAATTTCCTTTCTCCCCTTTGATATTCAATTCCAGCAACTGCCTCCTCCAAAACCTGTCCTTCCATCGCCCAAGGGCCCTGTGTAGGTGCCTTCCTTTCCCTTCTCCAGGGCCACTCCCTCACCTCCTCACCAAAAGTTACTGCCAGGACATTTGCTCACACCACCACTGAGCCACACGTGGACCCAGCGGGACTCCCCTCACTCCCCACGGAGGGAAGAGGGCAGGGTCCTGTAAGAAGTGAGCTTCTCACTCTGCATGCCTTTCCCAAAGCAACTGTAATAAAGAATGTTTCTATAATAGTTCTGTTCACTTGCTAAGAGAGTAAACAGGCCAGGAGCCTGATACTGAACCACAGAGTCACCCCGTGTGATTGTTCACTGAGGTACTTGAAACCGCTTGGTTATGAGCATCAGAGAAAGCTTAAAGACTCCCCTACCCTCTCCACTCTAGCCTGAGAACCTTGATTTTTTTTTTTTTTTCAGGAGAGTTTGGATGTAGGGTTCCAAAGAATTATGGGACACTCTAAAAGAGACACTGAGTCAAACTCTAATACACACACACTTGACCCCATGCCCAGGGACTCAAGCTCTCTGAAATAGAGGTCTGGCTTGCTAGAGAAGCCTATTCCAGGGGGTGGCCAGTTGGCAAAGCTTTCAATTCCAGGAACCTGGTCATCTCACCTGGTGGCTAAGACATTGGAGTTAGGAGGAAAACCCAGGGGCAACAGGACCCCAGAAGTCCTGCCCTTGAATCAGAGAGACCAGGAGCCATCTCTTAAAGGGAAAGCTTTGCCTTTCCCTTGAGTTAAAATCGAGAGTGAGCCAAGCCCCCAGGAATTCCACTGGGAGCAAGTCCTGTGCAGCAAAGGAGCAAGGTGAGGCTAGCCAAAGGGTCACCAGGGGTCACCTGGCCCCAGACAGGCCTGAGGGCCCTGGCTCCAAGCACTCCGGAACGAACAGTGAAGCCCCTGATAAAATTCCTTCCTTGGTTGAAGTGGGCAGAAGATCAGGAGCAGAATTCAGCTTGCAGGGAGGGTGGGCCATCAAGGGTGCAGAGTGGCCTGGAAACTCATTCCTTCACCCAACAACTGTTTGTTAATGCCTGCTATTTGCAGGTCCTGTCTTCTTGGTGCTGACATACCAGTTGAACCCCCATTTGGACAAGTTAGAGCCAAGGCATGTCCACAGTGCCTGCTCTCGTGGGGCCCCTTCAAACCTACTTATTCCACACCTGTGGCAAAGTGTTGTTTGTGGCAATGGGGGTTGATCCCAGGGACACTGTACCTCTGAGCTACACCCCCAGACCTATTTTATTTTTTTTATTTTGAAACAGAGTCTCACTAAGTGGCTGACAGCCTAGCTAAGTTGCTGAGGCTGGTTTCAAACCCGTGATCCTCCTGTGTCAAAGCCTCCTAAGTATTTGTGGAGAACTTTTAAAACAAACTTCAGAGAGTACGGTATACTTGCACTGGGTATGCATTTTAACCCTGGAAAAAGTTTAACAACCAAACTAAAATCATACTGTCTTGAAAAATAAAAGACTGTCTGTGGCTGGCTTTATTACTGTTATTTCCTAGAACTCCTGGAAGCCTGCTCAGGATTCCAGGATTCTGCAGAGCACGATTTAAAATCCTTTGTCCTCAGACAGGATGACCTTCCAAAAAAAGAGGTGGGCGCACTCTCTATCCCCCGTACAGCAGTGGTGGTGAGATATATCAAAGTGAGTGAGCCAGGCTTCATTACAGGCGCACTGAGGCTCGAATTGGGCTTCCCAGAGGGTCCGTGTGGACTTGTGAATAGATTCAGTAAAAGAGTAAATAATGAATTTGTGCAATTGGAGGGAAAAGCTCCGGAGCAGTCCCAGTGATGAGGAGACAAGCATTTCAAAAAGACTGACTGCCTACGCACCTCGCCCAGCGGATGTAATGGCTTCATATACATTCATGAGCTTCCATCTCCCAACTCTTCCTCTTTTTCATCGCCATCATAAAAGACAAAGAGTGAGAGGGGAGAGAAAGATAGATAAACTTTAAGGGTCCGAATTGCAAACACAACCTGCCGTTTGTAAATTGCTTGGAGACCTTTGGAAGGAGAATCAAGGAAATGAAAAGTAGAACACACAAGAATATTGCTGTTTAGGGGAAAGTCTCTGCTCTGGGCATAAAATCTTGTCTGGAGAATGGTCGAGAGGCTCAATCCTGACGAAATTGAGATTGCGTTGTATAAAGGACGTGCCTACTCCCCCACTCTGCAGCCCTCCGCCCTCTCCTGTGGCCACCCCCAAGGTCATTTACTTGTAGAAGCTGCAAGGCTCTGTTATATTAAAAGCCAGAAGGCTCGGGTGTCCCAGCTGTTTGTGGCCTCTGCTGCCCCCGCCCCTCCCAGGTAGATCCCTGGGAGCCACCTGCAGCAAAGTCACACTCACACTTCCTGAGTTTCAGTCCCAGCCCGCCACCTTTTATGTCACCTGCATTTTCCTCCACAAACTATTTACAGTCAGATTTTTCAGTTGTCTGCATTTGCGCATATGTTACTTTGTCACTTGGATAAGGAGATTTATTGTTTTTCAAAGCCAACAGAAAGTCGCCCACACACAAGGCGATAAAATTGGCTGCCAGTGATGTCACGTCAAGTCTCCGATATATGCTGGGGTCCTTGTCCTGAAAGGCAAGTGCAAGTTGCTAACTGTAGCTGGAAGGATGCAGCCATGCAGTCAAGCAGGGAGCAAGGTACAGGTCAGCTGCCTCCCTGCACCGGGCTGTGTGCTGAGTCCTAAGGAGCTGCAGGGCCAAGCAGCCGGGTCACAGGGCTCTCTGTCCTCCTTCCTGTGCACGACCCCAGGCCCAACAAGCTGGTGGGGTCTCCACGCTGCCGCTGCCGGAGGAGCCGCTCTTCAGAAGGTCGTACCCACTGTGTTCCGCCCTGGCTTTGCTGTGGCTCTGAGAATCCTTGGCTTGGGGCCAGAGTGGATAATTACATTTCACCTGCCCAAGCTCTCCTGTGGTTTCCCTCCGAGACCTATTCCTCTTCCACGGCTGCCGTGATCCAGAACGTAAATACGCTCTCAAGGCAGCGTGCTCTGCCTGGGCGGTGAAGGTTTTATTCTTTACAGAGAAAATTCTCTCACACACTCATTTCTTCTGCAAACGTGTAGTAAGCAACGATTTAGTGAGTGCTAAGCACGGTGCTGGAGACGCAAAGGTGAATGACAGTTTGGTTTTGGCCCTTGAGAAGCTCATGGGCGAGTGGGCAAGCCATCTATATGAACAGTAGGACAGAGCGCAGACGTTGGGCACAGTGGCACACACCTATAACCCCAGTACTTGGGAGACTGAGACAGGAGGATCACAGGTTCAAGACCAACTTCAGTAAATTAGATCCTGTTACAAAATAAAAAATAAGCCAGCTGTGGTGGTGCATCCTAGGATTTGGAAGGCTGAGACAGAAGGATCTCAGGTTCAAGGACAGCTTCAGCAACCTAGTGAGACCCTAGGGAAGGTGAGGGCATGCCTCAGAGGTAGAATGCCCCTGATTTCAATCCCCAGTACCAAAAAAATATATAAAATATAAAGGGCTGGGGGTGTAGCTCAAAGGTAGAACCCACCCTGGATTCAAACCCCAGTACCACAAAAATAAATAAATGTCCTTAGAAGAGCAAAGAAGTTTCCAGGATTACCAATATCGAATCTGAGCTATTAAATAGAAGCTCAAGATATGGAAGAACATGGAAAGCAGAGGGCAAATACAGGCAGAGGATCCGAGAGGAAGGGGAGGCCGAGCAGGGCTCTGAACAGGGCGTAATGCACCTGCAAGAGCATGACTGCATGATAAGGAACGTGTCCATGGCACAGGAAGGAACAACTCGTCCTTCACTCTCTGTCCATCCATTCCTTGGCACTGTGCAGAGCTATGGAGAGAAGAGCAAAGAAACTCACCAAAGAAAAGAGGCCAGGAGACCCAGCAAAAATATTCCATTATCACCCAAAACCCAGGTAGTGCAGGCCTGAATGAAGATGGAGGAGGCGAGGAGGGAGGAGCAGACAGGTATGAGCATTAGCGGGATGGAATCGACAGGTGCTTAGTGCCTAGCTGGTGAAAAAGTGAGAGAGAAGAATCTGGGAGCACAGGTGGTGGGACTAGGTCGAGATGATTCAGGCAGAGGCAGTGAGGGAAAGATGGGTTTGGGTGGAGTCCAGCAGGCAGCCAGACACACGGCCTAGGAACATAAAATTCTGTAAAGACTTTGCAATCAGGATAGGCTGTGTTTTATTTTTTTAAAAAAAATTGTCTCTGATGACTCCAGTCTGGTGGTCCTCAAGCCTGAGCTCAAGAATCTCCCCGGCGGCTCATTTCAACAGATTGCCCTTTCCCCAGTTTCCAATCCAGTGGGTCTGGAGTTTTCTAACAAGTTCTCTGGGATGCTGATGCGCTGACCTGCAGCCTCATAGCGACAGCCTCCGCTCCAGCCTTGGGGGGCATTTCCTCAGGTGAGCTAAGTGTTCTTACTGAACTGCTGGCACAGGTGGAGGTGATTAAGAATGTTTCTATTTTGTTGCTTTGTTTTTCTTTGTCTGTACTGGGGATGGAACCCAGGGGCATTCTACCTCTGAGCTACACCCCCAGCCCTATTTTTTTTTAAACAGGGTCTCACTAAGTTGCTGAAGGCTTCAGTACATTGTTGAGGCAGGCCTTGAACCTGCGATCACCCTGTCTCAGCCTCTCAAGTACCAAGTACTAGGATTACAAGCATGTGCCACCAAGCCTGGCTAAAAATATTCCTTTTTTAACAACAGAATTCTAAGAATTTAGTCCTAACCACTAAGAACAAGCATTTGAATTTACTCAAATAATAACAGGCTAAAAAAAAAAAAACTTAGCCTATAATAATGTGTTAAATTTTGTGAGCGTGTTTGTATGTGTGTGTGTGTGTGTGTGTGTGTGTGTGTATGGTGCTGACAATTGGACCCAGCAGAACTGTACATCCAAGCTATACCCACAACCCTATTTTATTTTGAGACAGGATCTCACTAAGTTACTGTATGCTGACCTTGAACCTGTGATCCTTCTGCCCCACCTCCCAAGGACTGGTATTATAGACATGTGCCCAGCAACACACCCAGCAACAGGTTAAATTTTTCAGGGCTTTCTCTATGCCAGGTGTTTGCTAAGCACTTTACAACCATTGTTTTGTGTAGTTCTATTAATAACCCTATGGAAATAAGTGCTATGAGGACCCCCATTTTTCTAGGATGAAGAAACTGAGGTGTAACATAGTTAAAATAAGCCCAAGGTCAAGTTGCTAGTAAATAACAACTGTGTCCCCAATTTTGCTCTATAAAATAAGCTAGCTTACTCCAAGACTAAAATCTTCCTCATCCTATTATACCATTAACCTACAGCGATTTCCTGAATCTGTTTTCAAAAATCTGCCAGTGCAGAGCTGGCAAGCACCACGGAGTGTAATAATCATCTTTCAGCTTCTTAATAACCCTTGTGCATTGAACAATCAAGAGAACGGAAGGGTCAAGTGGAAGGCAATGCCCTGTAGTGCTATGAATGTGTTGGAGGATTTTCTGCGCTAATGCCTGGGGGATACATGGGCATTCTTGGCATATGAGAGTGTAAGAGCCTCTCACAACATCTGTTCCAACAACATCTCTAGACAGTACATGAGGTATCATCCTTAAAAGACAATTTTCAGAAAGCCCTAAACAATTGTTAAGATTTTTTTTTTTTTTGGCCACCTCCAAAGAGGAGAGCAAACAAAATAAGCAATCCACGTTCCAGTTCTCTATATAGAATCTATTGGTAGTTATTTAGCCCCTAGTTACATGCCTAAACTGTGCAACAGAGTATATCCTGTGGGATCAAAGAATGTCAGGAATTTGTGATCTGTATCCCTGTATCATTTTAATGTAAATTCCTAAAGGTTGGGAAGTATGGCTAAGGCTGCTTGAGGAAACTCTATTTACTGGGGCCTACCCACCCACCACTACCTCTTCTGAGAGATTAAACCCTTTGAAGAGCATAACTAAATGTCCTTTAAAGAAAACATAGTGGTAAAGAAAATTTCAACAAGAGGATCATCCCCAAACCAACACAGAGCCATGTCTGCTCCAAACAGTTCTAGACCCACCAGCAGGGGGAGTGAGGATCAAGTCTGGATATCAAGGCACGCCCTCAGGTGTAAGAGTGTATTACTGGGCAGCAGAGTCTGTGCAGGCCTGTGATGCCACTACTTGAGAGACTAAAACAAGAGAATCATAGGTTCACAGCCAACCTCAGCAACTCATAGCGAGGCCCTCCAAAACTTAGTTGAGACCCTGTTTCAAAATAAAAAATAAAGCTGAGGACATACCTCAGAGGTAGAATGCCCCTGAGTTCAATTCTAGTACCACAAAAATATATATGCAAGCCCGGTGTGCTGGCACACGCTTGTAATCCCAGCACTTGAGAGGCTGAGTCAGGAGGATCATGGTTCGCCGACAGCCTCAACTACTTAGTGAGGCCCTTTGCAACTCAGTGAGACCCTTTTCCAAAATAAAGAATAAAAAATAGGGCTGGGGGTGTAGCTCAGAGGTAGAATGCCCCTGGGTTCCATCCCCAGTAACAAAAATGGAAAAAAAAAAAAAAAAAAAAAAATATATATATATATATATATATGCATACACACACACCTTTGCTTTTCTAGAGATTTTTAAAATTAGTTCTTGTGGCCTGGCGTGGTGGCACACGCTTGTAATCCCTGTGCTTGGGAGACTGAGAGAGGAGGAGCGAAGCCAGGTTCGAAGCCAGCCTCAGCTACTTAGTGAGGCTCTCAGCAACTTAGTAAGACCCTGTTTCCAAATAAAATATAAAATAGGTCTGGGAGCTGGGCATGGTGAGGCACGCTTGTAATCCCCGCGCTTAGGAGGCAGAGACAGGAGGATTGCGCTGGTTCCTAGCCAGCCTCGCTGGCTTAAGAGACCCTGTTTCCAAATAAAAACATAAAATAGATCTGGGAATATAGCCCAGAGGTAGAAAGGTTTCCAGGAACCCCAGTACCACCAAAAAATAGAGAGAGAGGTCTGGGAGTATAGCCCAGAGGTAGAAAGCCTCTGGGTTCCACCCCCAGTACCACCAAAAAAATAAAAAAATAAATTAGTTCTTGTGACGAGATGTAGAAATTGTCTCTTTAAGGTTAAGTAGGAATTTCTGAAACTGGATAGACGCTCTAGGGTATCTTGAGTTCCCGTCTGCTTTGAGCTCTTCCTACTACACCAAGGAGATACTTAGAATCTTAGATCCCTGAATCAGCCGGGAGCAGAGAGGAAACACGAGAGGAACACGGGAAACCTCGTAGACCAGGGAATTCCAAGACCATGGGCTACACTTTATCTGCAAAGTGAGTTCCTTGATCAGAAACAATGCTGTGTGGAATACTGTGTTGGCACAGGCATCCTGAAAGCCAACAGATGATAGTTTGGGAAGAAGCATTTGTAATGGGAAGATGTTAACTCTGTATTCAGAGTGTCTACTCTGGTAAGAACAAAGAGCTTCCTTGTCCATAACGTAAACAGTCCATTATAATCAATTTGCTACCAGGTAGCTGGCTGATAACCCTGGGGAATGGTAGGGTATTGAAGACTCAGTACTGGTCTCTGCTGCTGGCAACATTGGGCACTTAGCAGTGGATGTAGCCAGGTCAGTCTGCTAAGGAGATGTCTGTGTGACTAAGTTCATGCAGAGCCTCCGTATGAATTCCGATTGACTTCTCCATTACTGTAAAATGATTATTGATTTTCTGATAAGGATTGCATTGAACCTATGGATAACTTCAGGGAGTATATCCTTTCTAACAATATTAAGCCTGTTAATACATAAATATGACATATCTTTCTGTTTATTTAGGTCTCCTTTAATTTCTTTCAGTAGTATTTTGTAGTTTTTAATCCATAAGTAGTTTACCTTCTTAGTTAAGCTTTCTCAGTAATTTTACTTTGGTGCTGTGTCCATTGGGATTCTTCAGGAAAAAAAGAATCTGATGAAAGAATGAAAGAATGAATGGACACACACACACACACACACACACACACACACACACACACACACGGATATGATGCCTTACATATAGAGCTGACAAGCCCAAAACCTATAGGGCAGGCTGGAAACTCAGGCAGCAGTTGGTCTGAAGTCTTGAGGCAGAATTTTCTTCTCTAGAAAAATTCAAAATTTGTTCTAAAGCCCTTCAAATCGATGAGATGAGGTCCACCCACTTATCAAAGGTCTAACTTAACTCAAAGTTAATTGACTGTAGATATTACTGATATCTATAAAATACCTTCACAGCAACACCCAAGTTAATATTTGATTAAATAAGGGGATACTGTAGCCTGTACTTGACACATTAAATGAGCCATCATAATGGCTGAATTTTTTCTTTTTTTTTTTCTTTTTCTTTTTTTTTTTTTTTGCAGGTCTGGGCGTGGAACCCAGGGGCATTCGACCTCCGAGCTACACCTCCTGCTCTATTTTTTATTCTTTATTTTGAAACCGGGTCTCACTGAGTTGCAGAGGGCCTCACTAAATAGCTGAGGCAGTCTGCGAGCTGTGATCCTCGGGTCTCAGCCTCCCGAATGCTGGGATTACAGGCGTGTGCCACCATGCCCGGCTTGGCTGAAATATTTAAACATTAAAGTTTGAGAATCCGTGAACATGCAACCACCATTATTTAATATTGTCCTGAAAATTGTGGTCCTTTTTATGAATATGATGATGAAACTAAAAATCACAAGGGAATCAACAGGAAAAAAATCATTTAAAAAATTCAAAATCTGGTTCCCAAAATGTATATTACTGTAAAGCTACAGTAACCAGAACAATGTAATACTGATTAAAAAAAAAAAAAAAAAAAAACAATAGATGGGACAGGTGTGGTGGCGCACGCTTGTGATCCCAGCATTTGGGAGGCTGAGACCAGAGGATTCCAGTTTGCAGACAGCCTTAGCTAAATGAGGTTCTTTGCAACTCAGTGAGACCCTATTTCAAAATAAAGAATAAAAATATGTCTGGGGTATAGCTCAGAAGTAGAATGTTCCTTGGTTCCATCCCCAGTACTGCAAAAAAAAAAAAAAAAAAAATAGATGGTATGTCAATGCAATGGAATAGAAAGTCCAGAAGTAGACCTATACAAATAGTAGACCTATACAAAAATTGTGTTGATGACAGCATAATTTTATGTGAAAAAGACTTCATAAGAACTTCATATGAACAAAGACTTCATATGAATTATAGGACAATCTCACTCGTGAACAAACTGTAAAAATCTTAAATTTAATATAGTAACAGATATTTTTAAAAAGGATAATTCATCTTTGGGTTTACTCCAAGGATGAAAAAGTTTAACATTCAGCTATCAGTGTAATTCACATTTAGAAAACAAAGAACCTGTAGGTTCAAGAAAAGTCTCAGCAACTTAGCAAGACCCTCAGCAATTGGTGAGATTCTATTTCAAAATAAAAAGGAGCAGCCAGGCATGATGGTGTGCACTTGGAATCCTGGTACTTGGGAGGCTGAGACAAGAGAATCACAAATGCATGGCCCGCCTCAGCTACTTATGCCCTCCACAACTTAGTGAGACTCTGTAAAAAGTACGCCCGGGTGTGGTGGCACACACTTGTAATCCCAGCAGTTGGGAGACTGAGACAGGAGCTTCATGGTTTGTGGACAGCCTCAGCTACTACTTAGTGAGGCCCTTTGCAGCTCAGTGAGACCCTGTTTCAAAATAAAAAATAAAAAATAAAAAAATAGGGCTGGGGGTGTAGCCAGAAGGCCCAGAATGCCCACAGGTTCAATCCCCAGTACCACACACAAAAAAAAAGAATAAAAAATGGGGCTGAGGGTGTAGCTCAGAGATAGAATGCCCCTGGGTTCAATCCACAGTACTGCAAAAATAAATAAGTAAATAAATACATACATAAATAAATAAATAAATAAGTAAGTAAGTAAATGAGGTGTGTACTCAGAAATAGAATGCCCCTCAACTTAATCCCCAGTACCAATAAATAAAGTAAAAAATATAGTACCAGTTCTTGGGAGGCTAAGACAGGAGAATCAAAAGTCAAGGCCAGCACACATTAGCAAGACCTTGTTTCAAAACAAAAAATAAGCAAATGGTGGCACATGCCTTAACTAGTACTTGGGAAGCTGACACAGGAGGATTGCAGGTTCAAAGATAGCCTCAACAAGTAGTGAGACTCTCATCAATCTAGTGAGACCCTGTTTCAAAATAAAAATAAAATAGGGCTGCAGGTGTAGCTCAGAGTTATATGTCCCTAGGGTTCTATCTTCTGTACAAAAAAAGGAAAAGAAAGAAAGAAAAGTAGGTTAAACTGATAAATCACGTGTCTCTTCTCATTTATTTGCAGTTTGTGGGAGTGCAAATTAAGTCCAAGCCAACTATTACAGAGAAGTTTTTGGAACTATCCATTTAAGTTGAGTAAGCTAATGCCCCACGATCTAGTACTTTCATTCCTAGGGATTAAAGAAAACACATGCACATGTGCATGAAAAGATGTACATAGGAATGTTTATAGAAGAAACAATATTTGTAATAGCCCCAAACTAAAAAAACTAAATTTTCGTGAACACAATAAAATGGATGTACAAATTAAGCTATATCACATGATGCAATACTAACAATGAAAATGAACTTGGCTGCACAATGTGCCGCAGATGAAGTTCACAAACATAATAATGCACAAAATAAGTCAGACACACAAGGATAAATACAGCCTAATTCCACTTATATAAAATTCAAAAACAATCAAACAAACATCTGGTATCAGAAGTCAGGATATTGGTTACCTTTGAGGAGAAAAGGAGGGCAGAGATTAAAAACGAAAATGAGACGTTTCATTTCCTGAGCCGGGTTGTGTTATGAGTATGTTCTCTTTATTACCACTTAACAAGACAAACACTTATGACTTGTGTGCTTTTCTAGATGTTGTATATTAATTACAAACTTCAAATGCAAACCAGACACATATTCTTTTGAAGAAACGTTGATGTTTCTAACAGATTACTTGCCTTGATGATTTCTTCATTCTTGCCTGAATTAAATTTATCTTCTTCAGGATCCTGCAGTAGGGTGTCCTTTGAGGGGAGTGCCCTGTCATAGTTTAAATATATGTTTTAATTTCTCTTCTTCAGTGAGTTGTCAACTGCACTTTGATATAGTCAAGGACTGAAAGTCACCCTGAAGCAGATCTTCCTTTCCCTGCAAAAAATCTCGAGCGGGTTCCTATCGTCAGAAAGAAACTTAGCAAAACTAAAATTAACAGTATTTTAATAGACTTTTATTGCTGCATTGCAGTTATATATCATAGCAAGGCTGAGGGATAGAAAGACACCTGAGTGTGGTGCCTGGTGTGTTTCCCTCCAGATTCCACCCCACATCCTTCCCCTCTAGGTACAAAGTAAGTATCGAGGTTGGTATTGATAACGTCATGCACATACACAGTGTCATTTGAACTGTTCCCTCCATCAAGTCTACCTTTCCCCTCCCCACTTCCCCGCCCAGTGCCCATTCCACCATTCTACTGGCATCACTCTTCACTTATCTGAAGTCCCTTTTGTTTTCCAATTTCTCTCTAGCTTCCACATGTGCGAGAAAACACATGACCCTTCACTGACTAATCTTAAAACTAATCTCACTTAGCACAATATTCTCTGGTTCCATCTATTTTTCCTTCAAATGACGTAATTTTGTTCTTCCTTATGGCTGAGTAAAACTCCGCTGCATATATCTACACAGTTTTGTAATCTATTCAACAGTTGACAGATACCTAGGCTGTTTCCATAATTCAGCGATTGTGAATTGTGCTGTTATAAACATGGATTATAAAATGGGTGTGGTGGCTCATGCCTATAATCTACTACTTGGAAAGCTGAGACAGGAGGATTAGAGGTAAAAGGCTAGCCTTAGCAACGCATCAAGATCCACAGCAACTTAGCAAGACCCTATCTCAAAATAAAAACTAAGTAAAAATAGCTGGATGTATGGCTTAGAAAACATGGGTATGTGGAAAGATACCCAAGAGGTGTAAATTCCATTTCCAACATTCCCCTCAATTGCCATCAACCTGTGATTTGAAGTAGATTTTAAGAGAAAGGTGTTGGGCTTAAAGGAAGAAAGCAAAAAATACACTCATCGGCCTCCCCTCTTCTCTCATCACTCCTCTTTTTGGTCTGTGCTCACAGGGACTTCAGCAGTATTTCCACTGAAATCCATCCACACCACATGGATGTCTGGTCCCTCTCTAGCCCTTCCTGGGTAGTCCCCAACCAAGGAAGAGAGACTGAGCTCATAAGTGACTTAGACATTCACTTAGACACATTTCACTAGAGGGTGAGATCACAAGGTAAGGGGCCCACGTTCTTGCCAGCTTCCTCCCGCTCTGTTTTTAAGGAGATCGACCAGGGCTTGGTTTCCTCAGAGCTTCCTCTGATCGGCTGCGCTGTGTGAGGCAGATCAGAGGCATCACTCATGCTTCATCTGGGGTAAGGAGTTTAACAATCTGGTTTGAAAATTCAAGTCAAGACTCTGCAGGCAGTCTGGGTAGATGAAGGGCAGGTGAGAAGTTTCAGGCCTCAGCCATTTTCTCCAGTATGGCTTTCACCCTAAGAACCTTGAGTTGAGGATTATAGAATACTTGCATATATAAAGTTTGTAACAATGTCTCATTTGGATAGTAATCATTGAATACATATGATATTAATCAAAACAACGAAAAATTCCTGAACTCCTACCTCAAGAAAAGTATAAAAGTAAAAACAAAAAAAAAAGTAATACTCCATTGGTGCTAAATAACTTATTTTAATTAATTTGATTTCAATACAAGTATAAAACAAGATTCCTACCATTTCAACTGTAGTTAATGCAAGCTTCAAAACTGACCAATAATTAATAACAGGATCATTTTGAAAAGTTTTTAACTTTAAAAGTAACAAATACAGAATTGAATTTAATGCTTTCTGCCACAATATTAAAACTAATTTCTTAGCATTCTAAGGCTATCAAAAGAGTGCTCCCCCCACCAAAAAGAAAAGTTTTTCTTAAGCAAGTAAAAGTATAGTACCTACTGGTGTTTATTTATTAAAAAATTTTTTAAAAAGAACTTTCAACTTGAATGTGATCTGAGTACTTCTAAGCCATCCAAAAATACTACCTGATACAGGTAACTGGTTCATGGTCTTGGTATAAGAAATCATGTCACAGAGTTTTAATGTTATAACTGGACTTTAACACATAAAACAAAGCAAGAAAATCTAACATCCTTTAGTACCTTTTCTTGTTTACTTTTTATTTGGCCAATAAGAAACCAGATTTAATGTCATCATTCTTCATTCAAAGACGACGACCATATGAGGTTTCAGTTTCTGTTTCTCCATGGTTAGCTGGTTACTATCAAATGTGCAAAGACAATTCTCATTAGAGCCATGCATTTTCTCATGAGGATAATCAGTTTTCATTTAAAATAAAATCAGTAATATGTATACATGTAGATTAAAATAAAACTTAACTATATGCAAATTAGGAAGAAACATTCAAACAAAAAACTGAAAAGGCAGCCACTGAAAAAGGAGATACAAAATGAAAGATTTTTAAATAGAGATAATACTTTTTGATGGATCATTAAAATAACTTCTACCAGTGTGTTCAGAGCAACTAAGGTCAGGATGAAGAACATGTGTTTTTCCTATAACTGAAACAAATGTGTTTTAACAAGGGGGGGGGGAATTAAGCTAAGGTCTAAAATTAAAGTTATAAAATATAAGACTACTAGTTTATTACAATTTGTACCCCTGATTTTCTTTTGAGAAAAAAAGAGATTTTTAAACATGAGCATAATAAGACTTCAGATAGAGACTCACATTAATAATACTATGTCTAACTGAAAAATACCACTAAAGATAAAGTTACATTTCAGGTATTTTCCATTTAATATAAGTACAATTATATTTATATATCAAATATAAATTAGTAATTTATTTTCATATATACTATAAAGTATTTTAAGAAAAGTTTACCGTTTATCTGGCAAAAATATGTTAGAGATGTTTAGATTTGCTCGAGAAATCAGACTAGTGCCAAAAATAGATTTGGGGGAGAACTTTAAAGTCTAGAATAGTTCAAAACATTCCAGAAATTTACAAGTCAATTATTTTATATCATAAATATAAAACAAATCAAATCTCAGTACTCAAAATTTAAAAAGGAACTGTTTTTCCATACCTAGGGATTATAATGGTAATGTAAAAAGTCTAATTTTGCTAAACTAAAGCTCAAACAGATTACAATTTTTTATTTAAAGTTTTGAATTTTTGTGATTTTTCAATGAGTTTATTTTATCTAATATATGAAAATCATCTTTTATCAAAATAAAACTATTCAAATAATTACAAGAGAATATTTTATACCAGAAAAATAAAATCACATGATAAACTCATGGCACTCAAGAATTACAATTAAAAAAAACAAAAACTGGTGGTCTCCCTGAAACAGAAAGAATTTCTTTCTTCTTGTCACCTCCTTTCCTTACATATAATCTTTATTTCACATCATTTACATAGCAATATTTATCACAATCTGATAGGTAGAAAAGAAAATCGTTTGCCTTCTAGAGCTCAAGTAAGTTTACTCAGTCTTCTTAGTATGTTTCTTTTTAATGTTATCTGAAGCTTCAGCCATGGGTTTTGAGGCTGATGAACCGGTTCCATTGGAAGAGGGTTTTGTTTCATTTTTCTTTTCACAAGTTGAAAACTGTTGCTGCCAGCCAAACAGCATCCGACTCAAGGTATCCTCAAAAGGAGCAAAGGTGACAGTCGAAGACTCTGTGATCATCATGGATATCTAGAAGAAACAGTTCAATTTTGAATTTATAAATGCTTTGTCTCTCAAAACTGTGAGGGAAAAGTAAACAAAAAAGAAAAAGATGATTCAAAATACATTCCTAATTTGCAATAGAAACAAACCAAACTAAATTCTCTATGGATAAAAACAGGATTCACTAAAAATAATACAAAGTACCATATTTTAGAGTGCCAAATGAGTAGTATAACCATTTCCACAAAAAGAGTACTCAAAGGAAAAAGATAATAGTCTATATCAACAAACAATACTCCTAGGTACTGTGCCAGAATGTGAAAAACACTTGCCATTCTTATTCCCTTTCAACTTAATCCAACAACTAACTACTCGTATTGCCTTCACCGTAGACATTTATTTTTATTTATTTATTTTTTATTTTTTGGTGGTACTGGGTGTGGAACCCAGAGGCTTTCTACCTCCGGGCTATACTCCCAGACCTTTTTTATATATTATTTGGAAACAGGGTCTCACTAAGTTGCTGAGAGCCTCACTAAGTAGCTGGGGCTGGCCTCGAACCTGTGCGCTCCTCCTGTCTCCGCCTCCCAAGCGCGGGGATTACAAGCGTGCGCCACCACGCCCGGCTTCACCGTAGAGATTTAGAGCAAGGCGCTGAGAAGTTAATTTGCCCAAAATCACAAAGCTAATAGAGTTTGTAAAACTCAGATTTTAAGTTTAATGACTAAATATACTATCACTATCAAACGTCACAGACTTTTAGTGAATTGCAGAATACTGATCCTAAGAGGGACTGTAGAAAGCTTCTACTATTCCATTCTCTCTCTCTCTCTCTCTCTCTCTCTCTCTCTCTCTCTCTCTCTCTCTCTCTCTCTGTGTGTGTGTGTGTGTGTGTGTGTGTGTGTGTGTGTGTGTGTGTCCATCCCCAAGACAGAGTGGAGAGTGCTTCTAATCTTATCTGGCAAAAATGTAGTATTCGGAGATGTCTAGATCCTCCAGAAAGTATGCTGGTGACAAAACAGATCTGGTAAAAGAACTTTAAGGTCTAGAATAGTTCCAAAATGGCCAGGAATTTACAGAAGCCAATTACTCCAGATTACAAAAATGAATCAAACTAGTAATTTTTGAAATCGTATTTCACCAAAAGGCCCCTACATCATCCACTTATTTGAAGGAAAAGCCATCAAGAATCAATTCTTGCTGGGTATGGTGGCACATGCCCATAATCCCAGTACTTGGAAGGCTGAGACAAGAGGATCTCAGACTTGAGATCAGCCAGCCTCAACAATTTAGTGAGATCCTGTTTCAAAATAACAAATGAAATATTGCTGGGAACATAGCTTAAAGGTAAAATGTCCCTACGTTCAAGCCCTAATACTATAATAAATAAGTAAATTAATAAACAAATAAGTAAAATTCATATTGTCTGCAACTTAATCTAGGGCATGGGAAGTTGCAAAAATAGATTTCCATCACAAAAGGAATTTATATGAAATACATACTATGCAACAGTTAAAAGTAATAAAAATAATGGAAAATTCTTATATTTATCATGGCAAAGTTAGGTAGAATAAAATTATACTATGTACACTATCATTTATATAAATTAAAAACTCTTTCATATACAACATTGTAAATATACTAAATACCACTGGAATGGATACTTTGAAATAGCTAATTTCATTATAAGAATTTGATACCAATAAAAATAGCAGTTTTGTGGGGGGGTTACTGGGGATTGAATCCAGGGACATTCTACCTTTGAACTACACCCCCAGCCCTATTTTTTTTTTTTTTTTGGAAACAGGGTCACACTAAGTTAATGAGAGTCTCACTACTTGCTGAGGCTGTCCTCAAACCCACCATCCTCCTGTCTCAGCCTCCCAAGTACCGAGATTACAGGAATGCACCACCACACTCAGAAAAAGTAAGCAATTTTTTAAATGCATGTACATGAATTTCAGGCCAGCTATGACTACATACCTTATGCCAGAATTAGTTTCTCACCAAAATCAATATAAAAGACAGAAATGCATAAAACAACAGCTAAAGGCACTTGAAGAGAATTCACAAACCTAGCAGGGCACAACTGCTGAGAAGCCAGGACTGAGCAGACCTTTCAGCAGCCAAGCTACCTGATGCTGGGAAGGCAGGGTGGAGTTCAAGGTCAGCTAGGGCGCACTGTCCAGAAATACACCTCAAGCTTAAATTGATACCCTCAAAGGTTATATTCTGGAAAAGCAAACCTGAAATTGAATAGCACTAACAAGGTCTAAAACCAAGCATCAATGGGATTAAAATAATTCATTTGTGCATTACACCTGGCTGCCAGAAGACTGCTGAATGTCATCTCTGTCCTCAAGGACCTTATAGACCAATCAGAGAAGGCAAGTAAGTCAGTACCTAGAAAACCATAAAGAATAAGTGCAGTAATAGAAGTTTACCCAGAAACATTTTAAGGATAGAGATGTGGAAGCCACTACCATAGAAGTAAAAGTTAAAAGCATAAATATAAATGTGCTTACTTGGAGAGAATATACAACGAAAGGAGTCTAAATACAATGCCAGCAGCCAAGTTTATGCTACTGTTGAGTAAAATCCAAGAACTTTCTTATGCTAAATTATTCTTTATTAGAATAAATGGCTATAATGAGATATATTAACATAGTACGTTGGTCATAGCTTGGCTTAATGGACTGCTAATAAAAGGTAATAGAATTCAGATCAAAAACAAATGTTAGGAAAATAGCAATGTCTTTTTATAAAATCCAAAAGAGGAAAGTGTCAGGATTTAAAGTATTTCCTGAGAACATAAACTAATAAGTATTTTTCAAAGTCGGGTGTTTTTTTAATAGAATTTCTGCTCCCTATAGACTCATTGCTCAGCTAAGAAGTATTGCTAGCACCAGAAATTACTGCTGAGATAGACTTATGAAGTTCAAGGACAGACTTCTGTGAATTCAGCCTCTTATCGAGCCTCGTTTGGCAAGGTAATGGAAATAAAATCGTGACAAACATAATCTTTTACAAATAAATGACAAAACTGTCTCCTAACTTCGTAAACTATTTTTTAAAAATTCTACCTAACTAAATAGCCGTTGTCTTTGTGGTCTCTTGTTCAAAAAAGAAAAGAAACAAAAGCAAAATAATCCCTAAAGACAATTTGGCATTCTCAACAGATGATAAAATATAAGTAATTTCAGGTAAAAAAAAAATTGTTTAAAGCTATCTGCCATGTTCTTTATATAATATCTCAAGTTTTATCATTTCAAACTGCCCAGAAAAAATGTGATATAAAATATAACTTTTCTTAAAGCACAACTGGTACATAAGTCCACTGACTGGATAAAAGTAACACAAGAGTAAGTCAAAGATGGATACAATATATGTATATAAGTGACATTTGCATAAGTAATCTTCTCCACCCAAAACACATTTCTTTCCATCTCTGCCTGCCCAAATCCAAACAATCCTTTGTAGAGTAAGTCAAGGGTTACCAGGGGTCTACTCCACTACACTTTCAGTGATGTTTTCCAATGAGTCAGCTCCAATGAAAGTCACCCAGACAGTATGTGGCAGAGAGTCGACGAGATTTTCTGATTATTCTATGCTTTTTCCATAGGTAATGTCATTCACTCAGACATCAATCATTATTAAGCTGAATAACTAGAATAAATTCTTAGTGTTTATACATTTATACATGCCCTTTTTAAGAAACTGAGTAAATAAACTGTTCATTTCTCATGTATATCCTCAGCCTGCAATCCCAGTATGTAGACGGCTGAGACAGAAGAAATCACAAGTTTGAGAACAAGCTCAGCAACATAAGGAGACGCTCAGCAACCCAGAGAAACCCTGTTTCTAAACAAAAATAAATAAATAAAAAGGGGCTAGAGTGTAGATTAGAGGTAGAATGCTTCTGAGTTTAAGCTCTAGTATTACAATAACAGAAAAAAAAAACAAACAAGAAAGAAAATAGTTGTAGTGTAACAGAGAGGTAGAATACTCCTGGGTTCAATCCCCCAGTACCACCAAAACCAAATCAAAACAACAACAAAGAGAGACAGAGAGAGAGAGACCTGTGAAAGAGCACTTTGGTCATGTATCAATGAGTCGAGCCAGGCATGGTGGCTCACACTTGTAATCCCAATACTTGGGAGGCTGAGACAGGAGGATCGCAGATTTGCAGCCAGTCTCAGCTCCTTAGTGAAGCCCTCTTCAACTCAGCGAGATCCCGTTTCAAAATAAAGAATAAAAATAGGGTTGGGGTTGTAGCTTGGAGGCAGAATGCCCATTCAATCCCCACACAAAAAAAGGACTACATGTGCCAGTACTGCTAGAGGCGCAGTAATGAATAAAAAATAAAAAATAAAAAAATAAAAAAATAAGCTTAGTTCTTATTCTCATAAAGTTTAAACAAAGAGTACACGTGTTTCATTATTTCTTTTTAGACTAGCACCATAAAGGCACGGTTGGATTTTATCCGCAAAAGAGCCTAAGCACAGTGCCCCACATGTACTCAACAGCTGGTGTCTGAGCACACCTCGCAATGGCACTCAGCACAACTGACAGACCACGCTTCTGAGCACCATCTCCTCATTTTCCTTCAAGTTTCCCATTCTAAACCATCCTTCTCTAAACAGTAGAGATTTCATGGCTCTATCCTTATTCCTGCTTTTCTCCCTACATAACTGCTCCTCAAATTAATTTACAAGTTTTTATGGAATTAAATGAATTACTATTAAAGTTCACCTCAATACACAAGAATAACTAAAAACAAAATGAGAAATAAAAACAAACATTTAAGAAACCCAGAAAACACTAAAAAATAAAAATCATCATACTTAATGGTAGAAAGCTAAACGTTTTCTCACTGAGCTCAACAGCAAGACAAAGGTATTCATTCTGACTACTTCTATTCAGCACTGCATGAGAAGTTGAAGCCAATATAAGAAGCCAAGAAAAAGAAGAAATGTCATCCATATTAAAAAGGGAAAAGGCTGAGGCAGGAGGATTGCAGGTTTGCAACCAACCTCAGCAACTTACTTAGGGAAGCCCCAGTAGCTTAGTGAGACCTTATTTCAAAATTATAAAATAGCTGGACGTGGTAGTGCATACTTGTAATCCCAGCACTTGGGAGGCTGAGACAGGAGGATCGCACAGGTTCAAAGCCAACCTCAGCTACTTAGTAAGGATCACAGCAATTTAGTGAGACCCTGTTTCCAAATAAAATATAAAAGTGGTCTGGGAATGTAGCCCGGAGGTAGAAAGCCCCTGGATTCCATGCCCAGTACTACCAAAAAAAAAATTTTTTTAGATAAAAATAGGACTGATTTTTATTTTTATTCTCCCTGTATACACAATGGAATTTTACTCAGCCATAAAGAACAAAATTACATCATTTGCAGAGAAATGAATAGAACTGGAGAACATTATGCTAACTGAGATTATTCAGTCACAAAAAGTAAAGAGTCAGATGTTCTCCATTAATATGAGGAAGCTAGGGAGAAAAACGGTCATAAAAAGGTCATAGGAGGAACTCTAGACAAAGAAGGAAAAACCACAGAAGACCAAATAAGGCAATCTAACTGGAGGGGATGAGAGAGGGAAATTCCGTAATGTATATGATATACATTCACAAACATCAATCACTAAGCCAAACATGATGAGGGAGGAGGAAAGGAATGGGGTGGGAATTAAGGAAGGGCTAAATGAGTGATGTGTGCATGCATGCCTCTACCTGCCATCTTGTACCCCATTAAGACATATGACTATAATGCACCAATAAAAATAAAATGAAAATTAAAAATGTTTATAAAGCTCAGAGGTATAATGTCCCTGGATTCAATCCCCAGTACCAAAAGAAAAGGAGAGAAAAGAAAAACTATCTTTATCATAAACAAGATCATATATGTAGACATGCTAAGGAATCTATACAAAAGCTGCCAGAACCACATAGTGAACGTAACAAAGAACCAGGATAGAAAAACAATGTACAAGAATCAACTGTATATTTACATATAAGCAATATAAAAATTTAAACGGAAATTTTAAAAAGTAGTATTTATAAGGCATTCAAAAATATGAACTACTATAGGATAAATTTAAATTTAATAAGACATATGTACAACAATAAAAACCACAAAACACTACTCTAAAAACTAAAGAAAACCTAAATAAAGAGATATACTTTGCTCATGGACCAACAGACTAAATATTAAGATGCCATTTCTCCCTCAATAGGTTTATCTATGGATATAACAAGATTTAAGTCAAAATTCCAAAATACTCACACACACATTTTTTTTTTTTTTTTTTTTTTTTTTTTTTTTTGGTGGTACTGGGGATGGAACCCTTCTACCTCCGGGCTACACTCCCAGCCTATTTTATATTTTATTTGGAAACAGGGTCTCTTAAGCCAGCAAGGCTGGCTTCGAACCTGTGCAATCCTCCTGTCTCCGCTCCCAAGCACGGGTATTACAAGCGTGCACCACCATGCCTGGCCCACCCCCCTTTTTTTTATGACAGAATCTCTCTATCCTCAGATTCTTGGACTAAACGGCTCTTTATAAATGAGCCTCTGGAGTAGCTGGGACAACAGGCATCTGCCACTGCACACACTGGGCTTACCGCTAGAGCACCCAAGTGACAGACCACCAAGGCTTACCACAGACCCACTTCAACTGACTGAGGGTGACACAGAGCTGCTAGAGGCTGAGCAATGCGGGGAGACATTTGTTTTCTGTTTCTCCTATAGGAATTACTATTTTTATAAACATTAGCTGTCTGTATACATGTCATACTTGAGGTAGATAATCTCTTTGAGAATTTATTATCATCTGTGTACATACCAAAACACTGATTATTATCCAAAACAAACATTCAGTACAAATTTTCTGACTATATAAATAATACAGGAAAAGAAAGAGCAAATTGAAGTTTTTTCTGTATATTCCTGTTGCAGACACACACACACACACACACACACACACACACACACACACACACGAAATGAGACACTATAGGAGCTCATCAGATAAACTTAAATGATTAACTGATAACCCTTTGTTTTCAGTGTTGGGGACTGAACACAGAGACTTTCTACCTCTAAGCTACATCCCCCAGCCCTACATTATTTTTATTTTGAAACAGGATCTCTGTTATAGTCAGATATAAAATGTCCCCTCAAGAGCTAATTTGTTAATGTTTGAAGCTGATGTAATTGGGCCATGGTGACCCAAGCCGGTAGGTGTGAGTGGAAGTGGGGCCCTGGCGGGTGCAGCCTTGAGGATTATATAAGTGATTCCTCCTCCCAGCACCCTCTCTCTCTTGTTTCCATCCTCCCTAATGTGATCACAGCCCTCTATCCACTTCCTGCTGCTGCCATGCCCTGAGACCGGTGGTCCCAGCCTCACATGGACTAAACCCCAAACCGTTAAGAAAATAAATCTTTTTTCCTCTAAGTTACATGGTCAGTCTTTTAGATTATAGCTGTAAGAATGCTTACCAAAACAAAAAATGGAACCAGGGAAGTAAAATTGCTGCTATATCTAAGTGTGGCCATGTGGATAATGACTCTGGAAGTGGTTTGGGAGAGAAAATTGGAAGGGCCAGAATGTGGATAAAAAGGCAGACAGTAGAGACTGTGCTAAGATTTTGTAGGGAAAGGAAGACTCCATGGGAAAATGGAGTAGAGGCCATGTGTGTTACACTTTGGCAGAGAATTTATCCATATTTTGCCCATGTCCTAAAACTTGGTATGGGCTGAATAAACAGGTGGAGGAAATATCAAAACTGCAAAATATTCAAACTGTATTGTGGATTTGATATTCACATTCAATAAACTGTACACCAAATTTCAGGACCAGAAAGTAAAGCAGAGAAACTTTATAGATTTGCAGTTTGGCTGGAAAGGCATATTTAGAGCTAAGACTCAGAGATGATATCATGGAAGGAAGTAGGATGGCTCAAAGGAAGCAGGAAGTGGTGACCATGCTAGAGACAGAGCCAACAAGGATGAGGCAGGAGATGGGCTTGGAGCCAGGGTGGCCCAGGTGATCTGTGGGGCCTGTGATGGCCTGGATGAGGCAGGCTCAGCAACTGTGATTAAATAGGCCCCAGTGGCAACAATTAAGGAGGGCATCACTACCTTTTCTACTGGCAGCCCATCTCAGAGCCCACATAATGCTGGTTTTGCTAGGAAAGGGAGGCCATGGAGGCTTCTCCCAGATTTTAAAGGGAGGCCTGGCAAGCCAGGCAATGTGTGGCAGGGTCAGGATCTCAGCAAGCAGGCCCAAATGGGGCACTATGTGAAGCTATAGGGTGAAGCCAAAGTTACAAGAAAAAAATTCAAGATTTAGAAATACCACAAACATGGAACAACCACAAGGAAGGGCTGCTAGCCATGAGCTATGGAGCCAGGATGGTAGAGGCAGTAAACCACCCAATGCAATCATCAGATGGAGTTGGGGCCAGGGGTGTTGGAGATCACATCCCACCGCCAAGAGCCCTGGAGGCCACAATGGAGCTGCAGGATCAAATAACTGCTCTGTCACATTGTGTTACTGCTTTGGTCCCATCCCTTCTTTCTGGGGCCCCATTCCTCCCTTTGGGAATGCAAATGTTTACTCTTTGTCTTTATATGTTAGATGCATGTAACTTGCTTTTTAGTTTAATCTTCACTTTTACAGGAGCTCACAAGAGTTCATCTTGAGTCTCCAAGGAGACCTTAAACTTGGAGACATTTTAGCAATGCTGGAATTCTTAAGACTGTAAGAACTCTTGGAGAAGACTACATGCATTTTGCATTCTGAGCTGGGCATGAACTCATTAGGGGCCAGGAGCAGAATGTTACATTTAAAATAAAAAATGTCCCGCGGAGCATGGTGGCGCATGTTTGTAATCCCCATGCTTAGGAGGCTGAGACAGGAGGATCGCGCAGGTTCAAAGCCAGCCTCAGCTACTTAGTGAGGCTCTCAGAAACTTAGTGAGACCCTGTTTCCAAATAAAATATAAAATAGGCCTGGGAGTGTAGCCCAGAGGTAGAAAGCCTCTGGGTTCCACCCCCAGTACCACCAAAAATAAATAAATAAATAAAAAATAAAAATGTCCCCTAAAGAGCCAATTTTTTTAGTCTTTAGAGCTGATGTAATTGAGTCATGAGGGTGATAATCCAACAGTTGTCCATTAAATCCATTTTAATGGATTTATCTGGATGGTGATCCAGGCCAGTAGGGTGTGGCTGGAAGTGGGGCCCTGGAGGGAGTGCAGCCTTGGGGATTATATAAGAAGTTTCTCCTCATTCCATTCTCTCTCTTGCTTCCAGCCTCCATAACAAAATAAATATTTCTTTCCTCTAAGTTACGTGGTCAATCTTTTAAATTAGAGCTGCAAGAATGCTAACCAAAACAGTCTTGCTAGGTTGCTGAGGCTAGCCTCAAACCTTCAATCCTCTTGTTTTACCCTCCTGAATACTTGGATTACAGTTGTAGACCATTGTAGCAGCAAACACAGAAATGTCAGTCAAAAACACAATAAGATGCCACTTCCCACCCACTAGGAGGACTATAATAAAAGCCAGATGTTACACATACTAGTGGGGATATGTGAAATTAGACTCATATCCTGCATATGGGAATATAAAATAATGACACTACTTTGGAAAACAGCCTGTCCATTCCTCAGAAAGTTAAACATAGAATTACAATCTGATCTAACAATTCTATTACTAGATGATATACCCAAGAGAAATGCGTTTCCACACAAAAACTTGTATGTGAATGTTCATAGCTCATTATACCTACTAGTGAAAAAGAGAAACCACCAAAATGTCCAGCAACTGATGAACGGGTAAATAAAATGGCCTACAGTTGAAAGTGCTGGGTAAAATATAAAATAACTGCTACTAGTTTCTTGTTGGAGTGAAACAATGTTCTAATAATGATTATGATGATAACTGAACAACTCGGGGAATATACTAAAAACCATTCAACTTATACTTTTCAGGGACTTTCTACCTCCGGGCTATGCTCCCAGACCTATTCTATATTTTATTTGGAAACAGGGTCTAACTAAGTTACTGAGAGCCTAAGTAGCTGAGGCTGGCTTCGAACCTGTGTGATCCTCCTGTCTCAGCCTTCCAAGCGCTGGAATTATAAGCATGCGTCACTATGCCCGGCTCAAATTATACTTTATTTTTATTATTATTATTTTTTTTTTTTTTTTTGGTGGTACTGGGGGTGGAACCCAGGGGCTTTTCTACCTCCAGCTATATTCCCAGACCTATTTTATACTTTATTTGGAAACAGGGTCTCACTAAGTTGCTGAGAGCCTCACTAAGTAGCTGAGGCTGGTGATCCTCCTGTCTCAGCCTCCCAAGCGCTGGAATTACAAGCATGTGCCACCACGCCCAGCCTTCAACTTATACTTTAATTGTATAAATTCTCTGATATAGAAGTCATATGCTATAAAGTTGTTAAAAGCTTTATAGTTCAAAATTTGAGGACCAAAAGACACAAGTACATGTTAAAAAATTCTGTCTCCAATATTTAACTATTACTTATAACCACAGACCATTCTCCCATCGCAGAAATAATGAAACAAAAATAAATTATCCCTTTAATGACTTGGTTCTAAGATACTAATATATATAATTTTTTATGGTAACAGGAATTGAACCCAGGGGTATTCTACCTCCAAGCTACCCCCTCCAAGCCCTTTTCTTTTATTTTAAAACAAGGTTTTTGGCTGGGCGTGATGGTGCAGGCTTGTAATCCCAGCACTTGGGAGGCTGAGACAGGAGGATCGCACAGATTCAAAGCCAGCCTCAGCTACTTAGTGAGGCTCTCAGCAACTTAAGTGTGACCCTGTTTCCAAATGAAGTATAAAAAAGGTCTAGGAGTATAGCGGGAGGTAGAAAAGCCCCTGTGTTCCACTCCAGTACCAAAAACAAACCAAAAAAAAGGGTATTATTGGGTTAATGAGAGTTTCACTACTAGCTGAGGCTGTCCTTGAATCTAAGGTCCCTATGTTTCAGCCTCCCAACTACTAGGCTTACAGATGTGTATACCCCATCATGCCTGGCCAAATTTATATATTATATACTATCTTCCTTTTGAGAATCCTGTAGGTAAGTTTTTAACCAAAAATATCTAGTCTGGAATGGAGCTAGCCATATGACTTCTCTAGGCTAAATAGTAATGTTATTCTAAAATCAACTGTCTATTTGTGAACAGGAAACAACAGACAATAATGGTAAGATAATAATAATAAAGAATACTAGGAATACAGCTCAGTGGTGGGACAGCTGCCCAACATGTGTGAGCCCTGGGTTCAATCCCCAGAAGGAGGGGAGAAAGGGGAGAAAGCAGAACAATCAAAGCTGGGCGCAGTAGCACAGGCCTGTGATCCCAGTACTTGGGGGCTGAGACAGGAGTATCACAGGTTAGAAGCCAGCTTTAGCTTAGCAATCTGCCTACTTAGTTGCTAAGCAATTTAGTGAAACCCTGTTTCCCAATAAAAAGTAAAACAGGGCTGGTGGTACAGCTTAGAGGCAGAATGTCTCTGGTTCCAATCCCCAGCACCAAAAAATTAAATTAAATAATCAGAATTAGCTTCATCATGCCAGCAATGTTGGTGCACACTTGGAATCCCAGTACTTGGAAGGCAGAGACAAGAGGTTCATAGGCTCGCGGCCAGCCTCAGTAACCTAGGCCCTCTGAAACTCAGTGAGACCCTGTTTCAAAATTTAAAAAATAAAATAAAATGAGGCTGAGGATGTAGCTCTGAGCTGGAATGCCCCTGGGTTCAATCCTAGCAACACAAACCTGTGTCAGACACAGTGACAGAATGACATGTATCATCTTCAATCCTCTCAACAAGGGCACAGTGAAGAGGAGGAAACAGATCCAGAGACATCAGGCAATCTGCCTACTTAGGGGTTAGAAGGCAACTCTAAAATTTGAACACTAGGCTGTCTGTCTCTAAAACCTATAATCTTATACCACGCTACCTCCTATCTTCAAGAAGGACAAAGCTATTAACCAGGCAATAAAAATAGAAGAGAATGACCATAAACCTATCCTAATATAAAATCTTGAGATTTTAGAGCTTAAAGAAACTCAGAGAACACCTACTGCAAGCACCTCATTTATACATGAGGAAGGACTGTCTTTGTGGTCTCTAATCAGCTGTGGCTATCCCCTACTCTCCAGCTTCCAATATATTAACAGAATCTCTGCAGTGTTTCCTGATAGCCTTGGCATAAAGCAAATGAGGAATCACAGAAAAGCTATGTTTTAGAAAGTCATATATGTGCTGAATAAACTCCTGCAAATGCACCTTTTTATATTTCAGAACAATGAAAATTAAATGTTCTTGTTCCTGGCTCGGTATGTAGAATTCTACGATGGACAGGTTACACAGGATTTGTAATACTAATTTGTAGGTCCTTGGAACTCTTACCTTTGTGGTCACAATAAAGATGGTATAAAGAAACATAAGGTTATGCTTCGATATTGCCAGATGCTTAGTGTGCTGGAATGTGAAGATAACTGATCCCAGCAAGGTTACCTTGGAAGGGCTGGAAATAAAATATATTTTGTCAGTAAGGGTAAACATTTTATCTTTCTCAAAAAGTATACTGTAGAGTACTCATTTAATGGAATAATGGATATTAAGATAAAAATGAGTTTTATAAATATAAAATATTGGAAATGTTAAGTTATACCAAGTTAAATCTCTTTCTTTACAACATAAGTATTAGAGATTTTAGAATGATTGTATATATCATGATTCTGACAAAGTATGTTTCTATAATGCAATATTTCTAAAACATATTTGTCCATATTAATACTTTTTTAAAAAGGTCCTGAAAGGGCCAGTGTGGCCGGGATCGGAGCCTGCTGTGAGGCAAGGCCAATGCTGGGGCCGACGGCCAGCATCGGAGCCTTCCATGAGGCAAGGCCATTATTGAGGCCTCCGAGGCCAGGATCAGAGCATGCCAAGGGGTTAGACCGGTGCTGGGGCCAGCGAGGCCAGGATCGGAGCCTGCCAGCAAGGCAAGACCAATACTGGGGCCTCCAAGGCTGGGATCAGAGCCTGCTGAGGGGCTAGGCCGGTGCCGGGGCCACTGGCCAGCATCGGAGCCTTCCGTGAGGCAAGGCCGCTACTGAGGCCTCTGAGGCCTGGATCGAAGCCTGCCGAGGGGTTAGGCCAATGCTGGGGCCATCGGCTAACATCAGAGCCTGCCTTGAGGAAGGCCGGTGCTGGGGCCTCCGAGGCCGGGATCAGAGCCAGCTGAGGGGTTAGGCCAGTGTCGGGGCCAGCAAGGCCAGAACCGGGGCCTCCCATGAGGCAAGGCCGCTGTTTGAGCCAGCAAGGTCTGGATCAGTCCACCAGGTAGCCAGGCCACAACTGGGGCCGTCAAGAGTGGGATCGGTATTTGCAACTCGGCATGCACCGAGAAATATCGCAGAAAATTAAAATCAGATGCTTCCCCTAATCAGCAATAACTAGGAGGAAATGGGCAACAGGAACTGGTCGAGCTATAGAAAGGGCCCTATAGTGAAGCAATTAAGGTGACCAATCAGAGGGTATGGAACAGGGGAGGATGAAGCCTCTTTAAAAAGCAGGAGGTAGCCGGGCGTGGTGGCGCACGCTTGTAATCCCCGCGCTTGGGAGGCAGAGACAGGAGGATCGCGCAGGTTCGAAGCCAGTCACGAGCGCTGGCTTAGGAGACCCTGTTTCCAAATAAAAATGTAAAAATAGGTCTGGGAGTGTAGCCCGGAGGTAGAAGGGCTTCCAGGAACCCCAGTACCACCAAAAAAAAAAAAAAAAAAAAAGCAGGAAGTACATAAACATATGTATCAAAGTTAATCACCAAACAAGCATGGGATCCAGGGAGGGGAAGGGAATGGGATGGGGACTGGATGAGGGCTAATTGGATGATGTGTGCTTGTATATCCTCTCAAGTCTTATATTCCAATGTGATGTATGATTACAATGCACCAATAAAAATTAAAAAAAACAAAGGTCCTGAAAATCTCATGTTTTACAGCATAATTAGAATTAGTCTTAATAAACTTTCAGCATTAGGTGTCCATCAAGAGAGGAATAAACTTTAAACAATGGAATTTTACTCAAAAAAGAGGAGAAATTCCAGAGACTGGTGAGGTCTAGGGAAGAACGGGTAAACAATTCTAATAATTCTATGTATGTAGATGGAATTATCAATGCCAACCTCAACAGCCTGTATGGGAAGGGCGTGGGGAGCGAGGTGAAATCCAGAGGGAAACACACCAAGTGCTGTGTGCATACATGTCCCAGTCACTCCGAACCTCATTTTGGTGTATAATTACAATGCACCAATAAAATATTTTCTTAAAAAATCCTTCGGTGGAGCCGGTTGTGGTGGCGCAAGCTTGTAATCCCCACACTTGGGAGGTGAAGACAGGAGGATCACGCAGGTTCGTAGCCAGCCTCGCTGGCTTAAGACACCCTGTTTCCAAATAAAAATATAAAAATAGGTCTGGGAGTGTAGCCCATAAAAGGGTTTCCAGGAACCCTAGTACCACCAAAAAAAAAAAGAAATCCTTCAGTGCTAAATAAGCTCTCAGGGTGAGTAAGAGAAAAATACAGACCTGATTTATAGCACTTTGCCATTTCCATGATGTAAATATTCCCATCGTGGCAAATTTCAGACTGCTACATGGAATGGAGAAAGATACACACATTGGCTCTCATGCGCGCGCGCGCACACACACACACACACACACACACACACACACACACACACACACAACCAGTATGAGCCTACTCCAGCACATCACTTAGCAAGCTCCAGCGAAGCCTATTGGATTTTCTAACATCTTAATATATTTTAATGCTGAAATTACAAAGTCTATAATAAAATGCTAATATACCAAATAAGAATGATTACTTCCATGTTATATACTGCCACATATTTAAAATATACCTCAGTAATAGATCATTGTCTAGCTTCTCTATGTGTACCAGTAAAGAAAGATAATCTCAGAATGCCATATTACAATATGAAAATATATAATTTTTGTGTGTGGTACTAGGTATTGAACTTAGGGGATGGGGAACTCTGAGCTATACCTGAGTGTCTGTCTGTCTGTCTGTCTGTCTCTCTCTCGTGTGTGTGTGTGTGTGTGTGTGTGTGTGTGTGTGTGTAATATATATATATATATATTTTTTTTTTTTTGGGGGGGTGGTGGTGGTACTGGGGGTGGAACCCAGAGGCTTTCTTCCCTCCAGGCTATACTCCCAGACTTTGAAAACCGGGTCTCATTAAGTTGCTGAGAGCCTCACTAAGAAGCTGAGGCTGGCTTCAAACCTGTGCAATCCTCCTGTCTCAGCCTTCCAAGTGCAGGGATTACAATCATGCGCCACCACGTCTGGATATATATACATATATATATATATATATATATGTATGTATGTATATGTATATATATATATATATATATAATTTTTTTAAACACGGTCTCACTAAGCTGCTAAAGATCTTAATAAGTTGCTGAGGTTGGCCGCAAATCTATAATATCTCAGCCTCTCAAGTACTAAGATTACAGATGTGTGCCACTATTCCCAGATGCAATAAGACAAATGTAAAACTCCCTATAAGCCATTTTATTGATTGTTTATTTAATTATTATAATAAATAGGGTTAGGCAAGAGGGGTTTGAACTTTCCTTAACATAATTCAGTAACATTCATGTTTTAGAATAGTGATCTCTAAAATTGTTATTATACATCCCTACTCGTTTTTTAAATGTTTTAAAATATTCCCTATTACATGTTATCAATTTATATTTATATATATAATTATAAAATCAAATTTTTAGAAAGAGATAAAAACAGCATTAGATTTCTCTTGACGTTTTGCTGCTCTGCTAGTTTGAATTCTGCACTGCGGTGCTCACTAGAGGTATGTCTTGGCATACACATCTTCCACTTTAAGTCTTGTTCTCTTAAAGGTTGACTCTGAAGAATAAGGCTTTGTAGATAATATATGAGAGCACGATATTAGAGAATGGCTGGGATTTAGGAAAAATTAAGTGTTAATCAGAGTGTGAGATGTTAGAATATTGGGGTGCATTAGGAATTTCTAGTACTTATATTCATTTCCTATGAAACTAGAAGACAAGTTATCTGCTTCCAAATGGTAGAAAGGCACTAGATAACAGGTAACAGGCATTCCCAGGCTGAGACAGGAGGATCTCGGGTTTGTAGCCAGCCCCACCTACTTAGTGAGGCCCTCCTCAACTTAGTGAGACCCTGTTTCAAAATAAAGAATAAAAATAGAGCTGGGGTATAGCTTGGAGGTAGAATGCTCTTGGGTTCAATCCCCAGTACTGCAAAAATACATACATACATACATACATACATACATACATAGGCATTCCCATTCCAAAAAGGAGAAAATAAAAGGAAGAAGATCACTGGACTCAGACAATTTCAAAATCTACCAGGGCAAACCCCGTGAGATTTCAAGGTCTTGGACTAATCCTCTGTGGCTCCAGGCTCCATCTTGACTCTGGAGCTTCAATCTCTACACTTATGTCTTTGGCTTCTGCACCTGACTCCAGAATGTGGTGCTAGCCTCAGTCCTCAAGGACTATAGCTCCCACCATGAACTTATTACACCTTTACCTTGAAGGGTAGCACACACTTGCAGCTGAGCAGTTTTATTTATATAATTAAATATTCCCCTATTTTATCTGGGGAATCTGACAGCCTGAAATGAAATCTTTCATATCATTCTGTCTCCAGTTTTTCAGTTCAAGTTAGCAGTATTTCCACTGATTTAACATTTTCAAAGCCCTTCTGGAGCCGGGTGTGGTGGCACACGCTTCCCAGCATCCGGGAGGCTGAGACCGGGGGATAGGAGGTCCACAGACAGCCTCAGCTATTTAGTGAGGCCCTTTGCAACTCAGTGAGACCCAGTTTCAAAAATAAAAAGACTAAAAAGTGGGTTGGGAGCCGGGCGTGGTGGCGCACGCTTGTAATCCCCGCGCTTGGGAGGCGGAGACAGGAGGATCGCGCAGGTTCGAAGCCAGCCATGCTGGTGTAAGAGACCCTGTTTCAAAAATATAAAATAGGTCTGGGAGTGTAGCCCGGAGGAAGAAGGGCTTCCAGGAACCCCAGTACCACCAAAAAAAAAAAAAAAGTGGGTTGGGAGTGTAGCTCAGAGGTAAGTGGGTTGGGAGAGTAGCTCAGAGGTAGAATGCCCCTGGGGTTCCATCCTCTGTACCACAAAAAAAAAAAAAAAAAAAAAAACCTTCCAGATCTTCTGGGATCCATGCCATTAGCCAAGACAGTACCTTCCAGATCTTTCATGAATCTCTATTCCTAACTTTTATTATGATGTTTGAATGAATCTATGAGTCTCCTGCCTAATCCCTTCAACATCATCAAGACTGTGTCGTTATCCATTGACCTTTGCTCTAGAACAAACCTTTCCTAAACATGAATCTAATTTTATTATCTTTTATAAAGTGCACAAGCTGAGAGTATCCCAAATCCTCAAGCCTGTGAGCCCAATACTTGGGAGGCTGACAGAGAATTGAGGTAAGCCAGATGCAATGGCACACACCTGTGAGCCCAATACTTGGGAGGCTGAGACAGGAGGATCATAGATTCAAAACCAGCCTTTGTAACAAGACCCTCAACAACGTAGTGAGACCCTGTTTCAAAAGTTAAAAATAATAATAATGATGATGATGATAAGCCGGGCATGGTGGCGCACGCTTGTAATCCCAGCATTTGGGAGGCTGAGACATGGAGGATCGCGGTTTGCAGATAGCCTCAACTACTTAGTGAGGCCCTCTGCAACTCAGTGAGAACCTGTTTCAAAATAAAGTATAAAAAATTGGGAAGGGTCTGTAGCTCAGAGGTCAAATGCCTCTGGGTTCCAACCCCAAACCCGCAAAAAAGTAAATTAATAATAATAATAATAATAATAATAATAATAATAATAATAATAATAATAATAAACTAGAATGCAGGTGTAGTTCAGAGGTAGAAAGCCCCTGGCTTCAATCCCCAGCACCAAAAAAAAAAAAGAAAGAAGTTGAATAAGATCTAATGATAAAAACCCAGATCTCAGTATAATATATAGCAACTTACTAGGACATCTTCATCCATTCATCACCTTCTGGTTTCCAATCTCCTTTTACCAACTGCTCAAAATTTGTGATAATAGTACCACCTGCACCTAAAAATAAGAAAATAAAATTAAATATTTAGCCAATTTTCCTAGGAAAATATTTAAGGGGAGCCATAATTATAACACCTGACTTAAAATCTAAGAGGACTCCCAAAATGGAATTCTTGAAAAAAAGGGCAAAGTTGGCTTGTATATTTAGGGTACTGAAATAACTCTAATTCTCCCCTTTGACCATTATGGTTATTGCCTATTTTACTGTTATTGAAATTAAAATCAAGGCCTCAGCCAGGCATGGTGGCACACGCTTATAATCCCCGTGCTTAGAAGCTGAGACAGGAGGATCACACAGGTTCAAAGCCAGCCTCAGCTACTTAGTGAGGCTCTCAGAAACTTAGTGAGACCCTGTTTCCAAATAAAATATAAAATAGGTCTGGGAGTATAGCCTGGAGGTATAAAGGCCATGGGTTCTATCTTCAGTACCACTAAAATTAATTAATTAATTAAAAAATTAAAATCAGGGCCTCAGCCAGGCATGGTGACACACACCTGTGATTCCAGTACTTGGGAGGCTGAGAAAGGAGGATTCAAGGCCAGTCTCAGGAAGCGAGATTCTGTTTAAAAATAATAAAAAGGACGGGGGGGGGGGGGGTGTAGCCTGAAGGTTGAATGCCCCTTAGTTCCAGTCTCAGCATATATATATTGTGTATATATATATACATACACATACACACATATATATATTGGAGTTGGGTGTGCTGGCACATGTCTTTAATACCAGTACTTGGGGGGCTGAGGCAAGAGTATTGCAGTTTTGAGGCCAACATCAGCAATTTAGCAAACCCCTCAGCAACTTACTGACACACTGTTTCAAACTAAAAACTCTTAAAATGCTGAGGTGTATCTCAGGGGTAAAATACCCCTGGATTCAATCCCCAGTACCAAAAAATATATAAAAAATAAAAATAGCCGGGTGTCTGACGCATACTTATAATCCCGGCATTTGGGAGGCTGAGACAGGAAGATTGCCGTTTGCAGACAGCCTCAGCTACTTAATGAGGCCCTTTGCAACTCAGTGAGACCGTGTTTCAAAAGAAAAAAAGAAAAAATAAGGGTGGGGGGCGGGTAACTCAGAGGTAGAAAGCCCTTGGGTTCAATCCCCAGTACCGCAAAAATAAATAAATAAATAAATAAAAAATAAATAAATACTGTTTTATCATTTCTTTTCCTGACAGGATTAGTTTAAGGTTCATTATACTATAACAAGAGATTAGAGAAATTTGTTTAATACCTACATGTGAAAGAATAAAAGCAATTGATAAAATTGAACCCAAATCAATCACATTTACTCTTACAAGTAGTTCAGATTAAATGGAAAAACAAAAAATAGAGCAATGTCTTTTAATTTTAATTAAATAATTAGTATATAATTTCTTACATAAACTTAGTTTACTTATGGTTAAATCAGTATACATCACCCTGGTTCAGAAACCGATCATAAAAATTTTAGGTCATAAGGCAGTCAGGCCCAAAATAATGGATGAGGGCCAGTACTAATAAAAAGTATTAGTTTTTAACTTTGTAGCCAGTGAAGACAAGGTTTCCACTTTTCCAAAAGACTCTTGTTAAAGTATGTGATCTACATTAGTGTAACTAGAGAATTATTCAGAGTTATATTACATCAATAACAGAATATTTATGAACACATATTGTTGATATTACCTCGGGCCCATCCAATAACTATCATGACTAGCCAGCCATTTCTGTAATAGCTATTAGCATGTGTGACTCCACCTATTATTTTCCAAGTTCTGGTCACTTCCTTCATTCCCGCAGCCAGGAGTTGAACAGGTAAGAATGAATAGCCCTGGGAAACTAGGTCATATGGGCAAAAAAATATAATATACCTGAAATTAAAATTTAAACATTTTAATATGAATAGAATCAGAAGGACAAAAACAAAATCTAACCTATCAGTACTACAAAAAACAACAAATGAAATTATCCATATAAACTTGGAATAGGAAATCAAGAAACACAGAGATTGGGTGGTAGGAAAGTAACCTTTTTTTTTTTTTTTTTTTTTTTTTGCAGTACTTGGGATAGAACCCAGGAACATTCAACCTCCAAGCTGCACCCCCAGCCCTATTTTTTATTCTTTATTTTGAAACAGGATCTCACTGAGTTGCAAAGGGCCCCACTAAGTAGTAGCTGAGGCTGTCCTCAAACTGCAATCCTCCTGTCTCAGCCTCCCAAATGCTGGGATTCCAAGCATGTGCCACCACGCCCGGCTAGAAAGTAAATTTTTTTAATTACATGAAACATATCTGTCAAAATGTCATTAATCAGAGAGGAATGTAAACTTTGGACTTCTAAATATAGATGTATAAAGTATCTACTGAGTACCTAATTTGTACCTATACTGTGCCAAAAGCTAAGTGTTGGATCGACTAACAAAAAAGCAAATATAATCTCTATGCTCTGTGAAAATAGACAAAAAAGACCTCTGGTCACTGAGCAAGGGCTAGATTTCAATCAGCACTTATGTCTTTTCCATAAAAGCATTTTATGTCTGTGCCCCTTTGCGCAGAGCATAGGCTGAATTTATACAAAGAGAGCTGTTAGCTCACAAGGAAGCAGGTGTGTGTTATGGAAAAATATATTTTTATACAACTGAAAAAAATATGAATATAACTCTTTAATTAAACTGAGTAAACAGTTTTAACCAAGTAAATTATTAATTTAAGTATAATTCACCTCATCTCTGATTAATTATATTTTAACTTTATTGTTCTAAGTATATTTCAAACACTACCAATAATGTTTAGTGGAAAACACTACTTTTTTCCCTCTCCGTACCTAAAATCCTCCGAATAGACAATTTTGTGCTTACAGTAGAACATAACCTTCTTTCTAATGGGGTGATATGGGGTACTTGTCATGAAAGAGGTATCGTATCTTTTTTAAGCAGTTATTAATTTTATTGCCACTCAAAGTTAGAAGTATCAGATGTATTCACAGAAATATGAAATATTTGACAAAACATTATTTCAGAGACTTACTGCAAGATGCAGTGGTTAGTTCCACCTAACCACTTTCTCCTTTACTGCTTTCTAATCCCTCCCCACTCTTCCAAGTCCCATTCAACTACTCCCACACTCACTGACTCTGGAGGCTTCGTTTTTATCTCAGCCCAGACTAATAGTGGCTCTGCACAACTAAAGCAGTTGATTCCTATGCCTCAAAACAGCTTTGTACATCTCTTTATAATATAAAGGCTATAATGCTTTTAATAAATTATAATAGTACTTAACAAATCATTCTGAATCCCCTCTAACCTAAAACTCAGCATGATGAAAAGTAGCTCTGAATTAAGTAATTTATTAACAGTCAATGTGAAGGCAAAATACATCAAATCAAAGAACCAGTTGATAATTAGGGAGTTTGAGAGAAAAGAACAAAACCAGGCACCGTGGCATATTCCTGTAATCCCCATACTTGACAGACTGAGACAAGAGGGTTGCCAGGTAAAGACCAGCCTCAGCAACTTAGCAAGATCCTGTTTCAGAAATTTAAAAAGTGCTGGAGATGTACCGCAGAGGTAGAATGCCCCTGGGTTCAATCCCTAGTACAAATAAATAAATAAAATTAATAAACTGAGAGTAAAAGATTTCTGAAAACAGCTGATATTTGAAAGTCTCTGTATTCTTATAGAACTAATTCCCAGGAAGATTGTTAGGTAATAGGAGGAGGAGGAAGGAGTACGTATATTACATTTTTCTTACTTTTTTTTTTTTTTTTGAGGTACTGCGGATTGAACCCAAGGGCATCCTACCTCTGCGTTATACCCCTAGCTCTAGTTTTATTATTTTTTATTTTGAAGCAGGGTCTCACTAAGATGAGGAGGGCCTCACTAAGTAGCTGAGGCTGTCCGGGAACTGCAATTCTCCTGTTCAGTCTCCCAAGTACACTGCAATTCTCCTGTTCAGTCTCCCAAGTACTAGGATTATAAGTGTGTGCCACCACGCCTAGCTGAGTACATACATTTAAAGAACAAATTTTACATGCATTTTAATAAAGTAAAAAATAGTTTAAGCTGGGCACAGTGGTAGACGCTTATAATCCCAGCATTTGAGAGGCTGAGACTGGAGGATAGTGATTCAAGGACAGCCTCAGCTACTTAGTGAGGCCCTTTGCAACTCAGTGAGACCCGGTTTCAAAATAAAGAATAAAAAATAGGGCTTGGAGCGGGTGTGGTGGCACACGATTGTAATCCCAGCACTTGGGCAGCTGAGACAGGAGGATAGCACAGGTTCAAAGCCAGCCTCTGCTACGTAAGTGAGGATCTCATCAACTTAGTAAGACCCTGTTTCCAAATTTTAACATAAAATAGGTCTGGGAGTATAGCCCGGAGGTAGAAACCCCTGGGTTCCACCCCCAGAACTGCAAAAATAATAATTATTATTATAATTATTATTATATAATTATTATATATACAGTAGATTAGATTAAGATTTGGAGCCAGGCAGGGTGGTATACACCCTTAATTGGGAGGCTAGATAGGAGAATCACAGGTTCAAGGATAGCATCAGCAGTGTAGCAAGACTCCCAGCAACCTAGCAAGACCATGTTCCAAAACAAAACAAAAAAGGGCTAGGGGTGTAGGTCAGAGGTAGAATGCTCCTGGTTCAATCCCAAGTAATACATACACACACACACACACACACACACACACACACACACACACACACACGATTTGGTTTCATTTCAGCAGAAATGACTGCTTAAAAGTAAAATACTCAAAGGAACAACAAAAACAATATTACAAACGACCACATTTTCAATCTCTACACTATGAGATTCTTTAACATGAGTTAAAAGTTTAAACTGTTACAACAGCATCTTAGTCTTTTCACATTCAACTATGTGGCACTTTGGCATATGGTCTAAAATGTTACAATTATTGCTATTTCTGAATATGTCTTCAGACATTTCTAAAATATACCAACAATAAGCTAACACATTATAAAAACTATTCTCTTATGAACTTATAAGTAAATATATCAGACCAATGCCTCCCAAAACAACCATTCCTAACCTATAATTTATGTTATCTTTTTAAAATTCCATTAATGACATATGCCTGTAATCCTAATACTTGGGAGGCTAAGACAGGAGGATCACAGGTTCAAGACCAGTCTCAGCAAGTAGTGAGACTCTCATCAACCTAATGGGACCCTGTTTCAAAATAAAAATAAACTGGGCTAGGGATGTAGCTTGAAAGTAGAATATCCCTGGGTTCAACCCCCAGTGCCACATACACCCAAAAAAAAAAAAAATCCAGTAATGAACCACTCAACCAGTACTCATTAAGTAATTACCATGTCCTTCCTCCTATAAAGATTATCATTTTATCTTTAACTAAATTTATAACATCTAAGATACTTTTAACTTGTAAAGTTCCTAAAGAAGATAATAAAGAAGTTTTCTCCTACATTCTTTAGAGAAAAAAATGACCAAAAAAACAGAAATTAACCTAAAACAGAACACAAACAAGATTCTAGGCCACCAACAAACAAAAGCTAAGCCACTTTAAGTAGGAGAGACAGAAGTGAAACTTCCCAGGGTATGTCACTGTGGTCTCTGTTTTCACTCTATCAACAGTTCCACTCCTTGGTCAAAGATATCATCACTAGTCAATTAAGCCAAAACACAATAAACACGGTTCATGTTAGTTCAATATGACAGCACTACTCTTAATACTACAACAAATAATTTTATGTATGTGCTTTGAAAAAGATTGACAAGATGACACCTATAAAACTCTGCCTCTTCTTGTATTTGTCCTTACTAAAATGCAATGTCAGCTATGCAAATGTACAATGTATACGGTAAGTTACACTTACTATAACACTTACTAAAACATTTTGACATAAAAAATGGTGAAAATTTATCAAATATTTCCACCAGAAACACCTTTTCTTTGTTTTTTATTATGCCAACAGTAGTATATGTTCTAATAGTTTTCAGAATATAAGATGCATAGCTTTTTAGAATTAAAAAAAAGTGTTTTAAGTTCAGGTACATGCTGTAGGACACTTGGTTAAAGAACAAGCAATCTGTGTCTTTGATGACCACCATATAAGGGTGGCTGACTTCATAGTATAACTAGAAAAGAGACATGGAGATAGATGATTATGTCATGGCACATGACATTCTGATAGAAAATTAAATAGAACCCAGCATACAGTTGCAAGTACTGCTTCTTGGCCAAGTAAAAACTGCCTAAGAAACATTAATGTGCAGAAACATCTATTTATTTTATTTTTTTCAGTACTGAGGATGGAACCCAGGGACATTCTATCTTCAAGCTACATCCTTGGCCCTATTTTGAATCTTTATTTTGAAACAGGGTCTCAATGAGTTGCAAAGAGCCCAACTAAGTAGCTGAGACTGTCCCTGAACCCCTGTCTTCGCCTCTCAAATGCTGGAATTACAAGCATGAGCGACCATAACTGGCTCAGAAATACCTTTTCAAAAAGAAAAATCCTAGCCAGGCATGGTGGCGCATGCTTGTAATACCAGCATTTGGAAAGCAGAGACCAGATGATCCTGGTTCACGGACAGCCTCGGGTACTTAGCAAAGCCCTTCACAACTCAGTGAGACTCTGTTTCAGAAACGAAAGACTAAAAATGAGGGTTGAAGGTGTAGCTTGAAGGTACAATGCCCCTGGGTTCCATTCCCAGTACCACAAACACACACACACACACACACACACACACACACACACACACACACACCCTATGAAAGTATACTCTGTCTTCCAAACAATAATTATTATATCATGACATAACCAGGTCATTGTTTCTGTTCACCGGTAGATGGTGCTAATCTCCAGATGTGTACATTATCAGCTACTATAACTAAAGATCACTTCACTTGCTAGAGTTTATAATACAACCCAAACATCATTTTAATTCTCAAAATAAAGTCAAATTTAGCCAGGCATGGTGGTGCACGCTTGTAATCCCAGTACTTGGGAGGCTGAGATAGGATGATCACAGGTTCATGAACAGCCTCAGCTACTTACTGAGAATGCCTCAGGGTTCCATCCCTAGTACTGAAAAAAAAAAAGAAGAGAAGACATACCAGAACACACAGAGATAAATAAACACAATAGCTAATGCCTTCAAAGTAACAAGAAGTCAAAGGGGAAAATATTTCAATTTAAAAAAGACAGATAAAAGGACTCATTGAAAAAATATAAAAAAGAGCTAATATGCCAATAATAGGAGTTCCTTAGAGAAAACTAATCCAAGGAGGAGTACAAATACCAAAACAACTTTATAAACTAAAAGAAAATTGTATATACTAAAAAAAATACCACATACCTGAGAATACTGACACAGAACAATCAACTAGGACATATTTTGATAAATTATTAGGCTTTAATGAAACAAAATCTTTTCAGCAGAAAAAAGAGCATATGGCTTAAAGAAAATTAAAAGACCATCAGACTATTTCACAGGAAGGCATTATACAAAAAAAAAGAAATATTCAAGGACGAAACAAGGAATGGTGGCACACACATCATCCCAATACTAGAGAAGCTGAGACAAGAGGATCACAGATTTAAGAACAGTCTCAGAAGTAGTGAGACTCTCATCAATCCAGTGAGACTTTTTCAAAATAAAAAAATAAAATACACAAGGCGTGGTGGCCCACGCTTGTAATCCCAGTACTTGGGAGGCTGAGATAGAAGGATTGCAGGTTCACAGCCAGCCTCAGCTACTTAATAAGGCCCTCTGCAACTTAGACCTTGTTTCAAAATGAAGAATAAAAAATAGGGATGGGGGTGTAGCTTGGAGATAGAATGCCCCTGGGTTCAATCTACAGTACCACACACACAAAAAAATTCAAGGACACAAAGTGTAAGCCAATGATTTTATATTCAGTAAAATTGGCTTTCAAATATAAAAGATACAAACTTATCATTTTGTGAGCACTCAGGAACTATTGTTCTTTATGTATTTACTAGAGAATATGCTTCAAACAACCAAAATAAACCGAGAGATAAAGTTATAAGAACCAGAGTGGTGGGGCATAATGGCACACACACTTGTAATCCCAGCATTTGGAGGCTGAGACAGGAGGATCGTGGTTTATGGACATCGTCAGCTACTTAGGCCCTTTGCGACTCAGTGAGACCCTGTTTCACAATAAGGTATAAAAAATACAGCTGGGGGTAGCTCGAAGGTGGAATGCCCCTGGGTTCCATCTCCAGTACCAAAAGAAAAAAGAACCAGTGATGCAGAGTGGCAATGATAAGAAGTCAACAATAATAAATGCTGCTGAGTATGTGGGGAAATTGGAACTCTTCTATACTGTTGATGGGATTGCAAATTTGCCCAACCACTCTGGAGATCAGTGTGGAGATTTCTCAGAAAACTGGGAATGGATCTACCATATGATTCAGCTATAGCACTCCTGGGTATCTTTCCAAAGGGAATGAAATCAGAGAACTACAGTAATATGTGCATGTCCATATTCATAGCAGTACAATTCATAATAGCCAAATTATGAAACCAACCTAGGTGTCCATCAACAGATGGGTTACAAAATTATGAGATAGCCACATAATGAAATTCTACTCAACAATTAAGAAGAACAAAATTATGTCATTTGCAAGAAGATGGAAAGGCTTGAAGAACATTATGTTAAGTGAGATTAGCCAGTCACAGAAAGTGAAGGATCTCTCATGCAAGAACTAGGGAGAAATATGGATACCAAAGGGACTTTAGATAATGAAGAAGACCTCCAGGAAAGCAAGGGAGGCAATCTGGGGGAAGGGAAGAGGGAAGAGTGAGGATCAATGAAGGAATTACTACCATCGGCTCTATCTACGTACGTGAGAATGCCAATGCCAGTCTGTATGGGAAAGAGGGGGAAGCCAGAGGAAGCCCAAGCGCTGTGTGCATGCTTGTCACTACCAACATGATTTACATTATCTGCGACTACAATGCACCAATAAAAGTATATTTAGAAAACTGACGATAACCAATTAAGTATTAAGTTAGCTAAAAAAAGACTGAATGAAAACTGAAGAGGAAGTATAGCATATAATGGCTATAAAACTATTACAGTGTAGAATGCTACATTTGTTTTTAAAATGGGAGAAGAGTAAAATGTATATATGCAAAAAATTTATGTTTCCAGTAATCCTATTGGTGATAATCTTACTACTATGAGACTACTGTGTTGCCAGGTAATGTAGTACATGCTTGTAATCCCAGTCTTTGGGAGGCTAAAATAGGAGGATCATAGGTTTGAGACCAGCCTCAGCAATTATCAAGACCCTGTTTCAAAATTAAAAATAAGCCGGGCGTGGTGGCTCACACTTGTAAAACCCGCGCTTGGGAGGCGGAGACAGGAGGATCGCGCAGGTTCGAAGCCAGCCGCGCTGGCGTAAGAGACCCTGTTTCAAAAATATAAAATAGGTCTGGGAGTGTAGCCCGGAGGAAGAAGGGCTTCCAGGAACCCCAGTACCACCAAAATAAATAAATAAATAAATAAATAAATAAATAAATAAATAAATAAATATAAAAATAAAAGCTGGGGCTATCACTTGAAGGTAGAGACCCCTAGGTTCAATTACAAATACTACACACACAAAAAAAAGACTGCTATGTGCTTAAAATAGACTAAAATAAATTAGTACTGTCAAAATATTTTAATTCTATCACATCTTATTCCTTTAAATACAAATTACTAGTAGTGAAGAAAGAAAATATATAGATAATAGAGACAAGTAAAATAAAAGCTCTAGTCTTCAATTTGAATTAGAAATATCAGTATGAGCATTTGAGTAATTTCATCTTTATTTTTCCTAGTTCTATTCACTGAAATGGTTTACAAACAATGATGAACTCAGTAAAATGAACATAAATGCTATTTCTCACTAAAAGAAACTATAGCTTCTTAAACATATTAGGAATTCTAAGAGAAAAGTACAAGGTAATTCATCACACCAAGGGCAAGGAAGCTAGCAGAAAGTCTCCGGAGCAATTTGAAGGGGTTCCCACCAGCCAAAGATGAGAAAACTTGAGTTCAACATGGCCAAAAATTGTAATTTATTGAATCCCACAAAATATGCTTAAATTCCCAAGTTCATGATTATTGTTTTTTAAAACCTGGACATCTAGCTGCATGTGGTGGTGTGTGCCTATAATCCTAGTGTTTGTAAGGCTGAGAAAGGAGGATCACGGGTTTGAAGCCAGAACACAGTAACTTAGTGGGATCCTGTTGGCAAAATAAAAAATAAGTCGGGCACGGTGGCATATACCTGTAATGCCAGTACTTGGGAGGCTGAGACAGGAGCATCACAGGTTCAAGGCCAGCCTCGGCAATTTAGCTAGATCCTCAGCAACTTAGTGAGAAAATAGGGCTGGGGGCGGGGGGGGGGGGGTACAGCTTAGAGGTAGAATGTCCCTGGGTTCCATCCTCCAGTATCAAATAAATAAATATAATAGGGATGAGGAGGTGCCTCAGAGGTAAAAACAAGCCTGGGTTTACTCACCAGTACCACACACGCACACACAAACAAAAATTCCATTTTACGAATACTTTACAAAACGATTCTTCGAACGTCTCACAGTTTACCGTAATGCTACAACAGCAGCCTACCAGATTGAAGATGCCAGTAAAATATTAGTGTGGTTCGCAAGAAACCTCAGTGGAGGCTCTGCAAGCAGGATGCAGGATAAAATCCCTCCACCAAAGCAATGGAGCATAGCAGTAAACCAGCTTGAAATAGGATTCCTCCAGGCCACCGCCGCTGCTCCTGAAATGAGAAGGTGAAGGCGTGGTGAGACAGTTGTATGTTTATTAAACAAGCCCCAAGCACCCACTGAACTAGAGAAATAAACTCCTCAAATTCACAATTTTCATATTCTTATTTATAACTATGCCAATCACAATCGTTAAAAACCATATCACTTGTTTTCTAATGCAGGAATGAAAATATTTTTAAATAATTGATTTTGGGCACCTTTAAAATATTCTTGTTCAATTTCTTATTGCCACTTTCCTAATAGTAGATGATTTATAAACAATCTTCCCAATTATTGTGTCCTTTTACCCCAAATCTTAGTGTAAGTACTCCCACATAATATGTCAAAGTAATATATTAAATTTATAATCTTAAGTACATTAGAAAATAAGAGGCTAAAGTAAACAAACTAAGCTTTTAACATGTCAAGCTAAAAATAACAAACACAAAGGTAAAAGGTTGCTGAGGAATCAATATTCACACCGCCTCAAAATGATTCCTCATAGCCGTGTATGGTGGCACACACTTGTGACCCCAGTGCTTGGGAGGCTGAGACAGAAGGATCGCAGGTTCACAGCCAGCCTCAGCTACTTAGTGAGGTACTCCGCAACTTAGTGAGACCACATTTCAAAAAAAAAGAATAAAAAATAGGGCTGGGAGTATAGCTGAGATGTAGAATGACATTGAGTCCTAAGAAAATACTTATTCATTGCAGAAAAAAATGATAAATTTTAGAGTGGCGAAACCTTGTGGTTGATCATCAATGTAAATATCAAGTGACTCCACTATGATGCCTTTGATTAATCTAATCAAACAAATCCAAATTAAAGGTTATTACAGGGGGTAAAAAACTAGTCTACACAAAAATGTCCAGGCCAAGAAACACTAAAAATACTAATGAAAGCTGCAGATTAAATGACACTGACAGACATCAACTGGGGGCGGAGGAGCAGCTCAGGGGGAGGCACTCGCCAAACACACATGAGGCCTGGTAGATGCCCAGCTCCAGAAATTCTTTTAAGAACATGTAGAAAACTAAACATACAAATAACTACAAGAAAGCTCTATGGGACAAAGGTCTAGCTTAAAAAAACATGTTAAACCTTGATAAGTTTATGGACAACTTTTACCAAATACTTTTGTATTATGCATTCTTATGCTATAGAACCATTACAGAGTAAAGGAGAAAAACTTGAATCAGTCTGGGAGTATAGTGAGGTAGTAGAATCCTCTAGGTTCAATTCCCAGTACCATAAAATACACACACACGCACACACACACACACGCACACGCGCACACACACACAAAAAAAACTATACAAATGTGTGTATGGTTAAGAAGAACATCAACATACTTGTATTTAACATGGAAATTTATCTATAAGCATTCAGAAAAAAACAAAATTTTTAATTGTCAAACCACCATTCCATAAAATAAATTGTGCCTAGGAATGAATATGAGTTGGTAGATGAGAATCTTCTGGGGTGCGCATATTCTGTCAAGTGAAGTGATGCAGAGGTTTACTGATATGTATCTGGTGATAAAATGGTGGCCTGTTTCTACCTGTAAGAAAAATCAACCAGGCACGGTGGTGCACGCTTGTAATCTCAGAATTTGGGAGGCTGAGCCTGGAGGATCGCAGTTCGCGGACAGCCTCAGGTACTTAGTAAGGCCCTCTGCAACTTAGCAAGACCCTGTTTCAAGATAAAGGATAAAAGCAGGGCGTGGTGGCACACGCTTGTAATCCCAGCATTTGGGAGGCTGAGACCGGAGGATCGTGGTTCGTGGACAGCCTCAGCTACTGAGTGAGGCCCTCTGCAAGTCAGTGAGACCCGGTTTCAAAATAAAGAATAAAAAATAGGGCAGGAGGTGTAGCTCGGAGGTCGAATTCCCTTGGGTTCCACCCCCAGACCCACAAATAAATAAATAAATAAATAATAAAATAGGGCTGAGGGTGTGCCTCGGACCTCAAATATCCCTGGGTTCCATCCCTAGACCCACAAAAAAAAAGAAAAAGAAAAAGAAAAAAAGAAAAGAAAAATCAGAGCTGGGTATGGTGGTATACTCCTGTAATCCCAGTAACTGGGAGGCTGAGACAGAAAGACCACACATTCAAGGACAGCCTCAGCAAGTAGTGAGACTCTCATCAACCTAGAGAGACCCTGTTTCAAAATAAAAATAAAATAGGGCTGGGGGTTATAGCTCAGAGGTGGAATACCTGGGTTCAAAACCCCAGTACCATCACACACACACTAAAAGGAAAACAAGTTGTTACATACACATGTTATATGTCTATATGAATCATTTGATAGGCAGATATAATTATCTATCTAAACACATGTATAGATGCTGCTCAGGAATGCCCCATATAAGCCCCTATGACTGCTTATCATACTGGTCAATCAGCACAATAAATCAGTATGATCTCTAAGCATTTCCCTTTAGTCAATGAGCACTTGCTAAACAGTGTACAATGCCGTACTGAGCCATCACCCTCAGGTTGAAAAGTAACGAGAGTGCTTACGAATGGGGACTCCAGAACTTAACCGCTCCAAATACTGGCTCTAGCACTTCCTTTTTGTGTTAACAAGTTAATTGCTTCCCACTTGTATATAATAGCGATCACACACACAAACACACAAACATACACACACCTCTACCAAAAATAAAAAAGCAGGAGAGCCAAGAGTAGTGCTGCATGCCTGTAATACCAGTATTCCAGAGGCTGAAACAGGAGGATCAGAGGTTCAAGGTTAGGGCACAGTAATTATTAAGACACTGTTTCAAAATTTTAAAAAAAAAAAAAAAAGGGGCTAGGGGTAGAGATCAGTGGCAAAGAGTACCTGGGTTCATTCCTAAATACCAGAAAAAAAGAAAAGAAAAAAGGAACACACCTCACACAGCATATCTGTAAGAAATGGTTCAAGGACTTAGAGTGGAGCATGGCACATGGTAGGTAAAGGCACTGGCAATCATCACAGAAGTAAACAGGGGAAAAGCAAAATTTTCCCTTCCTCTCTACTCCAACCATTTAATCCCACTCTTCTCCTGGGGGTGACAGTTTCCTACCCCTCCCATCTCTTTCCTCTTTCCCCACCTTGCAAACTGTACACATATGTGTCTGTCTGTTTTTTTGGTTAGCAATGGGGCCACATATTCAAAATGAGCTCAAACTGAACGATGGGTCTAATGGTCCCATCACAGCACAGCACACTCACTCTAAAGATACATTCTCAAGGTGGCTGGTTACATCTGACAAATAGGCGATCGGGATACTGGCTGGTCTCTCGTCTTCTACATTCCTTACGAATACTGTAATAGAAGATTTAGCATTACCTTTATCCAGTGCTTACTACTCACTAAGCCAAATCCACACACCCAGGCTTTCCTTTGACCACTAAAACCCACCCAAAAATCAAATTTCCTAAATGCTTTTATATGAAGTGTTCATTAAGGAAGTATTCATTTCTTTTGTGTGTGTGTGATACTAGGGATTGAACCCAAGAGCATTCTACCTCCATGCTACACTCCTAGCCCGCGTGTGTGTGTGTGTGTGTGTGTGTGTGTGAGAGAGAGAGAGAGAGAGAGAGAGAGAGAGAGAGAGAGAGACAGAGAGAGAGAGACAGAGACAGAGAGACAGAGAGAGAGAGACAGAGACTGAGAATTGAACATAGAAGCATTCTACCTCCAAGCTACAGACTGATAGTATTTCTTATTTGGAAACAAGGTCTCACAAGGTTGCTGAGAGCCTCATTAAATTGCTGAGGCTGAGCTGGGCCTGGTGGCGCACCCTTGTAATCCCCGCGCTTGGGAGGCTGAGACAGGAGGATCGCGCAGGTTCGAAGCCAGCCTCAGCTACTTAGTGAGGCTCTCAGCAACTTAGTGAGACCCTGTTTCCAAATAAAATATAAAATGGGTCTGGGAATATAGCCCGGAGGTAAAAAGCCTCTGGTTTCCACCCCCAGTACCACCAAAAGAAAAAAAAATTGCTGAGGCTGTCCTCTAACCTGTGATCCTCTTGTCTCAACCTCCCAAGTACTAGGATTACAAGTGTGCATTACCACACCCTGCTTTATTCTTTATTTTGAAATGATATAATTTGCAAGGGGGCCCCACTAATTAGCTGAGGCTGGCTGCGAACCCCCATCCTCCTGTCTCAGACTCTCAAGTACTAGAATTATAAGCATGTGCCACCATTGCCTGGCAGAAATATTCTTTTCTGATTAATTCTATCAAAATAACTTTTTTTGGTACTGGGGATTTAATCCAGAGGCATTCTACCTCCAAGCTACACCCCTGGCCCAATTTTATTTTTTATTTGGAAACAGAGCCTTACTAGCTTGCTGAGAGCTTCACTAAATTGCTGATGCTGACTTTGAACCTGTGATCCTTTTGCCTGAGGCTTCCAAGTACTGGAATCACGGGTGTGCACCACCACGCCTGGATTCAAAATAACTTTTCTTTCCCCTCAACTTTCACTTATTTTATTCATTCTTCTGAAATGTCACAATCTAGATTTTGTTCACAAGTCATACCTACATTATAAAACTGTTAACCCTTGAGATTCTAGGGAGACTTTTAGCATGAAGTAGGTGCTTTACACATGTTTCCCATATGATGGATTCATATATGTGAAATACTTCAAAAAGTTTAAGCATGCTGGGTGTGGTGGTATGTACTTACAATTTTAGTACTTGGGAGGCTGAGACAGGAGGGTCACAGGTTCAAGACCAGCCTCAGAAACCTAAGCAAGACCCTCAGAAACTTAGTGAGACCCTATTTCAAAGTAAAAAGGAAGCCGGGTGTGGTGGCGCATATTTGTAATCCCAGCATTCGGGAGACTGAGAATGTAGGATTGCGGTTCGTGGACAGCCTCAGCTACTTAGTGAGGCCCTCTGCAACTCAGTGAGACCCGGTTTCAAAATAAAGAATAAAACATAGGGCAGGGAGTGTAGGTCGGAGGTCGAATGCCCCTGGGTTCCATCCCCAGACCTGCAAAAAATAATAAATAAATAAATAAATAATAAAAAGGACTGGAGGGGGGTATAGCTCAGAAGTAGAATGTCCCTGGGTTCAGTCCCCAGTACCAAATAAATAAATAAATAAATAAATAAATAAATAAGTATGTATGTATGTATACATGCACATTCATACACACACGCACGTGCGCGCGTGCACACACACACACACACACACACACACATTTAAGTATTAACAATTTACTACCATTGGATGCCTATGTTTAATCCCCACTACCAAAAAAATTTTTTTACTACCATCAATCTCCCCTTCCTATGACTGTCACAAGTCAGACAAGTAACTATGATTGCTTATTAGTTTTGTAACCTCTGGGTAGGGCCTCCTAATCTCTCTTGGATTAAACTTCATCTTTCATGAAATGGAAATAATGCATACCTTATGAGGATTTAAAATGAGAGAACATAACATAAAAGACATTTTTATGCCTAGTACATGGCAGATACTTTACAGATTGATTTATCTTTGGAAAAGCTTCATCACTGATAACAGAGAGAAAAGGCAGGCCAAGTGGAACCCTTGGACTGCTTCTGACTCAATTCTCTAAACTCTAAATATGATTCCTTCAGCTCTTACTGGAAGGCTGGGATGAGGATGACAGATCATGGCACTGAAAGGGTACGCATAAGCCCAACAGTTTTATATCAATGAAACTGAGATTTTACTAGGCAAAAAGAGTCAGGGGAAGAAAAATTGGGCGTCTCCCTCACATCAGTCCCAATTGTCGAGTTTTCAAAATTATGTCAGCAAGAAAATTTCTGCCAAATTATTTTCTTTTTAATTTACTGGCATTTACAAGAAAAAAGAAAAACCTGTGTCTTGAGTTAAGATGTTTGAAATATGCTATCAATAGAATTATTTCCCCCAAATTTCTTAGCAAAAGTTGTCACACTGAAACTTGAATCTAATTCCAAGTATAAAACATAAATAATCACAAATGGATTTTAATATCAAAATACTTTAAGTGAGAGTAAGTGAGCTGTGTGGACAGCTGAGGAAAGAGCACAGCGGGGATCAAATTGGAAGTTCAGAAGTGCTGCTGACCCCAGGCCTCCCAGGGCGGGATGAGAGCAGGGAGGTGGGTGTGTGCCCAGGCGGAGCAGAAGGGGCAGAGACCTGGAGGGAAGCCAGGGAATCCACGGCAGGGCCTTTGTAGATCAGTGAGAACTGGGGTTTTTTACTCAAATCAGGAGCTGGTAAACTTTTTCCATAATGGGACAGAGTAAGTACTTCAGATTTTGTGGGCCAGACGTCTCTATTCAATTGTTTACCTCCACCATTATAGCAGGAAAGCAGCCATAAATAATATGTAAACAAATGATGGTGTGTTCCAATGAAAATTTTATTTCATTATGAAATGAAAGCTAAACATAAAATCACAATCTAGTCCTGTAACTCACTTAAATCACACTACAAGCCCGGCATGGTGGCGCACACTTGTAATCCCCGCACTTGGGAGGCTGAGACAGGAGGATCACACACTTTTGAAGACAGCCTTAGCTACTTAGTGAGGCTCTCAGCAACTTAGTGAGACCCTGTTTCCAAATAAAATATAAAATAGGTCTGGGAGTATAGCCCAGAGGTAGAAAGCCTTTGGGTTCTACCCCCAGTACCACCAAAAATAAAATAAAATCACACTACAGCCAGGTGTGGGGGCGCACAATTGTAATCCCAGCATTTGGGAGGCTGAGAAAGGAGGATCTGGATTCACCCGACAGCCTCAGCTACTTAGTGAGGCCCAAATAGAGCTGGGGGTGTAGCTCGAAGATAGAATGCCCCTGGGTTCCATTTCCAGTACCATACACACACACAAAAAAATCATACTACAGCTGGTAGAGCGCGCTTATAATCCCAGTACTTGGGAGGCTGAGACAGGAGGATCACAGGTTCCTAGTGAGGTCCTCTGCAACTTAGTGAGACCCTTTTTTCAAAATAAAGAATAAAAAATAGGGCTGGAGGGTGTAGCTTGGAGGTAGAATGCCCCTGGGTTCAATCCCCAGTACTATAAAAAATAAATAAATAAATATCATTATAAAATAATATACTCTGGCCAAAATAAATCATTAAACTATGTTTAAATTAGTTTTATTAGCTGAGTTAGAATAAAGTTTGTGAAGAAGCCTGGCATGGTGATGCAAGCCTGTAATCTCAGTACTTGGGAGGCTTGAGACAGGAGGACCAAAGGTTCAAGGTCCTCCTGTCTCAAGCCTCACAACTTAGCGAAGCTCTCAGCAACCTAAAAAACTCTGAAATAAAAAAGAGCTAAGGGTATATCTTAGAGATAGAATGTCCCTGAGTTTAATTCCCAGTACCACAAAAAAAAAAAAAAATCAAAAAAGCTTGGAGAGATTTTTAATGTATGATAAACATGGCTTATTTAGTTTGTCCTACTCAGTCTAATTTAGTTCAACACTAAGTTTCTATTTTTAAGAGATATTGCATTGTAGCTATTTTCAAAAAAATTAACAACCAGCTACCTAATGGCTGATATGACTTCCAAGAAGGAACATGAGAATATTCTAGCCTTCTTAAAGTCTCGCTCTAGATTTTAAATATTTTAATTATGTATTAATATACTTATACATTGATCTTCTTAAAAGTAGAGAGAGGGGCCAGGCCTAATGGCACACAACTGTAATCACAATATTTGGGAAGTTGCAACAGGTTTGAGGCCAGCCTCAGCAACAGACCTGAAGCAACCTAAGGAGACCCTGTTCCAAAAACAAACAAAAGAAACAGAACCAGGCATAGTGGTGAATGCCTATAATCCCAGTACTTGAGAGGCTAACAGAAGGATCGCAGGTTTAAGGCCAGCCTCAGCAACTTTGTAAGGCCTTCCACTACTTAGTGTGACTCTATTTCAAAATAAAAAATACAGAGTTGAAAATGTAGCTCAGAGGTAGAATACCCCTGGGTTCAATCCCCAGTATCACACACACACACACACACACACACACACACACACACACAACTAGAGAACTAGGGAAAGAAAAAAATAGGCAGCATAATGTATATCGTATGCCTCAAGCATGCTTTTTTTTTATCAGTATTATTTTTTAAATAATCATGTAAGCCGGGCATGGTGACACACACTTGTAATCCCAGCATTTGGGAGACTGAGACTGGAGGATCATGTTTCGTGGACAGTCTCAGCTACTTAGTGAGGCCCTCCGCAACTCAGTGAGACCCTGTTTCAAAATAAAGAAACAGGGGGTATAGCTTGGAGGTCAAATGCCTTTGGATTCCATCCCCAGACCCGCAAAAAATAAATAAATAAATAAATAAATAAATAATAAATAAAATAATCATTTAGACAGTAAATGTTTACAGAGTACCAGTGACATAATTCAAGGAGTTGAGATCAAATCTGAATCATAGTGAGCCAAGTACAGACCCACCCTGTGGTTACTTCTCCAGTTCCTTTATGTTTAACTAGCTTAGAAATGCTTGGTAACTAGTATAATCCCCATACTGAGTCTCTGATCCATTGGAGGAAGAACTGTTATAGTAGGTGGATCAAGTCGAAATCCATAGAGATTCCTTTCCTCACCAACACAGGAAACAAAAGATAGTGCAGAAATTGATGCCATAACCAAAGACTTGAAAGATAAACAGATGGCGACAGCTTAACGATGCAGTCTGCTTCAGGTCTGTGTTAATTCTGATGAATTCCAACATAGTCCAGAAATTGTGATCCTCTCGTGAGTCCACACAGCATCATACTGGCCTGCTACACTGATGCCATCTACTGATTAGACCCCATGATCAGCAAACAGCAAGTACTTTAGATATCTTAATAAAGTACAAGCAAACCAGAAAGTGGGAAGTTAAATTCTACTCCTAGGTTTCAGAGTCCAGCCAGGAGGCAGAACATACATGGCTATTTTAACAGAGAAAATTTATTATGAAGAACTAAAAAGGTACAAACCTGTTATCCAGGTGTCTGAAGAGGCAAAAAGTAAATACTATGTTATCACAGAGGTAAAAGCTACAGAAAGCATTTACCACTCTGGGAAAACAAGGATAAGATGAAATTATTAAACTGTACAAGCTTGGAGGAAAAGCTCTTGAGGGCCAAAACAGACCCCTAGGGAGAGGACACTCTTCAGCTGGTATTCTTGCCCAGCCCATTCACATTAAATGGGCCTTCAAAGAGAAAGCACGGAATGGTTGAGAGTTTGGAATTAGCCAGATCTAAAGGCAAGCACTTGCTCTATAACTTATTAGACTATGTGAGTTTTAAGTTCTTATTCCTAGCTACTCAGCCCATTATGGGTAGAGTCTAAACTAGACATGGCCTCCAGAATGACTTTATGAGATCATTCTACCCAAGACTTCCTGACCAGTGGGTTTTGGTTTTTTTGTTTGTTTGTTTTTGTTTGTTTGTTTGTTTGCAGTACTGGGGACTGAATCCAGGGGCATTCTAACCTGTGAGCTACACTCACAGCCCTATTTTTTTTATTGTTTATTTTGAAACAGGGTCTCACTAAGTTGCAAACGGCCTCATTAAGTAGCTGAGACTAGCTACAAACCTAAAATCCTCCAGTCTCAGCCTCCCAACTACTGGGATCACAGGCGTGTACATACCGGCTCTAACTCTCCTTTCACATGTAAAAAAATTTAAATATATTCAAGTATAATCTATAAATTCACAATAGTAAACTATGGACTATCATTCCTTTCCTACCCTATCCTAGGTTAAACTTATTCTGGTTTTTAAATCATATAACAAAGGGGACTGTGGGGCCTAGTCAGGTGGCATATACTTGCAATCTCAGTACTTGGGAGGCTGAGAAAAGAGGATCACAGGTTTGAAATCAGCCTCAGAAATTTAGCCAGCCTCTCAGCAATCTAGTGAGATCCTGTTTCAAAACAAATAAAAAGGCTGGGAGTGTAGCTTGGAAGTAGAATGTCCCTGGGTTCAATTACCAGTTACCAAGGGCCTCCGAGGCCAGGATTGGAACCTGCCGAAGGGTGAGGCCGGTGCCAGGGCCAGCAAGGCCAGGATCGGGGTCTTCCGTGAGGCAAGGCTGGTGCTGGGGCCTCCAAGGCCAGGATCGGAACCTGCCGAGGGGTGAGGCCAGTGTCAGGACTAACGAAGCTGGGATCAGAGCCTACCATGAGGCAAGGTCGGTGCCAGGGCCAGTGAGGCCGGGATCAGAGCCTGCCATGAGGCAACGCCAGTGCCGGGGCCTCAGAGGCTGGGACCAGAGCCTGACAAGGGGGGAGGCCAGTGCTGGGGTCAGCAAGGCCAGGATCGGTGCCTGCCATTTGTTGAGGCTGTAGCTGGAGCCAGCGAGGCCAAGATGGGAGCTAGCCTAAAGACAAGGCCGGTGCTGGGGCCCCTGAGGCTGGGATCGGAGCCTGCTATGAGACAAGGCTGGTATTCGAGCCAGTGAGGCCGGGAGCAGAGTCTACTGGTTGGCCAGGCCGGTGCTGGGGCCTTCAAGAGTGGGATTGGAACTTGCAAAGTGGCATACACAAAGAAATATCACAGAAAAAAAAAAAAAATCAGATGCTCTCCCTAATAAGCAAAACTAGGAAGAAATGGGTAATAAGAGGGAATCTAATGAAAGAAGGGGCCCTATGGAGGAGCAATTAAGGTGACCAATCACAGAGGATGGGATGGGGGAAGATGGGATCTCTTTAAAGCACATGATGTACGTAAATAAATATATCAATATTAAACACTAAATCAAGCATGGGATTGAGGGAATAGGAGGGAGTGGGATGGGGATTGGATAAAGGTTGATTGGGACAATGTGTACTTGGATATCCTAACAAGTCTTGTATTCCAATGTAATGTTTGACTATAATGCACCAATAAAAATATATTTTAAAAAAAAAACCAATTCCCAGCACCATGAAACAAAACAGGAGTAGAGGCACTTGGAAGATCATGAATGTGATCACTCTGAAAACTCACTCAGCTATTCCTTTTATGATTTAGGCACTCTTCTGTATTTTATAATGGCATTCTCAAAAACTGCAAAACCGTACAGCCACCAGCAGTGCCACCTGTCCAGGATACCCAAACTGACAAATTCTTAACTTCTTTTTAATTGTGGGGGAGTAACTGGAAATTGAAGCCAGGGGTATTATACCTCGGAGCTATATCCCCAGCCCTATTTTATTTTCTTTTTTGAAACAGGGTCTTACTAAGTTGCTAGGGGTATTGCTAAGTGGCTGAGACTGGCCTCAAACCTGTGATCCTATGGTCTCAGCCTCCCAAGTACTAGGAACACAGTACTAGCTGTACTGGTGCTGTGTGCACCACCACACCCTGGCATTTCCTAACTTGTTAATCCTTTCATCGCCCACAAGTTAAGGAGGAACGAAGACAAACTTTGTTTTGGAATTTAATTCCTAAAACAAAGGAAGAAGTGGTTGTGGTATGGAAATGACAGAAATCATGGGAGAACTATAATCATGTCAAACGACAGTTCATTGAGAAATTGTAAGCATCAAGAAAGCAGGAACATGAAATGAGCCTGCAAAGAAAAGGCACAGAAAAAGTTCAGAAATAACAAGATTTGAAGGCAAAAACTTGCTCTATAATTTATTAAATTATTAAGTCAGGAAGGTTATTTTATTCCCCTAAAACTATCACTCACCTGTCACATAAGTTCAACAATACCTAACAAAAACGTGTGGGGATTATAATTATACTGAAATATTTTGCCTATATCTGAAATCAATAGTTAACTATTATTGTTGTGTAAGAATGACAGAGAAAACTTATGAGATACTATCAAAAAATAAAAAAAAAAGAAGCAGAAGAGCCAGGTTTGGTGACACACATTTTAGTCCCAGTACTTGGGAGGCTGAGACAGGAGGAGCACAGGTTCACGGCCAGCCTCAGCTACTTAGTGAGGTGCTCTGCAACTTAATAAAATCTGTCTCAAAACAAAGAATAAAAAATAGGGCTGGGGTGCAGCTCCAAAGCAGAATGCCCCTGGGTTCAATCTCCAGTACTACAAAAGAAGAAAGAAAGAAAGAAAGAAAGAAAGAAAGAAAGAAAGAAAGAAAGAAAGAAAGAGGAAGGGAGGATGAGCAAACGAGCACTTGGGGCTATAAAAGTACCTTTCATTTTGGTATCTTCAACATCTAATAATATTACCTGGTATAAAACAAATGTTTCAATAAATATTTGCTTAACTGAACTATATATGATTTGAGTAAGGATGGCAAAACAGTGGTGGTAGAATTTTTTAGAGTAAAGTAATAGGTTTCATGGGAAAAAGAAATAATTGTAGATTAAATTTTCAGAAGTCATAAAAGATGGCAATTAAAAATGAATATAGTTTTGAAGCAGTATTTTTTTTTAAGTTGGTCGTAGTGGCACATGCTTGTAATCCCAGTATTTGGGAGGCTAGGAAATAGAAGGATTGCAGGTTCAAGGACAACCTCAGCAATGTAGGGAGAATCTTAGCAACCTAGCAAGAACCTGTTGCAAAAAAATAAAATAGGGTTGGGGCATAGCTTGGAGGTAGACTGCCCTCAGGTTCAATTTCTTTCACAAAAAAAAAAAAAAAAATGAAGTATGTTTTTTTGAGCCAGGTATGATGGCACACGCTTGTTATTCCAGTACTTGGGAGGCTGAAAACAAAAGAATCCAAAATTCAAGGTCAGTCGTGAGACTCTCAGCAATCTACCAAATCTCTGTTTCAAAACAAAAACTAAAATAGGGCTAGGGGTATAGCTCCGAGGCAGAAGGCCTGGGGGTTCAATCCCTAGTACTACAAAAAAAAAAAAAAAAAAAAAGCTTGGCATGGTAGCACATGCTTATAATGCCAGTACTTGGAAGGCTGAGACAGGAGAATCCTATAAGGTTCAAAGCCATCCTCAACTACTTAGTGAGGCTCTCAACAACTTAGTGAGACCCTGTTTCCAAAAAGAATATAAAATAGGTCTGGGAGTGTAGCCCAGAGGTAGAATGTCCCTGGGTTCCATCCCCAGTATCACAAAAATATATAGGTAGATAGATAAAATATAGAGAGATATAGAGAGACATTTTGTTGTTGTTGTTGTTGTTATTTTGTTGTTGTTGTTTTGGCACTGGGGCCTGAACCCAAGGGCATTCTACTTCCAAGCTACCTCCAGCTCTTTTTATTTACTATTTTGAAACAGAGTCTTGCTAAGTTGCTAAGGGCCTCACTAACCACACAAGTCCTAGAATTACAAGCATGCACCAGCCACATCCAGCTTTAGACAGATTTAATCATGAAATTCTTTAAACCTTTGCTATAAAAGACAATATAAACAAAGTTAAATGCAAAAGATAAGAAAAATAAAGCTGGGTGTGGTGGCACAAGCTTGTAATCTCAGCATTTGGGAGCCTGAGACTGGAGGATTGTGGTTCCGGTCAGCCTCAGCTACTTAGACTCTCTGCAACTTCATGAGACCCTGTCTCAAAATAAAGAATAAAAAATAGGGCGGGAGATGTAGCTTGGAGGTCAAATGTCTCTGGTTTCCATCCCCAGATCCACAAAAAAAAAAGGAAAAAAAAAGAAAAATAGCTTTACCACAAATAAACAGAATTAACATCCATGGATATCAAGAAAATAAGACAATCTACAGGCTACAGGCCCTTCATCCCCATCAAAATTTATATATATATATTTCAGCCATGGCTGAAATAGGAGGATCGCATGTTCATGGCCAATCTCAGCAACTTAGCAAGACCCTGTTTCAAAATAAACAATAAAATGGTGCTAAGGGTGCAGCTCTGCACATGCCCACACAGGTGTGTGCACAAATACACACAGAGAGATTAAGCAATATATAGAAATGAAATACAAGTGTCCAATACACCTAAGATGCACAAACTCATTAGTAACCCTGACAAATGTAATTGTAAACTATTTTCTGATAATGAAATGACAAGATATTGAGGACTGAAAATAGTCAATACTATCTAAGAAAATAGGCAGTCTAACACACTTGTTATATAAGCTTAAATGGCTACACTGATAAAAATTCTATCATCTTACCCCTTTACAAGTACTGGTACTGGGAAAAAATATTTTTCACTCCATGTATACTGCCATATTAGCAATCAAGTAATCAAGTGATTCTCAAATTTGGGGGTTTCTGAACTCCTCTACATCCCTAAAAGAAAGTGAGCAGATGAACGGTTGCCATGAATTGAAGGACTGACTACAAAGGGAATTTGGGGTGGGTTAGCAAACTGTTCTATACCTTGACTTGTGATGGCGGTTTATATTTATAGGACTGTTTGTTCAAAACCATAAAACTTGAAATTAAAAACAGTAAACAGTTGGACATAGTGGCACATGCCTGTAATGCCAGGCATGTGAGATACTCCTGTCTCAGTTTTCCAAGTACTGGGATTATAGAACTGCACCCACACACCTGACAGTTATACCTTTAAAAAAATAAACCCTTAGAGGGCGTGGTGGCACATGCTTGTAATCCCAGCATTCAGGAGACCGGAGGATCGCGGTTCGCAGACAGCCTCAGCTACTTGGTGAGGCCCTCCGCAACTTAGTGGGACCTTGTTTCAAAAATAAAGAATAAAAAATAGGGCAGGAGGTGTAGCTCAAAGGCCAAATGCCCCTGGGTTCTATCCCCAGACCCGCAAAAATAAATAAATATATAAAGCCTTAACTTGAAAATATTTCTTGGAGACCCCAAAGAGCTTTTGTTTATGGAAATTATAAGTATTAATACTTAGTATTAAATGATAACTGAATTTGTAGATAGTTCTTTATGTTTTCTGTTTTGATGCTGATAATGGTAGTACTGGGGATTTAACCCAGAGGCATTCTACCTCCAAGCTACACCCCAGCCCTTTTTTATTTTTTGTTTTGAAACAGGGTCTAAGTTACTGAGGGCTGGCCTCAAACCTGCAATCCTCCTGTCTCAGCCTCCCTAGTACTGGGAATAATGGCATGGGCAACCACATCCAGCCATCTTGTGTTCGTTTTAAAAACAATAAATGGTCAAGTATGGTGGCCCAGGCCTATAATCCCAGAACTTGGAAGGCTGAGACATCAGGATTACAGATTTGAAGCCAGCCTCCAAAATTTAGACCCTCAGCAATTTATCTAGACACTGTTGCAAACCAGGCAAGGCAGCACATGCCTGTAATCTCAGTACTTGGGAAGCTGTGACAAGAGGATCCCAAGTTTGTGGCCAGAGTTAGCAACTTAGTGAGGCCACCTGCAAGTTAGTAAGACCCTGTTCAAAATAAAGAATAAAATAGGGCTGAGGGTATAACTCAGAAGTAGAATGCCCCTTGGTTCCATCCTGAGTACCACAAAAAAAGAAATATATCTGTTGCAAAATAAAATAGATATGAGGGTGTAGCTCAGACATAGAATGTACCTGAGTTGAATATCTAGTACCACAAAAACAAAATACTGATAAATAAATAAATAAAATGCACAAAATGTTAACATTTGGATTCTTTAGGAAAAAATAAAAATATAAACTGATTCATGGTGGCACAAGCCTGTAATCCCAATATTTGGGAGGCTGAGATAGAAGGATCTCAGTTTTGAGGCAAGTCTCAGCAACTTAGCAAAGCCCTCTGCAACTTAGGAAGACCCTGTTTCTAAAAAATAAAATAGGGCTGGGGGTACAGCTCAGAGGTAGAATGACCCTGAATCCAATCCTCAATACCACAATAAATAAATAAATAAATAAATATAGAAAATCCCCTTAATGTCTAGCTTCAAATAAAAAACAGCTGGCTGGATTCTCAAATCTGCTTCAGTCTCTTACAGTATTACAAGTCATGCAACCTCTGGAAAACTTCCTAAGAAAATGAAGCTGGGCATAGTGGTGCACACTTGTAATCCCAGCATTTGAAAGGTTGAGACAGCAAGATCGCTGTTCGAGGGCAGCCTCAGATACTTAGTGAGGTCTTTTGCAACTCATTGAGACCCTGTTTACAAAATAAAGAATAAAAAATTGGGCTGGGGGTATAACTCGGGAGGTAGAATGTTTCTGAATTCCATCCCTAGTACCACAAAAAAAAGAAAGAAAATGAAAGTGAACCTGGGTATGGCGACACACACCTGTAATCCCAGTACTTCTGAGGCTGAGACAGGAGATACCACAGGTTCAAGGACAGCCTCAGCAACAGCAAACACCTTTGTTTCAACAAAGCAAAAAATTAAAAAGGAAGGCTGGGATGCGGCTCAGAGGTAGAATACTCCTGGGTTCAATCCTCTGTCCCGAAAAAGATAATGAGAAATATCTGAATATTATGAAAATAATTTTAACCTGGAAGTGTTAGGAAACCCCCCCCCCCCACACACACACACACACCAACAGGTTCCTAAAGACACTTTGAAAACTATGCAAAAAAGGATCCGATTTTGAGTATGGAGTAGTTAAAAAAAATATACTTCTTTTCAAACCAAGGAAGCAGTTATCTTAAAATAGCAGTATCTGTATCTTATGCAGATTATCTGTCCTTGTTTAATGCAGTAATACTCCTTTTATCCAGGTGGAGATCTCCAGCAAACAATGATCAAGACTGAGCTACAACTCCAGTGTAAGAAAAAAAAAAAAAAAGTTTCTGCAGTCCGAGGATGTAATTGGTCCCTCAGGGGGTACAGCCCCATCTTCAGTGCGCTTTACTGTCAACTACCTGCAGGACGAGGCAGATGAAAAGGCAAGAACAGAGAAAAGAAGCCGGGGAAATGCCTCAAAGAGGAGATGCAGGATTAGTGACAAATAAAAGGCGGAAGAACTACAAAAGTCAAATAAGACAGGAGAGAACATCGTGAATGGAAAATGCACGGAAGCACAAAGCTTGCTCCTGGATCGCACAGTTAACAGAACGGCGGACGACCATCCCACCCCACGGAGGGAGGGACTGGGCCCAAAGGCTCTGCCCCGCAGAGTGTCACTCGTGGCCATGGAAACGGGGCCCCGGGGGCTCATGGCGCTCCGTGCGGCTCACGCCGAGCCCGGCGGCGGGATCGGGGCCACCAGGTGGGGCGTTCGGCTCACGTGTACGCACAACTTTCATAACTGGCAAGTAGCACCTGTCACCAAGACCAGAGACCAAGTGAGAGGCCGGCTGTCCCTCTTCGGAACAGCATCAGCCCCCCCTGCCTCCCCGGCCTCAGTTTCCCCTCTGTACTCGCGCGGCCAGGCAGGCCGAGCCGCCGCCCCTCGGCCGCCGCGCCCCGCACTCACCTGGCCGGTTCTTCAGCGCCATCACGGACACTAGGTAGTGGGCGATGTCAAAGAAGGGGAACATGGACGTGCGGGAGAAGGCCTGCGTCAGGTCATCCCACGGAGACTCCATGGCCACGACCGACCGCGGCGGCCGTGGCTGCCGCGGCGACGGGTTCCCCTCCGGCCCGGCCGCCCCTCCCCCCTCCGCCGCGCCGGCTCCACCCTGCGCATGCGCCCGGGCGCCCGGGAGCCTCGGGGGCGGGGCGGGGCGTGGTGTGGGTGGGGCGGGGCCTGCGGGGGCGGGGCGTACAGAGTACGGGTGTCTCCAGGTCGGGGTTCGAGTTCTCCTAATAAGGGTCCAGCGTGTTCTCCGTACTGGGCGTTGTGCCAGGCCTGGGCAGAAAAGCAAAACACCATCCTCCAGAGGCCAATGCTCAGAGCCAGATTTCTTTTTGTAAACTGGTGTCATTCACCTTTTATTAAGCAACCACAGTGCAAGTCACCTTGTGACTTATTGGGAATGTTTTAAAAAGGAATAACCAGAGCCGAGCGTGGTGGCGCACGCTTGTAATCCCAGCGCTTGGGAGGCTGAGACTGGAGGATCGCAGAGGTTAGAAGCCAGCCTCAGCTACTGAGTGAGGCTCTCAGCAACTTAGTGAGACTCTATTTCCAAATAAAATATAAAGTAGGTCTGGGAGTATAGCCCGGAGATAGAAAAGCCTGGATTCCACCTCCAGTACCACGCAAAAAAAAAGTAATAACCACAAATGAAAAATGTTTTAACAAGTCTACTCTTCACTGGTAACTAATGAAATGTGGAAACTTACAGTAAATGCAATCCTAGCCATTTCTTTCCTGCAGTACCCCTTCCTATCCACTAAGCGGCATGCATTTCACTTTGGGAAACCACTAACAACTTTGTAAAATTGATACCAGAGTCCAAGATTAGAAAGTTTCATGTTAAAGGGACCAATTGTGCTTCTAAACTTTAGTATTCTGGTTAGCCTTTTCATTATAAAATTATTTTGATAGGGCTTTGATAACTGTACTGTAGCAAATTATATTGTAATTTGTGGCATATATGACAAAATATGTGTGCTTTGAATTAATCTGTTTTAATGTTCAGGATTATCACCTATAGAGCACCCATTACCCTCAAAATATCCACTACACTTATTACATACAATGAGATACTGTCTCATGGGGTTTAAGTGATAAACAATTCTAGCACACTCAACTCTTTAGACTCAGGCACTAATAATAGTGCCTTTGACATTATGTCTTAGCAAATAAGACTTTGCTCACGTATTCCTTATGAGACTGAGTTTCTACCAGTTCTTGTCTTACGGAGTTGAAGAATGAAGTCCGCAGACACCAGGAAAGTAAAACTGGGAAATTTATTTTAAAGGGACAAGCAAGCAGAAAGGCAGGTTATCCCTAGGGGCCTTGGCAGACTCCAGAGTCCAGCAGGGCCTTCTGGCACTCCCAAGTGTAGCCCGGGCCTCTCACCGACAATTGTACACCACCTTGCCCCAGGTCTACTTGATCCACCAAAAGAAGCAGGGTTAAAGCTCCCATGCAGCGGAAGGCTCCTGAGAGGGTAACCAATATTAGTGCTGAGCATAGGGCTTTTATATATTAGAAGCCCCTATGTATAGACATTAACCAATGAAGAAAGTCTACGTTTTTCATCTTGCGTTTCTTGACTTAGTTAATCTGTTATCTATGGCCTTTAATTCCCTGAAGTCATGTGTCCATTTGTTCTGCAAGTTTGTTTCCTGGTCTAGAGGTAGTAACAGTCCATGAGTCTAAGGTTGGTGCACATAGATTTTTGGTTCCTGACATCTTGGCTTACTCTTCTACATTTAGTTATTTGTGTTTAGATCTGATGAACAACAGGAAAATGCCTTTCTTCTTGAGGGGAGGGATCTGGATTTTGTTTTTCCTAACCCTTACCTCCTGGGAGTCCTCATTGTCTACCCAATGCCTAACTCCTTCATTTTCTAGAAATATCAAGCAGCCAGGCATGGTGGCACACACCTGTAATTGTAGTACTTGAGAGGCTGAGCCAGGAAGATTACAGCTTCACAGCCAGCCTGCACAATTTAACAAGACTCTATTTCAAAATGGAAAAAATAAAAAAGGTCTAGGCTGAATATAGCTCAGAGGTAAAATGCCCCTGGGTTCAATCCCTAGTACAAATGAATAAATGGATGTTAATCATATGTCTAATATAAACTACTAAACTAAAAATGTTCTCAGTGCACAAGTGCAAGGTTACCTAATTTAAACCCTGATGTTATCACCGGGCGTGGTGGCGCATGCTTGTAATCCCTGTGCTTGGGAGACGGAGACAGGAGGATCATGCCTGTTCGTAGCCAGGCTCGCTGGTTTAGGAGACCCTGATTCCAAAAAAATATATATAAAAAAAAAATAGGTCTGGAAGTGTAGCCCGGAAGTAGAAGGATTTCCAGGAACCCCAGTACCACCAAAAAAATAAAAAAATAAAAAGTAAATAAAAAAAAATAAACCCTGATGTTATCAAGCCGAGTATCTCTCATTTGTATCAGCATAAGGACTGCCAAATCTGCAGTCACTCACCAATACCATAGCTGCCAGTTGTCTGTGGTTAGCAACACTAGCAGTTACAGTATCTCTGTTCAAGTGTAACAGGTATCCAAGAGGTGTCCAGTGTAATCATGTTCTGTAATCCATTTCTTTTTTATTTTTTTTTCCTTTTTTTTTTTTTCCTGGTGGTACTGGGGATGGAACCCAGGGGCTTTCTACCTCCGGGCTATACTCCCAGACCTATTTTATACTTTATTTGGAAACAGGGTCTCACAAAGTTTCTGAGAGCCTCACTAAGTAGCTGAGGCTGGCTTCGAACCTGTGTGATCCTCCTGTTTCAGCCTCCCAAGTGCTGTGATTACAAGTGTGCGCCACCATGCCCGGCGTAATCCATTTCTTTTAAAGTAGGAAACTAATGGCCAGAAAGAAGTCACAAAGGCAGTCAGTGACAGATTGGAATAATTGAAATAGTGAACAGAATGATCAGTGTACAATAAAGAAGGGAGAAGTTCAGTACAATTGTCTACGGCACTCCAAAAAAGATGTGGGCATTTTTCTTTTCTTTTTTACGTGTGTGTGTGTGTGTGTGTGTGTGTGTGTGTGTGGTGCTGGGGATTGAACCCAGGGGCATTCAACATCCAATTTTAGCCTGATTTTTTTTTTTTTTATTTGAAACAGGGTGTCACTGCTTTACTAAGTAGCTGAGGCTGGCCATGAACCCAGGTCCTCTTGACTTAGCCTCCCAAGTACTGGGATTCCAAGCGTGAGCCACCATGCCCAGCATTTTTTCACCATTTGTGTGTGTGTGATACTGGGGATCGAACCGAGGGGCATTCTACCTCCAAGCAATACCCCAGCCCTTTATTTGTTTTTATTATTTATCTATTTGTTTTTGGTACTAGAGATCGAACCCAGAAGCATTCTACTTCGAAGCTACACCTTTAGCCTTAATTTATTTATTTTTAATATTTATGTATTTATTTATTTACTTGATTACTTTTTTGTGTGTTACTGGGGATTGGACCCAGGGGAATCCTACCTCTGAGCTACACCTCCAGCCCTATTTTATTTTTATTTTGAAACAAGGCCTCACAGGTTGATGGGAATCTCACTACTTGCCAAGGCTGTCATCAAACCTGTGATCCTCCTGTCTCAGTCTCCTAAATCCTGGGATAATAGGTGTGTGTGTGTGTGTGTGTGTGTGTGTGTGTGTGTGTGTCTGCGCACGCGCACGTGCAAAAACACCCAGCTTGTTTTGTTTTCTCTTTCTTTCTTTCTTTCTTTCTTTCTTTGGCCCCTGGGGATGGAACCCAGGGGCATTCTACCTACAGGCTACACCCCCAGTCCTATTTTTTAGTCTTTTTATTTTTGGAACAGGGTCTCACTGAGTTGCGAAGGACCTCACCATGTAGCTGAGGCTGTCCGCGAACCGCGATCCTCTGGTCTCAGCCTCCCAAATGCTTGGATTACAAGCGTGCGCCACCACGCCCGGCTTTCATTTTCTTTTTTCTGTTCTACCTACTAATAAAATGTATGCCCCAATAGAAAAAGCAATAATGTTCCCGGCTAGAGGAGAACGATGATGTTGCTATGATGAAAACCATGTTCCGAGCTTTTCTATTTCTCTTTTCATATTCTCTCAGCTAGAAATCATTTCTGCCTTTTTGAAATGTATTTATTTTAATATACTTTTACTGGTACATTATAGTCTCATAATATAAATCATGTTGATAGTAACATACTTGGACACAGCATGTGGTGGGCTTTCCAGCTAGAGACCATTTCTGTTGAGATATAACTAGTTCAGTGCAGAAAACTCTTTGGCAGGGCCTCTGAGCCTCTCAAGGCTCCCTAGTTTGAGAAGCCAAAGTGAACAAAGGGCCAGCCAGGGTGTGTTCTAAATAAGGGAACGTTCCCTACCCCTCTGAGCTTAGGACAGCTGGGCCGACAGTTGTTGCAAACCCACAACCAAAAGAAAGGTTGAGGGTAAAATTAGATATAGGGAGGTGCAGCCTGGCTCATTAGAGTGGGTGGATGAAGAGTTTGGTAAGTTAGGTCATAGGTAATACCAAGAAATCCAACCTAAGAACAGATGGGGCAGAGTCAGCTGGCTCAGCCAGAACAAAGTCAAATGCTACTTGGGCAGAAAGGCCGGTGAGAAAAAGTCAGCCCAATAAAGTAAAAAGGCACCTCAGCAACAAGGTTTAGATGACCAGCCACATAAAACTACTGATGCTGACACTTGGCAGGAGCCAAAGAAGGATCCCCCAGATGGGTTAAAGTTTTGCCAAAAAAGATCTGCTATCCAAAAAGACACATTCTCATAAAAACTTGAACCATAGAAAAAAAAAGTGATTAATAAATTACATTTAAATTAAGTTTCTAATTACTAAAGATACTATTAAGACAGTAAAAAAGATATACTATCGGCAGCATGGTGGCACATACCTAGATTCTTAGTACTTGGGAGGGGTAACAGGAGGATCACAGGTTCAAGGGCAGTCTCGGCAACACAGATTCTCAGCAACTTAGCAAAACAAAAAATATATATTTTTTATTTAAAGGGCCAACAGTGTAGCTCAAAGGTAGAATGCCCCTGGGTTCAATGTTCAATTCTCAGAAACACACAGAGATACACAGATACACACACACACACACACACACACACACACACACATACACACGATAAAGTGTTCCACTTCGTACTTATATTTTTACTTTCTCTCTCTATATGGGTGTGTGCATGTATTCCCTTCAACAAAGGACTCTTACCCAGAAAATATAAATCAATAGATAAAAGACAGTCAATTTTTAAAAGAAATCTCAGTACAGAAATGAGCAAACTCAGCTGGCATGGTGGGACACGCCTGTAGTCCCAGTACTTGTAAGGCTGAGATGGAAGATTCACAGGGTAACAGCCACCAGCCTCAACAACCTAAAGAGGCCCTCTGCAACTTAGACCCTGTTTCAAAAATAGTAAAGAGCCAGGCATGGCGACATTTAGGTAAGTAGGGGGATGAGTGTATTTAGGAAGACTAGAAAACGTTCTAGTCAGTAAAGAGGTCTACAAAATGGCGTATCTTCACAAGATAAGGTCACTTTTGTATACGACGCTAAGAATGGGGTCTCCTAGGTGCTGAAAGTCTTACCTCTTACTGAGGCTGTTTTTGAACCTGTGATCCTCCTGTCTCAGCCTCCCAAGTACTAAGATTACAGGCACACACCACCAGGCCAGGCTGAGAAGAGCTTTCCTAACAAAGTTACTAAGTGGTTTCACCCTGCCTAGATTTTCTGTCTCCTTCCAGAAGAGGCCTGAGGGTATCATAGTGAGCTCGAGGATAAGAACCTATCCTGGCTCATGTGTAAGCATTTGTAATCCAATCAAAGGCATTATAATGTCATCAGTTCAGTCATATTTCATCTGGAACCCTGAGACATAACAGCTAAGATGCAGGGAATTTCTTCAGTTCTGTACTCACCTGGAGTCTGTTTCTCAAAGAATCCTCTCCAGAGCAAAAGAGTCATAATAATCATTATGGAATTCAGCTTTAGGTGCCAGTAATTTAAGTCTTTAGGAATGATCAGCTCTTAATGTCAATTACTTTTTATTTTTTTATTTTTTTTATTGGTGCACTGTATTCATACATCATAATGGGATAAAAAAAATACTTTTGTAGACATACATGCACACATCACCCAGTTAGCCCCTACCCGATCCCCACCCCGTTCCCTCCCCATTCCTCCTTCCAATGCTTGCCTTAGTGGTTGACATCTAGTATTATAGCAATTTATCCAATATTAACGATGATAATCTCACATGTTACATTTGTCTGATACCAAGCTTTTGATGACTTAAAGATAACATAACTACAAAGAAGAAATAGGTAACACACACCAGAACCAGAGAAACAAGATTTTTCATCCAATAGACAACTAAGATTATTTTTTTAATCTCATAGGCTGTTAAAAAGTAGAGGCGGAAGCCGGGCGTGGTGGCGCAAGTTTGTAATCCCAGCATTCGGGAGGCTGAGACCTGGAGGATCGCAGTTCGCGGACAGCCTCAGCTACTTAGTGAGGCCTTCTGCAACTCAGTGAGACCTGGTTTCAAAATAAAGAATAAAAAGTAGGACAGGGGGTGTAGCTCGGAGATCAAATGCCCCTGGGTTCCATCCCCAGACCCGCAAAAAATAAAAATAAAAAATAAAAATAAAAAAGTAGAGTCGGTAGCAAAGTCAGTATCAATAGTGAGGTTCCCTCAATTATATGCCTCTGCATACAACAAGGAGGGCTCTCCTCTTCTTCCTGAAAGTAGCAGTAAGATTCTTTTTTTTTTTTTTTTTTGGTGTGTGTGTGTGTGTGTGTGTGTGTGTGTGTGTGTGTGGTACTGGGGATGGAACCCTTCTACCTCCGGGCTACACTCCCAGACCTATTTTATATTTTATTTGGAAACCAGGTTCTCTTAAACCAGCAAGGCTGTCTTCGAACCTGTGCAATCCTGTCTCTGCATCCCAAGCGCGGGGATTACAAGCGTGCATCACCCAGCATCAGCAGTAAGATTCTTCTCTGGTGGTAAACATGTAATTTGAGCTCCAGAGACATCTGGAAGTGCCTGGCTCGAAATTCATTGAACAGTTATTCTCCACTGGCCACTAGATCATGAGAGCCAGTGAGGGTACAGATGAGAAGACATCAATTCCCCCTGGGAACTGCCATTTAGGAGAAGGGGAACGGCAAAGAGTTTGGTTTCATTATATGAAAAAAGTGACCACCACCATCACTGCCTACCTTAGACGCTTGTGAGATACTTGTGAGGAAATTCCAACAGGCTGATTCATGCATCTAATCAACCTTATGTCTAGATGAAGAATACCTCTACCTCTAGGCTCTTGGAGATCTTTGCTCTAGTGTACAGACAAAGACCACAGAGCATAGCAAATGCTTGAACAGCTGGAAGGACAAGGCAGTGTAGGAGCTGTTGGAAGTTGAACTGCAAATTAAGCCACAGAGATTAAGAGAGCCTGGGTGGCCGGACATGGTGGTGCATGCCTGTAATCCCAGTACTTGGGAGGCTGAGACAGGAGGATTGCAGGTTCGAGGACAGCCTCAGCAAGTAGCAAGACTCTCGTCAACCTAGCGAGACCCTGCCTCAAGATAAAAATAAAATAGCCCTGGAGTTATAGCTCAGAAATAGAATAGCCCTGGGTTCAATTCCCAGTACCATAAAAAAATGAGAAAGTCCGGGAAATAGCTCTCTGGCCAACGGAATAGAGTCATAACACCATTTTATATTCTGCAGTGGTTTGCTGCCCCGCCTGGATTTAAAGCAGGAATTTCTTTCTGGAGGCTCTTAGAGAATTGCATGGCAGCAAATCTGGCCACTAAATGGTGAACAATTTCCTAGATCTTAATTCATAGTGTTCCTGCTCCCAGCTGAATGAAGAGAGTCAGAAGCTGGCCAGGTCTCTGGTCTACAAATCTTGTAACAAATGTCTCCCAATAGCCAGGTCCAGCTGGGTGTGGTGACACATGCTTAAAATTCCAGTTTTGAGGAGGCTGAGACAGGAGGATTGCAGGTTTGATGCCAGCCTCAGCAACTTAGTGAAACCCAGTTTCAAAATAAAAGATATTAAATGAGCCAGGGATATAGCTTGGAGCTAGAATGCCCCTGGGTTTAATCCCCCAGTACAAGGAAAAAACAAAAACTGATACAATTAATAAGATAAAAATAATACAACCAAAAAAAAAAATGTAAAAATGGTTGTCTTGAAGGCAAGGTAGCCATTATTTGATGAGTTATTCCATAGAGCAATCTACTTCTCATGCCCCTGCTTGTGTATCTAGGTACAGGAGCCTGACTCCGCACGCCCATACCTGCCTTCCCCAGCATCACGTTAGGAGGCTCGCTGCTATGTCCACAGGGACATCATGGGGCCCTTTGTCCACGGCATGCATCTGCCCAAGGCCTGGCCCAAAAAGCAGATTATCATTTCCATTCTTCAGAGTGGTGAAAAGCTCAAGGACTCCCACTGGTCTCAGGGCAATTGCAGCGTGGAATAGATGATGCCTGGGTCGGGGGGGGGGGGGGGATCGAGGAAATGGTCAAAGGTCGAAACTGAAAAGTTCCTGCCAAATTCCGCACTACCTCAGACACATGATCTTCTTCCACAGCCACCTTCCCACAAAGCCCAAAGATCAGTCGCTACGCGGGGGACCGGAGAACTGGCATGGGGTTGGAGAAAAGAAAGCCACGGAGGGACGCTGGTGTTACACATCTGTTCTGAGAGTTGGGTCTTCGTGAATAATGAAGGGCAGTCACAGAGAGGGCCCCATGTCTCTATAAGAAACCCAAATATACTAGAGGAGCAGAAAGGCCTGATATCTTTCTTTACCCAGCATGGTGGCCCTCTTACAACGAAGGACAAGTGAACAAGAGAAATGTGTCAGCAATTTAATAGAGTTTTATGTGGCATGAGAACTTTCAGAGACAAAACCTAGGGAAAACCTTTTTTATGCTCATGGTTAATGAAGAATGGTTAGCCGTGCAGAAATGTGATTGGACAAAAGAGTGTGACCTGATGGTAACAGACAGAGCAGGGGAAAATCCAGCAAAGCCAGTCCCTTCTGGCTCTTGACTTTCTGTGTAACATTCCTTCCTCTCCAGGGTATGAGTAGGATCCTTCTGGAATAGGAGTCTTCTAGGGGGGAAGGAGAAGAGAGAGAGTGTGGCCATTCTGGGTTTTATGACTTGCGTTAGGGCAGAAGGGGTCTAAGTTTCTATGAAACTTAAGTTTCCTTGGGAAGAATTCTGGTTTCTATGATCCACTTCAGAAAAAAAGAAAGGCAAGCGACAGGAGAAGGGCCAGTCTGTTTTAGTTCAACACCAAACCTCAGGATCTGGTAACCTTGTGGCCCTTTCTGTTTGTCGGCTTCTCTGGCTTTCATCCCAGATGTGACAATGTATTTTGATTCTTACATTGCCTTTGCACTTGGTAATTTCTGTTAGGATGCTCTAGAAATTGATCCTAGGCAAACCACTCAAAGCTATTTGGACTTGGCATTTGGCCTCCCTCCTATTCTCTTGTTTCTTTGGTTTTTTGTTTTGTTTGTTTTTGTTGTTGTTGTTTTTTGGCCCGGGGGGGATGAATTCAGGGGCATTCTACCCCTGGACAGAATGAGCAATACTCCCGGCCCTTTTTGAAACAGGGTCTCACTAAGTTGCTGAGGCTGGTCTAGAACCTGTGATTCTAGCTCAGGCTCCCAAGTACTAGTATGTATTCATCACCAACTCCAACAGTGTCCTGTCCTTTTTTTTTTTTTTTTTCACCTTTTTTTAAAATTTTTATTTATTTATTTGAGGTACTGGGGATGGAACCCAGGGGCATTCTACTTCTGAGCTACACCCCCAGACCTATTTTTTAGTCTTTATTTTGAAACAAGGTCTCACTGAGTTGCAGAGGGCCTCACTAAGTAGCTGAGGCTATCCCCGAACTGTGATCCTCTGGTCTCAGCCTCCCGAATGCTGGGATTACAAGTGTGCGCCACCACGCCCGGCCAGTGTCCTGTCTATTCTAACATGATATGTAACTCTTTCCCATTCTTGTCTTTAGTATGCTCATCTCAGTGGTAGCTGCTCTTAGAGACTGCACTCTCTTGTATAACTGGGGTGGTAAGGATCATTCACCTCCTAGTCTACATTCAAGGATCACTGGGTTCTGACTTTGAGGAATCCTGTGGTATACAAAAGACAAAAGGGAATAAACTGCCAGCATAAATTTAGTGACATTTTTTCCTACCATAATATTAACATCTAATAGGAGGCCCTATCAAGCCAGACTTTTTAATTTATTTTTTTTTTGACACTAGGAGTGGAACCCAGAGGCATTCAATACCCTCTGCAACTCAGTGAGATCCGGTTTCAAAATAAAGAATAAAAAATAGGGCAGGAGGTATAGCTCGGATGTCAAATGCCCCTGGGTTCCACCCCCAGACCCGCAAAAAAAAAAAAAAAAAAAAAAAAAAAATACCTCCAAGCTGACTAGCCAGGCATGGTGGCACATGCTTGTTATCTCAGTATTTGGGAGGCTGATGAGGAGATAGAAAGGAAATAGGCAGATAGGGAAAAGGCCTCAGGTAGAAAAAACCTTAATTTCCTGAGGGGTGATGAATACTAATTAACTTCTAAGGCTCCTAAAAGAGAGCAGCTCTTCCAAGGTTCAGAGATAAGAAGGACCAAAGCTTCACAAAACCATCTGTTTACTAATCAACAAACTCAGGAGACATCACTGGAGCAAGACTGACACTCCTACTGAAAGGAGACTCTTCAAAGGACATGCAAATACCCTATGCAAATTCTGAGAGCTGCTTCCCATAATCCCCAGAATCCCAAACTCCAACCACAAGCAACAGAGGACATGCAGATATATATAAACCCCTAGCACAGTCACCAAGACGGTTTTTCCCTCTCTGGGAACCCCTCCCCTTTGGGGAGCTTTTCTCTCTCTCTTGCAGGTCGTGTTAGCCTTGAGAAAAGGCGGAGTGCAACTGAAGGCATTTGGCCCGGGCAGCACTCGGGTAGTGACCTGAAGGCCTCTGCTGGACATCAAAGCTGACCAGGGCCCCTAGGGGTGACCTGCACCTCTTTTCTGGCAGATCGCATGGACTCTGGGAGAAAGCAGTTTGCTTGGGCTACACTCGGGTAGTGACCTGAAGGCAGCTACTGGACACCAGAGCCCCAACAGCCCTAGAAGTGTTCTGCCACTTTCCCTATTCCTTTCTGGTAGATCTCATGGACTTTGGGAGAAATCAGCTTGCAACTGAAGGCATTTGGCTTGGGCTACCCTCAAGCTTTTCTCTATTCCCTGCTGCTTCCAATAAACCTTTTACTCCCCTTCCTGCGGTCTATGGCCTCACTGTAGACATGAACCTGGTAAGGAAACACCGAGTTTCTTCTCAAGAAACACCCCGTTTCACTGAGACAGGAGGATCACAGTTCACGGACAGCCTCAGGTACTTAGTGAGGCTCTTTGCAACTCAGTGAGACCCTGTTTCAAAATAAGAAATAAAAAAATGGGGCTGGGGGGTGTCACTTGGAGGTAGAATGCCCCTGAGTTCCGTCCCCAGTACTGCAAAAAAAAGAAAAAAAAGAAAGAAAGAAAGAAAGAAAGAAAGAAAGAAAGAAAGACCTCCAAGCTATGTCCCCAGCCCAATTCCATTTTTTATTTGGAAACAGCGTCTCACTAGACTGCTGAGAGCCTCAATAAATTGCCAAGGCTGACTTTGAACCTGCAATCCTCATGTCTCAGTCTCCCAAGTACTAGGATTACAAGCATGTGCCACCATACCTGCCTCTTTTTAATCTTTTAAATTTAAAAATGTGTATCACTACCGTTCTCATTAAAAAGTCATCTTTCTCACAGATCCGTGTCTGTGATAATTGATTTGAACACAGTCAAGCCAGTTACCCTGACACTTCCAAGGAGGCAGCAAACTCCTCGCTCTTAGTTTATGAAGAGAATTGGACAAAAGGATATGGACAGAACACTATAAACCTCACAGGGCAGCATTACTCAACAAAGGAAAGCAAAAGTCACACTAAGGAGACGGTGTTTAAATATACATTATTGTTTAGATTACTGTATATTAAACTAGTGGCAAAAGAAAGTCTGAAGCTGGCCCATAATAGTCAAACATCTGAACAGGCGTGGCGGCACACACTTGTAATCCCAGCATCTGGGAGGCTGAGACAGGAGGATCCTGGTTTGCAGACAGCCTCAGCTACTTAGTGAAGCCCTTTGCATCTCAGTGAGACCCTGTTTCAAAATAAAGAATAAAAAATAGTTCTAGGGGTGTTTCTTAGAGGTAGAATGCCCCTGGGTTCCCACCCCCAGTAACACACACACACACACACACACACACACACACACACACACACTTGTCAATCATCTAAGGAAATTAATTTAAAAGTACTAGTGGAAAATTTCTAGACCAAAAGCTTTCCCAAATGAATTGTTAAGTTGACTAAGGACATTTTAATGTTAAGAAATTATTTAGGTTCATCTAAAATCTTCTGCTTCCACTGGGCATGGTGGTGCACGCTTATAATTCCAGCTTTTGGGAGGCTGAGACAGAAGGATCCAGGTTTGTGACCAGCCTCAGCTACTTAGTGAGGCCCTTTGCATCTCAGTGAGACCTTGTTTCAAAATAAAGAATACAAGTTAGGGCTGGGGGTGTAGCTCAGAGGTAGAATTCCCTGGATTCCATCCCCAATACACATAAACACACACATATAAAAATACTTTTCTTTCAATTCTCTGCAATCCCACTCCTCATCCCAATCTTGATCTGAGTCTATGAGATTCTAAGAATATTCTCTAACTTTAAAAAGGAGGGCAGGGGAGCCAGGCATGCTGGTACATGTCTGTAATCCCAGTACTTGGGAGGCTGAGGCAGGAGGATTGCAGGTTTTAGGCCAGCCTCAGCAATTTCATGAGAAACTCAGCAACTTAGTGAGATCCTATTTGAAAATAAAAAGGACTGGGGCAGGGGGTGGTAATGCCATGGTAGGATTTCCAAGGTTCAATCCCCAGTACAAAAAGCGGGAAGGGAAATAAAAGAATAAATATGTCTTTTTTTTTCTTCTGATGGAAACTAGTTGTCCCTACATGTATGTTGCTGCTCATTTAACCTATTTGGGGAGGGAGGGAGGGAGCTGGGGGAATGGAGACAGCCTGGATCACTTATTAGTTTCAGGATGGCTAATCTTTTCCTTCCTATAAATGAACTATGAATTGTTGTGGCAGACTGGAAAAATACTAAGCACACCTCCTGGAGGCCTACGTGACCTTTCGAGAAGCAATATAGATCAACTGTCCCAGGAAGGAGCCTGCAGCTGTAACAGCAAGAATTTTTACAACACTGTTGCCTCCCTCCCCTCCTTCCTTCCTTCCTTCTTTTACTCTCCATATAAACTGCCGCTTATCATCAATAAAGCAGACCTTGATAGGATTATCTACTTGGTCTCGTCTCTCTTTCTCACCCATGTTTATTTACAGATCGGGATCCCCCTCGCCCCCCGAATTACTTGTCCTGTGGGACGGGACACGTGGCGCCCAACGTGGGCTCGAGGCACGGACCCCCATCGAACGACCCCTCATCAGATGAATGCAGCTGCGCCCCATTCTCGTGAAAGATGGCCTCATCGCTCGTGGGACCAATATCTTTCTGGTAAGTCTTTTCGTCGTTCCATTTATCAAAATGGGCCATACTTTGTCTAAAGAAGCAGTCTTTATCAGAGACTTAAAATGTTCTCTGAGAGAAAGAGGGATTAGAGTTAAGAAAAAGGATCTTATACAATTCTTTTTGTTTATTGATAAGACATGTCCATGGTTTGTTATTGATGGCCCTGAAATTCATTATAAAAAATGGCAAAAGGTTGGCCAAGAATTAAATGAAAAATTATGTACAGAAGGCCCAGAGGCCATCCCTACCTCGATCTTTTCTTATTGGGGCATTATTCGTGATGTTATTGATGATCCCGATAAGCAACATCTATTATCTGTAGCAGAATACTGTTTGCGACCCAATTCCAGTCAGGAATTTATACAATCCCTACCTCCTTCTAGACCCCCTTTGGTTATTATTAATATCCCAGATACAAAATCCGTTTCTGGCCCTAAAAAAGCCCTTTATCCCACCCTACCGCCACCATCACCACCGTCACCCACTGCGCCTAGTGCCCCCTTAATAAATCCTGTTTTTAAACAGCTGTCCTTAGAAGAGCCTCTAGATCCTGGAGATGCGGCTACTCTGGAGGATCGAGCAGCTCATTATAATGACCCTCCACATAAAGTTCAAACCTTTCCGTCTATATCTCAGCCTCCCACTCATTTATCATCTCAGACCATGCTAAATCTTCCCCCCTCACTTACGCAGCCTTTGCTTGCTGCCAAAAATCAATTGCAGGCCCAAATAAAACAACTCCAAGATGTGATATCCTTACAAAAAGAATTAAATCAACTTAACATAGACCTTAAGACATTGCAGAAAACACTAATACCAACTCCCACAAAAAAGACCCCCCATTTGTCTTTAAAATCTAAAACCCTCGCATTCCCCATTATCACCCGATCTCAAATACCCCCCGCCCCTGATTCGGCAACAGATCCCAACCATAATGAATGAAATAATGATCAAATCATAACCCCCCCCGCTCCACCCATAGATACAGATAGTAGTGAGGGAGAAGACACCAAAAACCCTGCCCAAGACCCTATTCCGAATAATCCGGATATTGAGGCTCCTACCCTTGCCACCACATACTATAAAAGACTTAAATTTAAAGACATTAAAGAGCTCCACTCAGCAGTCAAAAATTATGGCCCTACTGCCCCTTTTACAGTAGCTATTCTTGAAGGACTTTCTAGAGGAGGATATTTAACTCCAAGCGAATGGACTCAGGTAATACAATCTGTCCTCTCCAGAAGCGCCTTTCTCAGCTGGAAAGCTGAATTTTTTGATAGATGCCAAACCATAGCCGCCCGCAATTTACATAACTCTCGGGATGCTGCCCACAACTGGACAGCTGACAAACTTACAGGTACTGGAAAATATGCTGCCGAAACTAGACAGCGAACTCTCCCATTAGGTATTCTGGCCCAAACAGCTGAGGCAGCCCTAGGAGCTTGGAGGGCGATCCCTTCCAAAGGATCAATTACCGCTCCATTAACTAAAATTTCCCAAGGCCCTAATGAGCCCTTCACTGATTTTGTTGCTAGACTCCAGGAATCGGCAGAAAGAATCTTTGGACCAGAAGACAGAGATAATAAATTAGTTAAACAATTGGCTTTTGAGAATGCCAACTCTGCCTGTAGGGCTGTCCTCCGTGGCCATACGAAAGGCTGTACGCTTAATGATATGATTCACAGATGTAATGATACTGATTCCTTTACTCATCAAGTCTCTAAGGCAGTAAGTTTAGCCATAGGAGCAGTGGTCCAATCTAATCAACCCAGAGGAGAAGCTCGCCTCTGCTTCCACTGCAAACAATCTGGCCGTTTTGCAAAACAATGCCCGCAACTACTCTCTTCCCAAACTCCTACAGCAAAGCCTTCATTACCCACTACCCTCTGCCCCCTTTGTAAGAGAGGAAAACATTGGGCCAATACATGCAGATCCCAAACTGATATTATGGGAAATCCCTTGCCTCCCCTTTCGGGAAACGGGGTGAGGGGCCAGCCCCGGGCCCCAGTAACTTTTCAGCCGGCCTCGGGGAACAGCCAGCCAAACATGCCTACAAACCAATCCGAGCCACTCCCGGCAGCGCAGGCGTGGACTTGTGTGCCACCGCCCAACACAATATTAACCCCAGAGGAAGGAATCCAAATTCTAGTTACTAGAATTTTTGGCCCACCTCCACCAAACACCTTCTTTTTAATAATAGGACGAGCCTCCACTACCCTTTCAGGCCTAATTATCCACCCCTCTTTAATAGATAATGATTATTCAGGGGAAATAAAAATCCTTGCCAGCTCTTCTAAGGGACCCATTACAATTAGCAAGGGACAACGCCTAGCTCAAGCACTCCCCCTCCCATTAAATACTTCTTTTCCCGCAATTAGTAAAATCCGGGGCTCCTCCCAACCAGGATTCTCTGATACTTACTGGATCCAAGCTATCACCAAGGAATGCCCCATGCTCTCACTTAAGATTAATGGAAAAATTTTTGAGGGCCTTCTAGATTCGGGTGCTGATTCCACAGTCATATCTCAAAACTCCTGGCCATCGGCTTGGCCCCTACAACCTACCCTTACTAATCTACAGGGAATAGGACAATCCATGAATACCCTTCAAAGTTCACAGGTACTGACCTGGGAAGATGCCGAGGGAAATATGGGCACTATCCAACCTTTTGTAGTTCCACAGCTTCCCATCAATCTGTGGGGGCGTGATATTCTTTCTCAAATGAAAAGTCTCATGTGCAGCCCTAATGATGTTGTTGCGCATCAAATGCTATCTCAGGATTAGGTAAAAAAAGGACAAGGATCCCCAACGCCCATCTCTACACCTCCAAAATTAGACAGAACAGGACTTGGATATGACTCCCATTTTTTCTAAGGGTCACTGCTCCTCTTGCATCCCAGGCAGACAAAATCACCTGGAAAAATGATACCCCAGTCTGGGTGGATCAATGGCCCCTTCCTACTAAAAAATTGACCGCGGCTATTGAGTTAGTGCAGGAACAATTTACTGCGGGTCATGTTGAATACTCCACATCACCGTGGAATACACCCATTTTTGTTATACAAAAGAAATCAGGAAAATGGCGATTACTCCACGACCTCAGGGCAATCAATAAAACTATGGTCCCCATGGGGGCATTACAGCCAGGCCTCCCTACACCAGTAGCCATACCTAAAGGATTTTTTAAAATAATAATTGATCTTAAAGACTGCTTCTTCTCAATTCCTTTATATCCAGATGATTACAAACGGTTTGCGTTCAGTTTGCCTGTCACTAATTGCATAGGACCAGCCCCCCGTTTTCAATGGAAGGTCTTGCCACAGGGCATGACTAATAGTCCCACACTTTGCCAAAAATATGTGGCCCAAACAATAGATCCCTTTAGAATACAATATTCTTCCCTATATATTATACACTATATGGATGATATTCTCATTGCGGGCCCTAATCATAATCAACTACAACAAGCTGCCCAGCAAATAATAACAGCATTACAAGATAGAGGCCTCCATATATCACCCGATAAAGTCCAGCTCACTCCTCCACAGTTTTTTCTAGGATTTGAACTTCTCCCAAACAATATTCTCTCCCAAAGATTTCAAATACGCAGAGATTCCCTATGCACTTTAAATGACTTCCAACGTTTATTGGGAGACATTAATTGGCTACGCCCATACCTCAAACTTACAATGGGAGAATTAAAACCTCTTTTTGACATTCTTAAAGGACCCCTCCTCACCTTGATGTCTTACCCCAGAATCCCTAAAGTAGAAAAGGCCATAGCCAATCAATTTATAAATTATTATTCCCCACAAGAATCCCTAAAATATGTTATTTTACCTACATCGTTTTCTCCCACTGGTCTTTTCTGGCAAACAGGGCCCCTTATCTGGACCCACTTACCTGCCACACCTACTAAACTTCTGCCGACCTACCCCTACCTTATAAGCCAGTTAATTCGCATAGGCAGAGAAATGGCTGTAAAAATCTTTGGTAGAGACCCAGATGCTATAATTGTGCCATATAACTCTGCACAATTACAATGGCTTATAGCAAATGAAGATACCTGGACAATCAATCTCATTTCCTATCAAGGGATTATAGATAATCATTACCCTGCAGATAAATTAATACAATTTCTTCATAAGACTCCAATTATATTCCCTAAAATTACAAAAACCTCCCCCATACCTAAAGCCCTCACAATCTTCACTGACGGATCCTCTTCAGGATTAGCCGCTTTTAATGTACAACAAAAAATTACTCAAATTCAAACTCCCTTTTCTTCCGCTCAATTAGTGGAACTAGTGGCCATAATAGAGGCCTTTAAAACCCATGCCGATATTTCTTTTAATTTATATACTGATAGTTCATACCTCGCGATGTCCATACCCCTTTTAGAAACAGTCCCATATATCCGGCCCACCACCAATGCCTCTCCCTTATTTGCTGTATTACAAAAATTAATACTTACCAGAGATCAGCCCTTTTTCATAGGACATATTCGTGCTCATTCCAACCTACCCGGACCCTTAACCAAAGGCAATGAGCTCGCTGATCGAGCCACCCAAATCATTGTGTATAACTCTGAAAAACCTTCCCTTGAAAAGGCACAAGCAGCTCATGCCCTTCACCATCTTAATGCTAATACTCTACGTCTAAAATTTGCCATCACTAGAGAACAAGCACGACAAATTGTTAAAAATTGCAAGGGATGTTTAACATTTTTACCTGAACCACATTTAGGAGTCAACCCTCAGGGACTAATACCTGAGGAATATTGGCAAATGGATGTTACACATTATCCGCCCTTTGGAAAATTAAAATACATACATGTATCCATAGATACTTTTAGTGGCTTTCTTTGCGCTACCTTACAAACAGGAGAAGCAACAAAACATATAATTAATCATGTTCTTTCCTGCCTAGCTTATATTCCCCTCCCAAAAACTATTAAGACAGATAATGGACCCGGATATACTAGTCAAAAATTCAAACAATTTTGTGCCCAAATGAACATTAAACATATAACAGGTATTCCTTATAACCCACAAGGACAAGGCATTGTCGAACGTGCTCATCAAACCTTAAAAAATATGATTTATAAGCTCCTCACCGGACATCAATCCATTTATATTGCCAATACAAATCCTAAACTATTATTAAATCATGCACTTTTTGTATTAAATCTTTTAACAGTAGACCAAAATAATAAATCTGCAGCAGATTGCTTTTGGCATCCTACCACTTCACAAACTTATGCACAAGCCTTATGGAAGGACCCTCTGTCACACAATTGGCAGGGACCCGATCCTGTGCTAATCTGGGGCAAAAGATATGCATGCATATATGACTCCAAAAATCAAAAAATGCCTCTTTTATCTACCATATCTCCTGAGGTCACTCCTATTTTCCAGCCAACCCTGCCCCAGGGATCCCCATCTTCTGCTCTTTTAATTATAGAAATGGTTAATGTCTCTATTCGAACTCTACATCAGTCCAATCTCTCCCAATTTACTACATGCTGGGTCTGCTATTCCTCCCAGCCACACTTTTATGAAGGATTTGCCCTTTTCGTAACCCCTAATAAAACCTCCAATGCTGATGATCTCAGATGGGCCCCTAGACAACAAGGTATCACATTAAGCAGGGTGACTGGAATAGGCACGTGCCTCCTAGGACCCAATATGCTCCCTCCAAAAGAATTAGTACCTATATGTAATGATACTATAATTGTAGAGACCAATTATACTTATTATACTACTCCTACAGGAACCTTTTTAGCCTGTGCTAGTGGATTGACCACATATATTGTTTCTGCTACCTTCTTAGCCCATAAAGAATATTGTGTCATAATACAATTGCTCCCCAAACTTACTATACATCAACCTGAGGATCTCTTAGGATTCTGGGAAAAAGGCACCCTGTTACCCAGACATAAAAGAGAACCCCTTACCGCTATAACCTTAGCAGTGGTTCTTGGCCTAGAGGCTGCCGGAGCAGGAACAGGCATTGCCTCCCTCATTACCTCTCAACAATACGCTCAACTCAGCCTAGCTATCGATAAAGACATCCAAGAATTACAAAAAGGGCTAGAAAATCTTAAAGATTCCCTCGTCTCTTTATCTGAAGTAGTGCTACAAAATAGACGAGGCTTAGATTTACTTTTTTTACAAGAAGGAGGGCTTTGCGCTGCTCTTAAAGAAGAATGCTGTTTCTATGCAGATAAAACAGGCTGAGTTCAAGATAGCATCGAAAAGGTTAAAGAAAGCCTAGAAAAAAGAAAAAGAGAACGCGAAAAACAAGAATCTTGGTACCAAAACTGGTTTTCTTCCTCTCCTTGGCTTTCTACCTTGCTGCCCAGTCTTCTAGGCCCCCTCATGGGTATTTTTTTACTTTTATCATTTGGACCCTGGGCCTTCAATCGTCTAACACGCTTTGTTAAGTCACAGGTCGATTCAGCCTTTAAAAACACCGTCTCCGTGCATTATCACCAAATAGCCACCCAAGAAGAGGATGATCATACCCCGACCCCGGTCACGACTCATGGCCTACAATTTTCAAAACTTACCTCTGCCAGATCACCCTTCTGGTCACGATGGGCTTACAATATAAAAACTGGAGGCCATAAGCTGTGAAGTTGCCAATGACGGGATTTTTGTGGTACCAAGGATCAGAGGCATGTCGCTAGGTGCTACAGAGTTACACAATGACGGGAATAGAATGAGGCCGAGATCCAGAGTCCCACCGTTTATGGTGCTGGAATCGGGGGCACCTCATTTAGCCTAAGACAGGGGCTCTGTCACTAGTCGACACTGACCTTGGATGCATACCACATAGCCTAAGACAGGTGCTTCACCGACCTCCCCTTTCCCACCCTCCATTAATGAAAAAACAGAGGGGGAAATGTGGCAGACTGGAAAAATACTAAGCAGACCTCCTGGAGGCCTACGTGACCTTTCGAGAAGCGATATAGATCAACTGTCCCAGGAAGGAGCCTGCAGCTGTAACAGCAAGAATTTTTACAACACTGTTGCCTCCCTCCCCTCCTTCCTTCCTTCCTTCTTTTACTCTCCATATAAACTGCCGCTTATCATCAATAAAGCAGACCTTGATAGGATTATCTACTTGGTCTCGTCTCTCTTTCTCGCCCATGTTTATTTACAGATCGGGGTCCCCCTCGCCCCCCCGAATTACTTGTCCCGCGGGATGGGACAAATTGTGAGTGTCTCTCAGATCAGAAACAGGAACTCAGTTGAAGATCCCTGAGAAATGAAGGTTCTGGAAAAGGAGAGAGGCACACTCCTTTGCCAGCTGTGCAGGGACAGGTGTGTGGCAGACAATCTCCAGGGAAGAAGCCTCCAGCTCAGGCTTCCTCACCCAAGGGAATAACCAGCTTAGAAATTGACCAGCAAGAGCCAGGCATGGTGGCGCACGCTTGTAATCCCCACGCTTGGGAGGCTGAGACAGGAGGATTGCACGGGTTCAAAGCCAGCCTCAGCTACTTAGTGAGGCTCTCAGCAACTTAGTGAGACCCTGTTTCCAAATAAAATATTTAAAAAAGGCCTGGGAGTATATCCCAGAGGTAGAAAGTCTCTGGGTTCCACCCCCCAGTACCACCAAAAAAAAAAAAAGAAATTGACCAGCAAAGGGCTGGGTGTACCTCAGTGACCGAGCGCTTGCCTAGGATGTGTGAGGCCCTGGATTCCATCCCAGTACTGCAAAAACTAAAACAGAATGAAAAAGAGGATTTGGCAAAAGGACTGAACATAGATCAGCCAGAGCAGCAAGGCCCTGAGGAAGAGGGCCAGAGTCCAGAAGGGGCGGGAGAGCCAGAATGTGCTGACCAAGAGACAGACTCAGGCCCTGAGTGATGCGGATAACAAACACACCGGGAGAATGACAGGCAAGTTCAGGGCTAGAAGTGAGCTGAGGCCTACCAACACACTTGTCCAGATCACTGCAGTTGAATACTTTCACTCACCCATTTAAAAATTCAAATTAGTTTTTCCAACTTCCCAATGCATGAAAGCCTTTCAAAGGCCATTAGTCTAAAATTTTAACATTTTGCCAACAGTCTTATTCATACCTGAAAGAATGAGGTTGTTGACTTTCTAGGGTTCCCTCCAGCTCTAGCGGGGCATGGGGGAGAAACAGTAGATTTGGAATCAGAAGTCCAGTTATTAACTGAAGGACTCTTCTTGAATGAGCCATTTAACACCTCAGTTTTAATACTTGAAAGTGGCCAGGCACAGTGGCACATGCTTGCAATCCCAGTACTTGGGAGGCTGAGACAGAAGGATCACAGGTTCAAGGACAGCCTTAGCAAGTAGCCTCTCATCAACCTTGTACAACTCTGTTTCAAAATAAAAATAAAATCAGGCTGGGTTTGTAGCTCAGAGGTAGAATGCCTTGAGTTCAATCCCCAGTAAAACACACACACATCATCATCATCATCATCATCATCATCATCATACTTGAAAGTAGAAGTGGAAAATAGTTTTAACATGGGCATGGTGGTACACACCAGTAATTCTGACACTTGGGAGGATGAGACAGGAGGATCACGAGCTGAAGGCCAGACCATAGTAATTTAGGAGATCTTGTTTCAAAATAAAAATGTAGCCAGGTATAGTGGTGTACGCTTGTAATCCCAGTGCCTGGGAGGGTGAGACAGGAGGATCGCAGGTTCACGGCCAGCCTCAGCTACTTAGTGAGGCTGGCAACTTAGTGAGACCCTGTTTCAAAATAAAGAATAAAAAATAGGGCTGGAGTAGCTCAGAAGTAGAATGCCCTTGGGTTCAGTCCCCAGTATTGCAAAATGAATGAATGAATGAAGCTGGTAGGTATAGCGCAGAGGTAGAGTAACACCTGAGTTTCATTCCTAATAACACAGGAAAGAAAGAAAAAAAGAAAAGAAAGAAAAAAGAAAAAAGAAAGATGCCAATTTTATTTATCTGACAATCTGAAAAACTAAGTTATATTGTATAATTTGATCAAATAAAACTTTACTATGAGAGGCTAAGACAGAAAGATCATAGGCTCAAGGCCAGCCTCAGCAATTTATATAGCAAAACCCTTTTTCAAAATTAAAAATAAGCCAGGCATAGTGGCACATGCCTGTAATCTCAGTATGTGGGAGGCTGAGATAAGAGGATTGCAGGTTTGAGGACAGCCTCAGCAAGTAGATTCTCATCAACCTAACAAGACCCTGTTTCAAAATAGAAATAAAATAAGACTGGTTCAGTCCCCAGTAACACACACACACACACACACACACACACACACACACACACAAGCTGGCACACACCTGCAATTTCAGTACTTGGGAGACTGAGACAGAAGGATTTCAGGTTTGAAGCCAGAAGTTTAGCGAGATCTTGTTTCCAAATAAAATAAAATAGGGCTGGGGGTGTAGCCCAGAGGTAGTATAGCCCCTGGGTTCCATCCCCAGTACAACAATCAATCAATCATAAGAAGGGCTAAGGATATAGCTTGGAGGTAGAATGCCCCTAGGTTCAATCCCTAATACCAAATAAATAAATAAAAATAAAATAGATTTGTGGTATAGCTCAGAGATAGAAAGCCCCTGAGTTCAATTTCCAGTACCCTACACACACACACACACACACACACACACACACACACAATCATCTTTAGAGAATTGTAGATGATTGGCAAAGTTGGCCAATACCAGGCAGAGAGAAAAATTACAATCACTTGATCAAGGTGTTTTCCAATCTCTATACCTAGAATATTTTTCTTTACCAGAGTGTAAATCCTGAAGGGGGGGGGGGAGTCCCAGACAGTGTCTTGCATTCCAGGGCACCAACTGTCATCCTCAATGGGCCAATAATTGCCAATAAATATTTGTCAAATTGTACCACCTGGCTGCAGCTTCCAAATTGATTAGGCAAGAGAGTACTGTCAGCAAGCTGGGGAGGGAAGAGGGGAGCCTTCCTTTCTAACAGGGAAAACAGTGCTGTCACTGTGGTCTTGCTGTAACTCCTGCCCCTTCCCGAGGACAGCCTGCTCCTGGACACTAAATTGTCAAGAGCTCCGCAGGCTTCCCGGAGGAGCAGCTTTGTGCAGCTGAACACAGGACCCACATTCTTCCTGCACTTTTTGGGGGGGGGGTCGGTTTACTCACAAAGTCATTGTCCCTCTCTTCTTGGCCTTGGCTCTTTGCAGATCTAATTATACCATTTAGGTTCATGAAGTGCAAATTAGCATAATCCGATTAGATTAGCGGCTAAGGGGCAGGGTTTTTTTGGGGGTGGGGGGATTCTGAAAAGCAGAGAGAAGAAAAGTGTCTCACAAAAGAGCGGAGCCTGGAGGATGGGAGGGGAGACGAGGATTGCTTCCGTGCTGCAGGCGTGAATGCTTGCACCTGCACAAGCCCTCTTGTAAATAAGGACTCTCAGATGGTATTAAACGGTGACTGAGGAGTCCGGGAGGTGAGCGAGGCCCAAAGAAAGGCAAGCCGACAGCTCTGCATCCTATTAATTGATTTATCTGGCTCGGCAAGCAGGGGTGGCTGACAGAAGAGAATGTCTGTTTGATTCCTACTCAGCAATGAGAGTGGTCAGCCCCATAATCTGGTCTATCGAGATAGCATCTTAGAATCTCTGCAAGAGACTGATAAGGGGTTTACTCAGAGGAACAAAGTGCATGGGATGTTTGATTTCAGCACTTTCTCAACTGGGGCTTCTGCAACTTGCCTTTATTTCTGGAAAAGGGGGGGAAAGCTGAGGGGAGTAGGGCTTGGAGGTGGTCATTGTTTCAAGCCTTTGGGTAACTTGTACTTACAACCAGAGAAGACAAGCCCCGCAATCAGCTATTGGGATAGGTGAAGCTAGTGACGTTTTGACAGTGCCCCTATCTCTACTACAGTTTAGGGGTAAGTCTCAAGTTCTCACTATTTTGAAAAATAAGAATAGAACTCTGAACTACGTGTAGAATAGTTGGTGAGTTTCAAGCAGGTAGTCCTCTTTACCATTCTTAGTGGAAGAGAGATCTTTCCTTCCCCAAACAGGGAGTCCTGAGGTGCCCTTGCTGAGCACTGGACACCAAATGCACCAGGTTTTGCTTGATTCTCTGGGAACATCTGAATGTTCCCGGCTGTGAGCCCTGATAGGAAGCCTCAGGGAGGTCTGACCTATAACTTTATGTTATTTACAAATAAGGTGGGGGAAGAAGAAAAGGAACCATCTCTCCTGCCAGAGAAGACTGTCTCTGTTGAGTTAGCCTCCTAAGGGCAGTCAAGGTGACTTAAATCCTGAGCACAATAGAACCCCACCACTTCCTTCTGTTTTTTTGTGTTTGGCTTTCGTTTTGTTTTTTGGTACTGGAGATTGAACCCAGGGGCATGCTACCTCCGAGCTACGCTCCCAACACTATTTTTTAATTCTTTATGTTGAAAACAGGGTCAAACTAAGTTGCAGAGGGCCTCACTGAGTAGCTGTGGCTGGCTGGAAACTTGTGGTCCTCCTGTCTCAGCCTCCCCAGTCCTGGGATTACAAGCGTGCGCCACCTCGCCTGGCCTATCCCACTATTTCTTTGGGTTCAGTTTTCACTTACTAAAACTTCATCTGGTAGAAAACTCAGATTAACAACCAGATTACTCTGTGTGTGTGTGTGTGTGTGTGTGTGTGTGTGTGTGTGTGTGTTCCTATAGATCGAACCCAGGAGCATTCTACTTCGGAACTATACCCCTAACCCTATTTCATTTTTTATTTATTTTGCAGTACTGAGGATTGAACTCAGGGGCACTCTCCCTCTAAGCTATACTCTAGTCCTATTTTATTCTTTTATTTTGAAATGGGATCTCACTAAGTTGCAGAGGGCCTCACAAAGTTGCTGAGGCTGGCCTCAAACCTGTGATTCCCCTTTATCGGCCTCCCAAGTACAGGATTACAGGTGTTTGTCACCAGGCACACAAATACATATACATAATTTTTTCAGCCATTGCGCGCAATGAGCATTTCTTTTCTTTCTTTCTTTCTTTCTTTCTTTCTTTCTTTCTTTCTTTCTTTCTTTCTTTTTTTCAGTACTAGGGATGGAACCCAGGGGCATTCTACCTCTGAGCTACACCCCCAGCCCTATTTTTTATTCTTTATTTTGAAACAGGGTCTCGCTGAGTTGCAGAGGGCCTCACTAAGTAGTAGATGAGGCTGTCCTTGAACTGGGATCCTCCTGTTTCACCATGCCCAGCTTGAGCATTTCTTTTATAAAAGGTTTTTATCCTTAAAGACAGAGAAATAGTAAAATTAATTTGGCCTTTGCAGAACGGTAGTCCTGGGTTCAGAGCCTAGCACACATTTAAATATGATATTGTTATGAAGATTAGACCAGTTGATACACTGGACAGTTTTGGTATAGTGCTTAGAAGATAGTAAGCACTTAATCAATTTTACTCTTAATATTATGATTTCTATGCATAGTGAAAATAATTCTGAAACATATTCACATACATACATAATTCATTCTCTCTCTCTCTCTCTCTCTCTCTCTCTCTCTCCAAAAAGCAGAGTCTCGTTATGTTGCTCAGACTGATCTTGAACCCCTTAGGCTCAAAGGATCCTCTTGCTTCAGCCTTCAAAGTAGCTGAGACTTCTGGTGTGCATCACTGCACCTGGCTCATATATATAATATTTTGACCAAATTTCTGATTTTTGTATGTGTGTGGTGCTGGAAATTAAACCCAGAGGCATCCTACCTCTGACCTACACCCAAGCCTTACTTTATGTTTTATTTTGAAACAGGATTTCACTAAGTTGCAGAGGTCCTTACTAAGTTCCTGAGGCTGGCCTCAGACCTGCGATCTTACTGTCTCAGCTTCCTAAGAGCTAGGATTACAGGTATGTACCACCATGCCTGTCTTGGTTATTTTCTTTATATTAGGCTCCTAGAAGGACAATTACTTAGATCCAAGAATGTGAACATCCTGACTATATCCTACTACATTTTATATTCAGTAAAAGCAATTCAATAAATTCTTTATTTGCCAGGAAATTCTTAAACTATAGACATTAAATCCTTAAAATAAATGTTACTGGTGGATTTCAAACCTAACTAAGGCTTATATAAAAATCTGGTTTCCAGCCGGGCATGGTGGCACAAGCTTGTAATCTCAGCACTTGGGAGGCTGAGACAGGAAGAGCGCACAGGTTTGAAGCCAGCCTCAGCTACTTAGTGAGACTCTCAGCTTATGAGACCCTGTTTCCAAATTAAGTATAAAATCAGTCTGGGAGTATAGCTGGAGGTAGAAAAGTCCCCGGGTTCCACCCCCGGTACCTACCACACACACACACACAAAAAAAAAAAAAAAAAAAAAAAAAATCTGATTTCCTTCTAAATATATTTGTAATAGACCATTAGCAATAGAGAAAGTAAACTGGGCATGCTGGCACACACCTATAATCCCAGTCATTGGGAGGCTGAGACAGGAAGATCAAAGGCTCAAGACCAGCTTCAGCAAGACAGCAAGATTCTCAGCAATATAGGGAGACCCTGTTTCAACATTAAAAAAAAAAATTAAATAGGGCTGGGGGTGTAGTGCAGTTCCATCCAGAGAGAGAGAGAGAGAGAGAGAGAGAGAGAGAGAGAGAGAGAGAGAGAGAGAGAAATTGAAGTCCTTGAAGTCCTTCCTGTTTTTGGTGTTCAGCATACATGTGGAACATTCCTTCCCTGGCATTCCTTCCCCAGCACCTGCTTTAAATCCCCCACTTTGCATTGCCATTGGACTTTTAGATTCCCTCCCTATCTTTTACCTTTTTCTCTAAGGATGTGACTTTTGGCTAACCTTTGACCTGAGGGGTCATCAGTTAAGCTGTCCATTCTCCCAGACCTCTTTCATCCTCTGCCTTTTAGAAACAAAGCCAGTCATGCATAACTTCTACTTATTTTGGTCATTTCAAGCCATTCTTAGGTGATGAAATTTCACAAAGCAGGTGCTACATGGGAGATTCTTGAATGGAAATTATGAAAAATACACTTTTAAAAAGAGCATTAGACTTTGAGTTTCTCAGGAAAATCTGCCTGTTCAAGCTTCATTTTAATGACTTTTTTTGAGGAAGCCAAAAATTTTTTATTTTTTTCCTTTTTTTTTTTTTTTTTGGTAATGGGGATTGAACTCAGGGCCTCATGCTATAGAGGGCCTAGTTTGCTGAAGGACTGTGTTTGTCTCAGACTGAAGGTTTGGTAGCAGGAAAATGACCCAACCATGGCTGTGATCTCAGGCAATTGGGGTGGTGTGTGAAAGGTAAATGGGGAGGAGAAAGGGGGATGATATCAGGTGATGCTGGACTTTTTTTTTTTTTTTTCAAAACTAAAGACTGGAGAGTGAGGTGAGGATGCCAAAGCCAGGATGTGACTGTGAAGATGGGGAAGTTGATATGCTTAGTAAATTTGTGAAATTAAGCTGGGCATGGTGGTCCAAGCCTGTATTACAAGTATTTGGGAGACACAGGAAGATTGCAGGTTCGCAGCCAGCCTCAGCAACTTATTGAGATCTTCCACAGTTTAGTGAGACCCTTTTTCAAAATAAAAAATAAAAAAGCAGGGTTTGGGGATATGGCTCAGAGGTAGAACTCCCCTGGGTTCAATACCCAGTAACACACACACACACACACACACACACACACACACACACACACTTTATGAAATTACTCTTTAAACAGAAAGAAGAATTTTGTTTCTTAAATAATTTATTTGCAATAAATTAACAGTTAAATAGCAAATTATAATCAATAGTTAAAAACTCACAAACGCATTAACAAAATCTTTGGTTGATGTATCTACTCACACTGCACAAAGCACATTAGTTTTTTTTTAAAAAAAAATAAGAAAGAAAAGGCATACAAAGATTACCAAGTGCCATTGAAAAGAGATGAGCACAATGATAAGGTGGTTGTTCGTTTTCAATCCTCAGGTATTCGGTGGTTGAACAGGGCTGTGGAAAGGCTGGATGCTCAGAGACCTGGCTCTGTGTCCTGGGTTTCTGTTAACTGTCCATGTGACCTTTGGAAAGTCACTTCAAAACCCTTAAGCCTGTTTTCTCCTCTGTGAGAGGAAGGAACAAAATTAATCAACAGATGGTGGATGTAAATCAATGGGGCTGTTTGTACCTGCGCTCTGAACATTTCCACTGGTGTTTATAGCAGACCAAACACCTGTTTTTGCTCAAGTAACAGGCTAGATAACTTGTCTAAACTTTTCTGCTGGACTCAAATGACCCATAAACAGATATATCCAATGAGCTATAATGTATTTAAATAATTCTTATTACTGTAATTACCAAGCCCTAAGTATACAGACCAAAGAAGACAGTAGAGTGACTTTTTTTTCCCCTCTGTAGTACGAGGGATTGAACTCAGGGGCATTTTCTACTGCCAAGCTACATCCCCAGCCCTATTTTTTAATTTTTATTTTGAAACAGGGTCTTGCTAGGTTGATGAAAGTCTCACTACTTGGTGAGGCTGTCCTCGAACCTGTGATCTTCCTATCTCAGCCTTCCAAGTACTAGTTTTATAAGTACTCATACCACCAAACCAGGCCACTAGAGTATCTTTTGAATTAGCTTACAGTTTCATGGATACCTTGTCAAAGTTTTGATCCACATGAGATGACAATTTTTTGATAGTTAATTTAATATAATATTCCTTGATACACAAAAATCCAAGCTGATGAAATATATATGAGAGAGCAAGTAATATTAGTTAATTGGTAACTGCCATTAATACTTTGAAATGTGCTATCACCTGATAAACTGGGGACAAACTTGAGTCTCCCAAGCTGTTGAGAAAGAAATACACATTAGGTGGGACGTCCTCTGGTCTCTGTGTTTATATGTTTTCCTGAACTATCCTGGGTCTGTGGAGTTTACTGAATGCAAGTTAAATAAAGGACCTGGAAGAAAACCTTACTAGTACAGATAAACCCACTGTATTACAAGTTATCTAGACATTATAGACACAATAAGGTTTAATATACCCATATATATATATTTATATATTTAAGGTTATATAGACCTTAAAGACATAAACTTGCTCTTTGGGGGAATGAGATTGGGAGAGACTTATCTAGTATTCATTCTTTCTTTCTCTTTCTCCTCCTCCTCCTCCTCCTCCTCCTCCTCCTCCTCCTCCTCCTCCTCCTTCTTCTTCTTTCTCTCTCTCTCTCTCTCTCTCTCTGTCATGTTACTGGGGATAGAACCCAGGAATGTTCTACCTCTGAGCTATACCCTAAGCCCTATTTTTTGTGTTTTATATGTTATTCTGAAATAGGGTTAAGTTGCTGAGGCTAGCCTTGAACCTGTGATCCTCCTATCTCAGCCTCTCAAGTACTGTACCATGACATCTAGCCATTATCCAGCTTTCTTCTTAGTGCCAAACCAAGAAGGATCATTTCAAACTTTCATAAACAAAATATTTTCTTTCTGGAGTGACAGGAAATTTATGTACTATGTATGTATGTATGTATGTATGTATGTATGTATATATTTTGTGTGTGTGTGATATTGGGGATGGAACCCAGGGGCTTTCTACCTCAGGGTTATACTCCCAGACCTATTTTTATATTTTATTTGGAAACAGGATCTCTCTAAGTTGCTGAAAGCCTCACTAAATAGCTGAGCCTGGCTTCGAACCTGCAATCCTCCTGTCTCAGCCTCCCAAGTACCGGAATTACAAGCATGCACCACCATGCCTGGCTAAATTTAAATTCTTTCATTCTGTATACATTGAAAATCCCTAATCTCACATCCATAGATTTCTTGTCTGTGATTCAGAAGATTTTTAAATCAATATATTGACAAGAACTTTGGAAAAATAAAAAGGCCCGGAGATTATCGCATGATGTTATTTGTGTTCTGGCTCAATGTTGGGATGCATCTTTGAACTGAGCATCATCAGGATGAGGATGGCATGCGGTGATGCGTTCTCCTTCAAGCTCTGCACTGTCTCATTGGCTTGCTGGGTACCATACTGCTCCCAGCACAGGACTGAGCTCATGGCCCGTGGCAAGGGAGATAAATGTTAAATTCCTTTGTTCATTAGACCCTAATATTCCATTTCTATTGTTTACTCTAAATGTTTATCTTAAGTAACCTTTCTGTTAAATGAGTCATTAAGTGGCAATATTTGGATTTTCATAATTGTAACTGAATTATACAGCTAAGTCAGTAGGAATGGAGACTAAACTAAAAGTTTTAATACCTGACCGTATGAAACCAAAGTGGGTTTGCTAATTTATTTTAGCTAACTGTTTTATAAGAAAACTAAGATCAAACTCATATATTATCAAGTCTTATCATTTCAGAGATGTAATCCACTGTTTGGCTTTAGAGATATCGTATGTATACATGGCTCGATATACGTAAAACTCACATTTCCGCAGTGTACAGGATGCAGAGTTCTTCCACATACGTGTGATTCTCCCTTCAGGAGGGACTTTTCTCCGTAGAGCCCCCATCACCTCTCCCAATTTGGTATCTGCAGGAGCTTTCTTTTCATTCTTCAACCTTACAATTTATTTTGTTTGTCCTTGAACACATAGGTCTCATTTTCCAAAGCAAAACTTTAAATATGTTCTGAGGAAAACATATTCTGCTCATTCATCTGAGATCCACTGTGAGAAAACTCCCTTCTCATTACTGAAGACATTGAATAAAACAGTGATTTTTTAAGTCATTGAATAAAACAGTGATTTTTAAACCAGTGGGTTTTTTTTTTTTTCAAACATCTTATGCAAAACCTCAATTTATAAAACAAGAACAGGCAGGCTGTTGGAGGGACTTTTCCTTCAGCTCCTTGTAGCCGTCTCTGAGCTTCCTTCCGTGAAGCTCAGACTCGCACCTCACGAGCTGCTCATCAAGTTGACTGTAACCTGCAAAAGGCTGCCCACAGCCGGCGGCTTCTGAACCGGGGCCACCCTGGGGATGACGCCACAGCCCCACTAGGGAAGGGGGTGGCTGGGGCCCGATGAGGAAACCTGGTAGTCGCCAAGCAGAGTCCCGTCCTCCAGGCCTGGCAGGCAGGGTCCTTGGGGGAAGAGCCCCAGAAGGTTGCCCTGAGCGGCCACGCCCGTTTGCTGCAAGCTTTGCTCCCCCAGGACCTTGACCAAGAAGTTGATATACCTCATGGCCAGGCGCAGCGTCTCGTTTTTGCTCAGCTTCTTGTCAGGAGGGTGAGTGGGAATGAGCTTCCTCAGCTTGGCAAAGGCGCTGTTGACGTTCTGCTGCCGCCAGCGCTCCCTGGTATTTGTGAAGATCTTCCGGGTCATGTCTGGGTTCCTGAGATGGTAGAGAAGAAAAGGCCCCGTGGGCCAATACCTCGTAAGAGGCCTGGTGGGTAGCACATGTCCTGTGTTGCCAAGTTAGAGCTTCTCCACTTTTTTTTTTCTTTTTTTTTGGTCCTAGGGATTGAACCCAGGAGCATTCTACCCCCAAGCTACACCCACCCCCCCCCCAACCCTATTTTTTATCCTTTATTTTGAAACAGGGTCTCACTAAGTTGCGGAAGGCCTCACTTGAGTAGCTGAGGCTGGCTGCGAACCTGTGATCCTCCTATCTCAGCCTCCCAGCTACTGGGATTACAAGTGTGCACCACCCCCACCCCCGGCTTTCCTATTTATTTTCGAAACAGGGTCTTGCTAGGTTGTTGTCTCGCTAAATCACTAAGGCTAATTACAAACCTGACATCTTCCTGTCTCAGCCTCCAAAGTACTGGGATTACAGGAATGTACTCTGATCCCTGGCTTCATTTTAGATTTTTAGAATCTCCCTTTTATTTATTTTATTCTATTTTATTTTACTTTATTTTTTGGGTGGTGCTGGGAATTGAATCTAGGGACTTTCTACCTCTGAGCTATACTCCCAGCTCAATTTTTTTTTATTCTTTATTTGGAAACAGGGTCTCACTAAGTAGCTGAGGCTGGCCACGAACCCAGATCCTCCTGTCTCAGCCTCCCAAGTACTGAGATTACATGCATGTACCACCATGCCCGGCTAAACTCACTTTTTTTTTTTTTTTTTTTGGTGGTACTGGGGTTCCAAATCTCCCTTTTAATAAGGGAAGAAAATGGGGCAGAAGAAAGAACAGGGTAAGAATGATGCTCTTTAGTCCTTTTTGCCCTGGCTGTTTTGAAGTCCCCCATTAGAAGATTGCTTTATTCTCATCCTCCCATTATCTTTATAACCAACTCTTCTTAATCAGAGTAAGGTACAGTATAGGATTGGGTATATGTGTAACTAAAATATGTATTTAGCTCATAGAGAGTTAGATATAAGTCAAGAGTATATTATGAGCCAGGTGTGATGGTGCACACCTGTAATCCCAGTACTTGGGAGGCTGAAACAGGAGGATCACAGGTTCAAGGACAGCCTCAGGAAGTAGTAAGCTTCTCATCAACCTAGATCCTACTTCAAATAAAAAATAAAAAATAAGGCTGTGGTTGTATCGAGCACTTGTATGGGTCCCTGGGCTCAAGCCCCACTACTAACCCTCCCTTTCCACCTGACTGTTTTTTTTTTTGTACTTGGGATTGAACCCAGAGGCATTCTACCTCTGAGCTACACTCAGGCCATATTTTATTTTTATTTTGAAACAGGGTCTCCAGCTTCAGCAACTCGGCAAGACTCTGTTTCAAGATAAAAAAAAAAAAATTGGACTGGGGTGTAGTGCAGAGGTAGAATACCCCTGGGTTCAATCCCTAGTACCACAAAAATAAATGAAATAGGGTCTCACTGAGTTGCTGAGGTTGGCTGTGAAACTGCGATCCTCTTGTCTCCGCCTCCAAAGTACTAGAATTACAGGTATGCACCATCACGCCTGGCTTTGTGTGTGTGTGTGTGTGTGTGTGTGTGGTGCTGGGGGTGGAACCTAGGGGCTTTCTGCCTCCGGGCTATACTCCCAGACCTATTTTATATTTTTTATTTGGAAACAGGGTCTCACAAAGTTGCTGAGAGCCTCACTAAATAGCTGGGGCAGGCTTCAAACCTGTGCGATCCTCCTGTCTCAGCCTCCCAAGCGCGGGGATTACAAGCGTGCGCCACCACGCCCAGCCTGGCTTTATTTTTTATTTTGAAATAAATATGTTGAAACAGGGCCTCACTACATTACTGAGGGGGGGATTCGCTAAATTGCTGAAGTGATCCTCCCGTCCTCAGCTCAAGTACTGGAATTCAGGCCTGTGCCACCACGCCCAGGTACATTTTCAATTTATGATATTTTCATATTATGGTGGGTTTGTCAGGACATAACACCCCATAAGTCGAGGAATAACTGTATTGTGTTGGCTGTGGGATCTTCCGGAGCTGGCTACCTGTGTTGACATGAGGGAGGGAAGCACAGGGTTGTTGGAACAGAAAAACATCACCTAAGTAGGCATTCCAGAGGGCTTCCAGGCAGGCTATGTTCCATACTGAAGGGGGACCACGTGATCCCCAATGCCCCTTTTGCACTGAAATTCCACCATCTACAATGCCCATTGCCTTTTATCTAATCTAAGTAGTTTCTGAATATTATGACCTTTGTTTCTACATTAAAAATATGAGTGTTGGTCAGGTGTGGTGGCACACACTTGTAATGCCAGTACTTGGGAGGCTAAGACAAGAGGGTCACAGGTTCCAAGCCAGCCTCAGCAACTTAGCAAGACTCTGTTAACAAATCAAAAATAAAATAGGGCTGGGGGTATAGCTCGGAGGTAGAATTCCCCTGAGTTCAATCCCTGGCATGACCAAAAAAAAAAAAAAAAAAATGTTGTCAAATGGTACTTTGACTATACCTAAAATAGAAAAGTTTGAAACTGAATCAATAGGATTTTAAAGTAGAAAACTGTCAAGCCAGACGTGGTGGCGCACGCTTGTAATCCCCGCGCGTGGGAGGCTGAGACAGGAGGATCGCGCAGGTTCGAAGCCAGCCTCAGCTACTTGGTGAGGCTCTCAGCAACTTAGTGAGACCCTGTTTCCAAATAAAATATAAAATGGGTCTGGGAGTATAGCCTGGAGGTAGAAAGCCTCTAGGTTCCACCCCAGTACCACCAAAAAAAATAAAATAAAATAAAATAATACAGTAGAAAACTCACGTTTTGATCACAATGAAGCTGGCCAGGCCTGTAGGAGCAAAGTTACTCCCTGGCTTCTCCTGTCTAAAGAGAGTTTCGCTCATTCACCAAGTCAGCTCTATAGTCTTCTATATATGGGAGGTCTTCAAGCTGGGAGGAAAAAAAGATTCGCCAGGATAAACCGAGTGTGGCGTTCTCTTCTAAGAGAGCTCCATCCTGTTGTACTAGAAACAAACAGAAGCAAATCAAAGTCCGGCTTCTACACTGCAGCCCGCCGTCCATCCATCCATCGAGGGGTGCTTAATAATTACTTGGTAATTTGTCCTCAAGTTCATTACTCTCCTTTTCCACAGGGGAAAATAGAAATCAATGACTTAACGAGCCGGAAAATCTCAAGGTCAAGGTCACGGGAAATTTACCCAAGCATTCCTTAAACAAAGGAGGGACGCACTTGCTGTTTTTCCAGTTGCAAGGACAGATGGTGCTAATCTTGGTTTTGGAGTAATGTAAGAGAAAAAACAACCTCCAAATAGTCACAACAGCAAAAAAACCACAATGGATGCTCCAGAAGCAGAGGACATTTGATAGATGTCGAAACAAGGGTAAAGATTTAGGTCCCAGGGGGATCTGAGGCCCGGCCTGTGTCCCAACCCCGAGTATTTACGTATTTACGCCTTGTGTTGCCAGTGAGCGCTCTGGCCAGGCAGGGCTCGCAGCCTGGTTTTGCTCTAGGGATCCTTTCCACAGTGCAGGGAAGCCAAAGGGTATGATCCTTAGAACAATTAATTAATTTATTTATTTAGTGGAACTGGGGATTGAGCCCAAAGGCACTCTACTTCCGAGCTAAACCCCCAGCCCTTTTTTATTGTTTTTTTTTGAAACAGGGTCTCGTTAGGTTGCTGAGGCTGGTCTCTATCTAACCTGCCATCCTCCTGTCTCAGCCTCCCAAGTATGGGGATTATTGGCATGCACCACCATGTCCAGCAGAACAATGATTCTGAATATATGAAATAAAAAGCCTTTGATTTCCTCCTCAGAATAATGATCTTAAAACTGTATAAATCAAAATACATAGACACAGAAAATAACCAGTTTGCTTAGTATTTATTAAAAACTATAATTAAATGCGGAATGGTAATGCGTGTTCTTCATTTTGACTCATTACAATAATTTCCAAGAAGTGATATTCAAATGATTTCTTTCTAAAGATCTGTAACATTGATGAAGTAAGATGAAAGTACTTAGGATTTTTATTGTTTTTTTTTTTTCCAGATCTGAAAATGGAACCCAGGGGCATTCGACCTCCGAACTACACCCCTGCCATATTTTTTATTCTTTTTATTTTGAAACAGGGTCTCACTAAGCTGCAGAGGGCCATACCAAGTAGCTGAGGCTTGTCTGTGAACCGCTATCCTCAGGTCTCTGCCTCCTGAATGCTGGGATTCCAAGCATGCACCCCCACCCCCACCCCTGCAGGGTTTTTATTCTTAACAAAGTAACCATTCCTGCACTGTCTCAATACAATACTATATCAACTATATTGCATTTTAAATTATGGTATTTTAATAATTTGTAGGTACAATTGGTTATTTTCTCTATATATCTTGATTTCCGGATTTAAAATCATTATTCTGAAAAGGGAACTAAAGGCTGTTGCATATTTATTTAAAACTGTGCTAACACTACTGTACTTTATTACCCACAGTCATAATTAAAGAAAATGCTACATTTATTTATTTATTTATTTATTTATTATTTATTGTGGGTCTGGAGATGGAACCCAGGGGCATTTGACCTCTAAGCTAAACCCTTGCCCTATTTTTTTTTTTTTTATTCTTTTTATTTTGAAACCGGGTCTCACTGAGTTGCAGAGGGCCTCACTAAGTAGCTGAGGCTGTCTGCGAACTGCGATCCTCCGATCCTCCATTCTCAGCCTTCGGAATGCTGGGATTACAAGTGTGAGCCACCATGCCTGGCAAAATGCTGCCTTTATAATAAAGGTTAATGGGCAGTAATCCCAGTACTTGGGAGGCTGAGACAGGAGGATGGCAGGTTCAAGGCCAGTGGGAGGTAACTTATTGAGACTGTGTTTCAAAATAAAAAATAAAAAGGGTTGGGTGTATATCTCACAAATAAAATACTCCTGGGTTCGCTCACCAGCACACACACACACACACACACACACACACACACACACACACACACACGGAGAAACACATACACAGTTAATGGAAATAAAGAGGTAATTTTTCCCTATACAAATTCACAGAACCCCTAAATTCTACCTACATATCTGTGGTTGGGTAGGGCGTTCTAGACATAAAGTTAAGAATACCTGGACTGGAAGAATATCCACACAGATCATGAAGGCTGGGCACAGTGGCACAGACAGGAAGATCTCAGGTTGGAGATCAGCCTCAGCATTTAGCCACTCTCAGCAACCTGGCAAGACCCTGTCTCAAAACAAAAAGTAAAAAGGACTGGGAGTGTTGCTAACGTCCTTGGGTTCAATTCTCAGTAAAAAAAAAAAAAAAAAAAAAAAAAAAAAAAAAAAAATCAGTCGGGCGTGGTGGTTCACAGCTAGTAGTCCCAGCATCTGGGAGGCTGAGACAGGACGATCAAAGGTTTTCAGCCAGTCTCAGCTACTTGGTGAGGACCTCCACAACTTAGTGAGATCCTTTTTCAAAATAAAGAATAAAATATAGCTGGGCGTGGTGGCGCACACTTGTAATCCCCCGTGCTTGGGAGGCGGTGACAGGAGGATCCCGCTGGTTCGAAGGAATCTCTTTGGCTTAAGAGACTCTGTTTCCAAATAAAAAAATATAAAACTCGGTCTGGGAGTGTAGCCTGGAGGTAAAAGGGTTTCATCCCCAGTACCAACAAAGAAAGAAAGAGAGAGAGAGAGAGAGAGAGAGAGAGAGGAGAGAGAGAGGGAGAGAGAGAGAGAGAGAGAGAGAGAGAGAGAGAGAGACATGGGGAGAGAGAGAGAGAATTGGGGAGAGGAGAGAGAGAGAGAGAGAGAGAGAGAGAGAGAGAGAGAGAGAGAGAGAGAGAGAGAACGAACATAAAGTAGGGGGCCGGGAGTGTAGCTTAGAGGTAGAATGCCCCTGGATTCTATCCCCAGTACCCTCTCAAAAAAAATCAATCAGTACATAGGTACAGAGAGTAGAATGTAAAAGGCTCCCTACTTGCTTACCTGCCTAACCAGTGTTTCAGTGTTACTCCCTAGCCACAGCCAGTGTGGTGTGTGCATTACACACACGCACACACGTTTTAAAATCACAATACCAATACAGACAACTATGCAAGTTACTTTCTCAATTAGGCAACTTCACATGATATATTGAGTTGGGACACATAATATAAATACCGATTTGTTTTTATTTCGAGTACTAGGAATTGAACCCAAGGGCGTTCTACCTCTGAGCTATACCTCTAGCCCTGTTTGTTTGTTTATTTATTTATTTATTTATTTTTATTATGTGGTTCTGGGGTTCCTGGAAACCCTTCTACCTCCAGGCTACACTCCCAGATCTATTTTTTATACTTTTTTATTTGGAAACAGGTTCTCTTAAACCAGCGCGGCTGGCTTCGAACCTGCGCGATCCTCCTGTCCCCGCCTCCCAAGCGCGAGGATTACAAGCGTGCGCCACCACGCCCGGCTTATTTATTATTTTCGAAACAGGGTCTAAGTAGCTGAGGCCGGTCACGAACCTGTGATCCTCCTGTCTCAGCCTCCCAAAAACTGGGATTGCCGGCAGGTGCCACCACGCCCGGCATAAATACAATTCTTTAGGAAGCCCCCTAAGTAGGCGTGCTCAGCTGGAGGCGGTGCGCTGAGAAGAGCCACCAGGTCTAAGGCTGAAAGGGCCACCTGTTCTGAGGTGTGCTCAGCACCCGCGCCTGGGAGCCGGCCTCTCGTTTTCTAACTTTTGCTAACCCTTAGCAAATCACTGCTCTGCCTAATGAGTTAAGTATTTCGAGGGTCCGGGAAAACACCTCGTGGTTGAGGCTGCGCACCTGCAAACTCTCCAGGGTCGCTCCTGGATGCTACCCACGAGCTACCTACAGACCCGGGAAGATGCACGGGGATGGCGGGCGGGGGTGTCCCACTGGCTCCCACAGCCTCAGCCCTGCGAGACGTCCCCAGGCTCCCCGGCCAGTCGCCGCCGCTTCCCGCCCTCCGGGGCTAAAATGGTCCAGACCCGGGGACCTACTGATGCTCAAGGCGCCCAAGTGGCGCCCACGTCCCCCCGGGGTCCACGCACCTTGGTGCCGGGAGCCGGAGCCCGCGCAGCCGCCCTCGCCGTCCGCGGTGTGCGCCCTCGCCTGGGCCGTGCGCCGCGGCCGCCGCCGTCTTTATAGGACCCCGCGCTTTGTCTCCTGGGGCCAGGGGCCCTTCCCCCTGGGCACTCCAGCGCCCCCCCCCCCTTTCCCGCGCCCCGGCTTGCCCGGCCAGCCCGGCTAGCCCCCCCTCGTGCCCTGGAAAGGGACCCAGGAGGAGGAGAATCCCTTTGTTCAGGCTTGGGGCGGTAAGTGCGGGCCAGTTCCCAAGTTCCTTGGGAGTAAAGTGGTAAAGTTCCCGTCCGTTTTTAATTCATCAGATGCGTATTCAAGCCCTGGTGAGTTCAGAGTAGCCCTAAATCCACTTGCTTCAGAGTGATGCGTGGGGAAAGACAGATCTCAACGCCCACAACCCAAACCCTTAAAATCAGGACGGGGGGGGGGCAATCTGCTTTCTTTCTTTTTTTATTTATTTTTTCTTTTCTTCTTCCTTTCTTTTCTTTTCCCAAAATACCCCCAGGAAATTAAGCTGCACCGCGAAGGCTAACAGTCACAGCACTGGATGGATTTCCGGATTGATTCGCTTCAGTTTCCACATTGCCTAAGACAGGACGTGGTGGTCTCAGCCCCGGAGACCTTCTGATCCATCACCTGATTCTGCGCTGGCCTCACCCACCTGCTCCCCTGCATCGCCCGGAACCATCCTATGAAAACTCATCAGACACTCCGGATTCTCTGTTGTCTTGTCTGTTCCCTCTGCCTAACACACTTTCTCTCATCCATCCAACTGTTACTGAGAGCCTAAGGTGGGTCAGGCCCTGTTCTGGGTGCTGTGCACACAACTTCAAACAAAAATAGAAACTCCTGGCCTTGAGGAGCTGACAGCGTGTGTGTGTGTGTGTGTGTGTGTGTGTGTGTGTGTGTGTTACTGGGGATTGAACCCAGGGGTTTTCTATCACCAATCTATACCCCCCAACCTCCCCCATTTATTTATTTATTTATTTATTTATTTATTTATTTATTTATTTATTTTTCTTGAAACTGAGTCTCAGTAGGTTGCTCAGAGTCTTGCTATGTTGCGGAGACTGGTTTTGAACCTGTGATTCTCCTGTCTCAGCCTCCCATGTACTGGGATTACAGGTGTGTGTCACCATGCCTGACTGCAGAGCTGACATTATTTAGGTCTTTGGCTCAGATGAAGAGTTTCTGACTACAGTGTTTAAAAACATACCTGTGGCCCAGCGTGGTGGCGCACGCTTGTAATCCCCGCGCTTGCGGAGACAGGAGGATTGCGCAGGTTCAAAGCCAGCTGCGCTGGCTTAAGAGACCCCGTTTCCAAAAATAAAAAAAAAGTATAAAATAGGTCTGGGCGTGTAGACTGGAAGTATAAGGGCTTCCAGGAACCCCAGTACCACCAAAAAAAAAAACAAAAAAAAAACAAAAAAAAACACCATTGCGTGTGCGCATACACACACACACACACACACACACACACACACACACACACCCTCAGTCCTTGGCTGCATTCTTCATAGTGCTCATCCCCACTGAATTACACTTATCTTGCCTGTCTCCACTGCACCCTCTACTACCCTACTGCACAGATATTTATCCAATAGTGGTTGCTTAATGCATGGACAAATAATGAATTTCAAGGCATTGCGCTCTCTCTCTCTCTCTCTCTCTCTCTCTCTCTCTCTCTCTCTCTCTTCTCTCTCTCTCTCTCTGTCTCTCTCTGGCAAAGGTATTACAGCTTAGTAAATAAGAGCAAAGGACTCGAATTTCATTACTCACATTGAAATTCTTTGTCTATTCATTTGCATGATCCTAAGCAAATTATATAGGTTCTCCCTGCCTCCATTTTCTCATCTATAAAATGTAAACAATGATAAAGTCTATGCAGATCAAATTAGAAAAAAACTCAATAAACTAGGCTTAATGGTACATGCCTGCAACGTCGGTACTTTGGAGGTTGAGATGGGAGGGTCACAGGCTGGAGGCCAGACTCAGCAACTCAGTGAGGCTTTCAGCAAGTTAGCAAGACCTTGTTTCAAATAAAAAATAAAGAATGTTGGCTGTAGCTTGGAGTTAGAATGCCCCTTGGTTTGCCGGGCGTGGTGGCGCACGCTTGTAATCCCCGCGCTTGGGAGGCAGAGACAGGAGGATCGCGCAGGTTCGAAGCCAGCCGCTCGCGCTGGCTTAGGAGACCCTGTTTCTAAATAAAAATGTAAAAATAGGTCTGGGAGTGTAGCCCGGAGGTAGAAGGGCTTCCAGAAACCTCAGTACCACCAAAAAAAAAAAAAAAAAAGAATGCCCCTTGGTTCAATTCCTGGCGCCACAAAAAGAAAAGAGGAAGAAAAGAGAAAGAAAGGAAAAGGAAGGAAGGGAAGATGGAAGAAAACAATATGGCATTTAGCACCATTCCTGGCACACAATATGTTTTACAATCTTGTAGCTCGGTGCATTATTATCATAATTACATAGCGGTTCGTTCCCTGTGAGAGGATTCTGTAGCTCCATGCGCTGCCCTGTGCGGTGGAGGGAATATGCTTCCCTGACCCACTGTCAGGCTGGCCATGTGACTTGACCAGCCAATGGCTGTGAGCAGACCTGACACACACCTGACTGAGTAGACGCTAATGGCTGGCGGGGCTCAGCCATGAGGAAGTCCTGTTTGCGGTTGCTCTTGCAGCTTGGGTACCAAGGAGCAAACCCAAGGCAACCACAGCCTCTAGATATAACATTGGTGAGAAATACGTGTTGTTGTAAGCTACTGAGACTTTGGTGATCTGTGCCACACCCCAAATCCCTTTCCCTACCTTGTCCCACCCCCAAAACCAACCGACTAACTATATATATAGTTGTTGCTGTTCAGTGGAACCCAGGAGCATTCTACCTCTGAGCTACATCCCCAGCCCTATTTTATTCTTTTTATTTATTTATATTTATTTATTTATTGGTGGTGATGGGGTTCCTGGAAACCTTTCTACCTCCGGGCTACACTCCCAGACACCTATTTTTTTTATATTTTGTAAATTTTGAAACAGGGTCTCTCTCTCTTTTTTCTTTTTGGTGGTACTAAGGGTGGAACCCAGAGGCTTTCTACCTCCCGGCTATACTCCCAGACCTATTTTATACTTTATTTGGAAACAGGGTCTCACAAAGTTTCTGAGAGCCTCACTAAGTAGCTGAGGCTGGCTTCGAACCTGTGTGATCCTCCTGTTTCAGCCTCCCAAGGACTGAGATTAGAAGCGTGCGCCACCACACCTGGCTTCACGTGGTTTTATTATAAATTTAAAAAAAGCTGTTGCTTGAATTGCCAAGTTCTGGGGTGGAGGCAGGAAGATGAAAAAAGCTTTACCTGCCTTTAAAAAACTCAGGGTTCCTAGGGGGGAAAAAGGCAGGACAAATCAACTAGATAGAAGGTCAACAAGCTGGGCACAGTGGCACACTCCTGTAATCCCAGTACTGGGGAGTCTGAGGCAGGAGGATCACTGGTTCGAAGCCAGACTCAGCACAAAGTGTGACTCTCATCAACTTAGCGAGACCCTGTTTCAAAAGTAAGAATAAAAATATAGCTGGGGGTGTAGCTCTGAGGTAGAATCCCCCTGGGTTCACTCTCTCTCTCTCTCTCTCGCGCACACACACACACACACACACACACACACACACACACACAAAATAGACAGTCCTGGGTTCCAGAGACTGTGAAGCCTTGTTAGGAAGAGAGCGCAACAGATTCTGGCTGGGAGGTCAGAGGCTGCTGTGGGAGGGGCAGCATTTAGACTCAGCCTTGAAACAAGGCGGGCTCTGACACCTGTGAGACCACCACAAGGGCACAAATGCAGACTGCGGGGCCATCCCATCCTTTCCCGTGAGGGCCTTGGGTTCCTGATGTGGACTCCAAGCCCATATGGACTTAAAGAAGAGCCCTGTGTGGGTGCTAGACATGGGCTTGGGCCAATTTGAACAGAAATTCAGGGGTCCCAGATACCCCGAGTGCAGTCTAGAAGGTGGGTAGAAATGACAAATGCAGGCAGGGTGGAGAGGAAGACAACTGTGCGCTTTGAACCCAAAATAATACACTTAGAGCCGGGCGTGGTGGCGCACGCTTGTAATCCCCGCGCTTGGGAGGCCGAGACAGGAGGATCGCGCAGGTTCGAAGCCAGCCTCAGCTACTTAGTGAGGCTCTCAGCAACTTAGTGAGACCCTGTTTCCAATTAAATATAAAATAGGTCTGGGAGTATATCCCGGAGGTAGAAAGCCCCTGGGTTCCATTCCCAGTACCACCCCCCCCAAATAATAATAATAATAATAATAATAATAATAATATACACTTAGGTGTGAAGGTTGCAAGACTCACCTGTAGGCCGCAGAGAGGATGGGTTGGAGATAATGCATTGACATAGAAACGTAAACTAATATTTGTAGTAAAAATCCTGATCTTGCTCTTCTTCCTGCCCTTTTGCCCTCTTTGTTGCTGAGGAAGGTGGATCACTGCCTCGTGGTCCCCGTGTTCTTCCAGTCTTGCTACAGTTTTTTTTTTTTACAACTATCACCTCGCAGTTTCCAGTTAAGATGAAAGGTAATACAGGTTCTTCACTAGAAATCTAGTATGGGCAAGACTGGAAGCATATGAGACTAAGTGAGACATTAATAAACTCAACACAAGGGCCGGGCGTGGTGGCACACGCTTGTAATCCCAGCATTTGGGAGGCTGACACAGGAGGATCGGAGTTCGCAGCCAGCTTCAGCTACTTCGTGAGGCCCTTTGCAACTCAGTGAGATCCTGTTTCAAAGTAAAGAATGAATAATAGAGCTGGGGGTATAGCTCCGAGGTAGAATGTCCCTGGGTTCCCTACCAGTAACACAAATAAATAAATAAATAAACTCAACACAAAATATGTGCAAGTGTGTATGAATGTATTGTTTGTTATTAACCTCATAATGCACCCGTAAAACATTTAAGAAAACTTTTGCAAGTGAGCTGGGTGTGGTGACACACGTGCCTGTAATCCCAGTACTTGGGAGGCTGAGACAGGAGGATTGCAGGTTCAAGGCCAGCCTCAGCAATTTAGGGAGACTCTCAACAATCTAACATGACCCTGTTTCAAAAACAAAATATTCCCTGGGTGTGGTGGTATGCACTTGTAATCCCAGTACTTGGGAAGCTGAGACAGGAGGATCACAGGTTCAAAGCCAGCCCCGGCAATTTAGCGAGGCTCTCAGCAACTTAATGAGACCCTATTTACAAATAAGATGTAATATTGGGCTGGGGGTATAACTTGGAGGTAGAATGCCTCTGGGTTCAATTCCCAGTACCCAAAACAAGATAAAACAAACAAACAAACAAACAAAAAGAGAAAAGAAAAGAAAGAGAAAAGAAAAAAAGTTAAAAGGGCTAAGGACTTAGTTTGAAGATAAAATACCCCCGGGTTCAATCCTCAGTACAAAAACAAAAGCAAAAACAAAGAAACCTCTGTAAATAGACAAGGACTGAGGAAAAGGAAAAGGACTACAAAGAAAAGAGCACCGTTGTGTTAGAGCTGAGCTTTTTCTTGAAACTTTTTAAAATGTTGGGGTTGGCTTTATACTATGTTCAGGAACAATTTTGGTGCAAGTTTCCACTAGCAGAGACCCCGGTAGCGCTGGCTCCCTCCCGCCCCAGTCTCCCAGAGGACAGTTTAGGGCCGGGTCCTGCAGGGGAAGAGGTTGAAGTAGGAATTTACATAATCCGATTACTGGGGATTAGATTTGGGCAGCTAAAGGCCTCTCTGTGCTTGAGCTAAAACCCTTACTATTCATGGCTCTCACCACCGCCTGGAGAGACTGCACCTGCGAGCTCCGGGGAGGGCGCGGCCTGGGGAGGGAGGGCAGGGCCCTAGGAGAGCTCAGCCCTGTCAGGCTCTTGGTTTCTGCAGTTTTAATTGATCTGTCTGGATTAGCCAGTGAAAACTGGTCCTCCAGTCCTGTAAGCAGGGGTCCTCAGCTCCTGGGAAGACGAAAACTGGGGATACTGGCCAGCCCGGGTGGGTGGGTGTGGGCCAAGGTCATTTTGGTTAGAAGTTAAACATCAGCCTCACCCAGTCTTAAAACTCTCCTGATGGCCTTTTATGGGGGTGCACGCTTTTAATCTCAGTACTTGGGAGGATGAGACAGGAGGATCAGATCACAGGTTCTCCGCCAACCTCAGTGAAACTGTTTCAAAATAAAGAATTAAAAAATAGATGCTGGGGATGTAGCTTGGAGGTAGAATGCCCCTGGGTTTGATCCCCGATAACACACACACACACACACACACACACACACACACACACACACACACACAACTCTCAACCTCCCCTCAAGCTTTCTTAACCCTGCTCTGCATTTCTCAATCCCTAATTCTGTGTACCAGGCCCCAAATGCATCCGTATATCTCCCCATTCATCCAGTTATCTACCCACCCCTTCTTAATCCACCTATTATACATGCATCCAATAATTTATACAGCATTGGAAACAGCTGGTTCTTATTGTAAATATAAGCTATAGGAGTAGGTAGTGTTCCTTTATGTGCTCTCTCTCTCTCTCTCTCTCTCTCTCTTCTCTCTTTTTGTACTGGGAATATATATATATTACTTACTTATTTATTTATATTTCTGTGGTACTGGGGATGGACTCCAGGGGCATTCTACCTCCAAGCTACACCTTTAGCTTTATTTTTTAATTTTTAATGAAACAGGTTTTACTAGGTTGATGAAATTCTCACTATTTGCTGAGACTGTCCTCAAACCTGGAATTCGCCTGTCTCAGCCTCCCAAGAACTGGGATTACAAGAATGCACCACCACACCTGGCTTTCTTTCTTTCTTTCTTTCTTTCTTTCTTTCTTTCTTTCTATTTATTTATTTTTGTACTGAGGGTTGCACCCAGGAGCAATGATTTGGAGTAAATACAAAAGAAAGGGAGGGATAGGCTTCTAATAAAACCATAGTAGCACAATAAATACTTTTTTGTGTGTGCTATTGAACCCAGCTCTCAGCTACACCCCCAGCCCTATTTTATTCTTTTATTTTAAAATAGAGTCTCACTAAGTTACAGAGGGGCCGCACTAAGTTGCTGAGGCTGGCCAGGAACCTGCGATCCTCCCATCTCAGCTTCCCAAGTACTGGGATTCCAAGCGTGCACCACCGTGCCCGGCTTCTTTTATTTTCCTCACTAGAAAAGTTCTGTCTGGATACTACACAGGGAGTGTAATCACCTGCTCCCCCTTCTTTCCCAAGGGCGCTTTCAGGGTGTCCGCTGCTCCTCCAGGGCTCTGGCTCCAATTCCCTTCTTCCAGTTGCTTGGGTCCTGTACTGCTAAGAAACATTGATTTCTTTCCAGGACTGGATGAGGACAGATGTCAGAGGACAAAGCACAGCTCCTCCTGGACATCAGGCCTTTTGGTTATGATGAATTTCCACTCTCCACACCCCAGGCCCGGGACCCCTTGGTAACAGCTACACACCCACACCCACCACACACACACATCCTAGGACACCTGGTGCTGAGGCCCTGCGGGGATTTCTGTCCAGAGCAAATGTTGACCATTGGAGCATAAAGCTGGGCACATAAGGGCCTCAAGGGAGTGGGCATTTCTTCCCATAGTTACCAACCCGAGGGATGTGCAGCCCTGGGTGCGCCCAGCTGCTGACCTTTCAAGACTGGACTAGCTTGGCCTTGACTTTTGTAGGCTGGAGCCTCGTAACTGCCCCTGTTCTTTTAGGCAATACATGCAAGGCAGTGGGGAAAAGCACCGAGGGCGTGGGCTGGGCAGCACCAGGTACCCGCGAAGAGAAGAGAAAGGGGTGGGCGAGACTCATCTTCCCCCTCTATTCTCTGGTTTTTGTGTAAGGGACACGACTCATGAACCAGCCCCCTCCATGAGGGTTTAGAGGTTCTGTGGGCAGCAGATAAGGGTGCAGCCTACTGGCAGAAAGTAAATTCATTGGCTAGTCCCCATAAAGTCAATACTGCCAGGCTTATCCTCTGTCCTCATTCTCCACTCAGCCCCCTGGGGACCAGACTTGAAATAAAGGCCTCAGCTCCAGGGGCTGAGAGGGGAGGTCCTGGGATGGGCGGGGGAGGCGCTGCAGGCAGGTGGGGGAAAGCTGCCTCAGCTTCCCAGACTGACAAATCCCAAACCAAACACACACACCCCAGGGATGAAGGAGGCACCCCCTTATCCCTCAAACCCAGCAGATGTTTCCAGGAAGCTCTTTAGGAAAATTAGAGGATGTCACTTTAAATCCAACCAATAAAAATCTACAAAGGAAACCTTGACTTCCTACCCTCTCCTTCCCTCCCTCCTTCACTTCTTTCCTCTCTTAGCCCAGGGGGTTTCTACCTCTGAGCTACACCCCCAGCCCTCTTTTATTTTTTTGAATTTTGAATCAGGGTCTTGCTAAGTTGCTGAGGCTGGCCTCAACCCTGCAATTCTCCCATCTCAGCCTCCCAAGTATGGGATTATAGGCGGGCTCTACTGGGTCTGGCTTCACCTTGGCTTTTTTATAACACAGGTATTTCTGCACTACCAAGAGCACATCCACCTTTTTCATCTGGCTTCTTTGAAAGTGTCTGAAATAAACAGGCAATAAATGCAAGGCCAGTGGGGAAAAGCACGGAGGGGGTGGGCTGGGCAGCACCAGGTACCAGAGAAGAGAAAGGGGAGGGGAGGGCTCCTCTTCTCCCTTTATTCTGCTGATGGTTTCTGACTCGTTTCTTTTCTTTCTTTCTTCTTCTTCTTCCTCTTCTTCTTCTTCTTCTTCTTTTTTTTTTTTTTTTTTTTTTTTGCAGTACTGGGGACAGAACTCAGGGGCATTCTACCTCGGAGCTCCATCCCCAGCACTGTATTTTATTCTTTATTTTGAGACAGGGTCTCACTGAGTTGCATAGGACCTAAGAGGCTGAGGCTGCCCAGGAACCACGATCCTCCTATCTCAGCCTCCCAAATGCTGAGGTCACAAGCGTACACCACCACGCCCGACTTTCAGACCCATTTCTGAGACAAAAAGTGGAGCTGAAGCAGGCTGGTTTCAGAAAGTATGACTGGTATGCTTATGGTTTCTGCAGGGATTCTAGGCAGGTCCAGCCCCATCAGCCAGCAGTGCCTACCTGAGCTCTCTGCAGGTGCAGGCAGTGGAATCTCAGGCTGGCTGGAAGTGGGGACTCGGAGGGGGGTGGCTGTGAAGACAAGAGGGACTTGGCCTGCCTGGTGTGTGGCACAGCGGCCCAAGCCTTTTCATAGAGGTCAGATGTAGGTCCAGGGAAGGGAGGCCCATGTCAGCATCCCTCCTGGTTCAGGAGAGCAACTTACTTTTGGCAGTGTTGGGGATAGAGCCAGGGTCTCACACCCCCTAGGCCAGCGCTGTAACACCCAGCTGCATCTCTAGCTACAGAGACTCAAACTCTTTGGAGGCTGTGGTCTCCAGATGTGAGCAGACAATAGGGGATGAGGACCCAAGTAAGCACCCGGAATTTAAAATGTTTTCTGGGCACAATTCCTTTGTTGGTGTCTCCCTCCCCAGTTCCCGCAGGTCATTTCTATGGTCTGCGCCCAACTCAGCAGTCTGTCCTGTCCTGGTTTCTCATCGAAGCAGCAGGTGTGGAAAGCGGATCCAGCCTCTTCTCCGCGTGTCTCATGTTGGCTGTGCCGTGGTGCCCAGGCGTGGCATGGACCATTGGGCTTCTTGTGTCTTCACTTTACCACCACGTCCCAAAATTGCCTTCATGTCTTCCCCGGAGCCCAGGACCTCACTAGCTCCCCTGCCTCAGTTGATCTAACTAGCTTTTGCCATGGCTCTCAAAGCCCCTGGCTAAGACCCTGCCTAGGCCATTCACACTCGTCTCGGTGGCTTTTGAGTTCCACTTTCTAGACCGGAGCGCCCCTGTTCCCTTGGTTGAGAACTTTCTGGACTCTCTGTGTTTGCGTCTGGCACTGGCCAGATGTTCCTAGAAGTGACCATCCCTGAGCCACCGAGGACTCAGCACCCACGCAGCTAAGCACCTCTTGGGATTCCAGTCTCAAACCCCTGCTCTGGCCTTGAAAGGGCTTCATGAACATTTGTGGATGCCAGCCTTTAGTACGCTGCCAGGGAGGCGTAGCCAAGTGCCTAGTGCATCCTGCTCCTACTTAAATCTAGCCGGGCGTGGTGGCGCACGCTTGTAATCCCAGCATTCGGGAGGCTGAGACCTGGAGGATCGCGGTTCGAGGACAGCCTCAGCTACTTAGTGAGGCCCTCTGCAACTCAGTGAGACCCGGTTTCAAAATAAAGAATAAAAAATAGGGCAGGGGGTGTAGCTCGGAGGTCAAAAGCCCCTGGGTTCCAATCCCAGACCCGCAAAAATAAATAAATAAATAAATAAATAAATAAATAAATCTTTTCTGTTTTCCCATATCTAAACTCCACAGCAGGCAACTCAGCCCACTCACAACCTGCTCCTTGCTCACTTTTCTAGTTGTTACTTATTATTTATCTAGGTGTGGACTGTTTAATGTCCCAGGATGCTTATGCTGTGACTTTACTGATTACACTCTTTGACTGTTTCCCCCACTCCAAATCCCTTTTTTTGGTACGGGGGTTGAAGTCAGAGGCATTCTACCTCTGAGCTATACTGCAACCCTATTTTTATTTTATTTATTTTTGTTTGTGGTACTGGGGATTGAACCTGGGGCATTCTATCTCTGAGCTACACCCCCAGCACTTTTTATTTCTTGTTTTGAAACAGGTTCTTGCTAGGTTGCTGAGCGTCTACTTGCCGAGGCTGTTCTGGAACCTGCATGCAGTCTTCCTGTCTCAGCCTCCCAAGTACTAGAATTAGAGACAGGCACTGTTACCCCCAAATTTATTTTTGGTGTATGTACGTGTGTGTGGTACTGGGGAATGAACCCAGGGGCACTCTACCTCTGAGCTACACCCCCAGCCCTGTTTTGCAGTTAATTAATTTAAAACAGGTCTCACTAAGTTGCGGAAGGCCTCATTAAGTTGCTGAGGCTGGCTGTGAACCTGCAATCCTCCTGTCTCAGCCTCCTAAGTACTGGGATTATAGGCATGCACCACCAAACCTGGCTTTCTTAAAATAAATTCCTTGGGATTATCTAGATAAGACAATCATGCCATCTTTCTTTATTCCCAATCTATGGTTCTTTTTCTTGCCTTACTGCAGTGACTAGAACTCCTAGTGTTAGGATGAATGAGACTAGTTAAGGAGCAAACGTTCTAACCTTCTTCCCAATCTTAGGCAAAAACATAGTCTTTCACTATGAGAGGTTATTTATCAAGTTAATAAAAGCTTGATTGTAGATGCTCTTTGTCAAGCTGGAGTAATTTTCCTTGGTTTTTAACTTACTTAGAGTTTTTATTTACTTATTTCATTCATTCATTCATTCATTCATTCATTTTTTAATTTTGTAGTACTATGGATTGAACCCAGGGGCAGTCTACCTCCGAGCTATACCCCCAGCCCTATTTTTAATTCTTTATTCTTTATTTTGAAAGAGGGTCTAAGTTGTGGAGGGCCTAAGTAGCTGAGGCTGTTCAGGAACGTGGATCCTCTTGTCTCAGCCTCTCAAGTACTGGAATTACAAGCATGCACCACCAGTAGTAGAGTTTTTATTTTCAAAATCACAAATGGGAGTTAGACCTTGTTAAGCTGTTTTATTTTATCTGTTTATATGATTTTCTTTTTTAGCTGGTTGATATATTACAATGATTGGTTTTTAGGCTGAACTAGTCATATATATCACTAGTCATGGTGTATAATTTTTTTTTAGGCATTGTTGGTTTTTAAACAAAAGCTACACCCCCAGCCCCATTTTTATTCTTTATTTTGAAACAGAGTCTCGCTGAGTTGTGAAGGGCCTAAGTAGCTTAGGCTGAACAAGAACCACGATCCTCCTGTTTCAGCCTCCTGAATGCTGGGATACAAGCGTGCGCCACCACGCCCAGCTAAACTATGACTTTTAAAATTCCATACACTGTAATTTTTGTGTGATACTGGGGTGTAAACAGGGCATTCTACCTTCAAGCTACACCCTCAACCCTATTTTATTTTTATTTTGAAACAGGGTCTCATTAGGTTAATGAGTGTCTCACTACTTGCGGAGGCTGTCCTTGGACCTACAATCCTCCTGCCTCAGCCTTCCAAGTACTGGAATTACAGATGTGTACCGCCATGCCCAGCTACCCTGGTGGTTCTTCTACTCCACCACAGTTGCTCTCCATAATTCTGACTTTAGAAGACCAGTTCTTTCTTTCTGAAATACATTATGTTTCTCCATTGTAGGCATTTTCTCTTGCTACAAAGATGTATAAACCTAACTTTGAGTGATTACAGATGTCTTTTACATTACAGATGTCTTTTGGCTCTGAGGCTTTATCACTGAGAATTTGCGGACTTCCAAACATATGTGTATAGATTTCTGGGGTTACTGAGATTAAGTTTTAAAAATATTCCACCAATTGCAAGATTCGTATTTTTTCAGATTTTTTATGAATGTTAGTGGCTTTTATTTGTACTTCAAGTTTTGGAAATAAATACAAGATATCTCAAGAGATTAAAAAAATTTTCCATCTCAAAATGAATTATATATTACAGACTTTGATCAAAATAATAATATTAAAAGTATTTTCAGTAGTAACACAAATTCTATACCTGAAGATAAAATCATACAGTATAATAGTAAGCACACCCTGAAATCTACTAATATTTAAAATAACCCTTTGTTTAGAAAATTCATATACATTTTTGTACAGTTTTGAAGTAGAAGGAACACATAAAGAGCAACACAGGGTTTTTATTTATTAGACATATGAACTATTTCCACATATTCCATGCTTTGAATAAACCATTAGACACTATAAAATCTTGTAATTGTTAAAAAAGTGCATGAGATAGTACCTCATTTTATACAATGGAATACAATAGTTCTAATTCTCTTCATACTCCCTTTTCAATCATTCTGTGAGAAGTATTCTGAGTATGCAGAAGTTTCGCTGGCTAATGGGTTCTTACATAAACTCTATCAGGTTGAGTTCAGGTGTGATGGGGTTTGGGGAAGAATTCTTAGGCTAAAAGATCTGAGGGTATGGATGATATCTCAGTAGAAAATTCATACTTGCCTACTTTAAGCACTGGTTCTCTACAAAAGATTATAGCCATTGAGTTGACCTGTTTGACTTATAACTATATAAGCTATCACTAGGATTTTGGTCTGATGTAGAACAGCTTAAAACGGCATCATATACTCTGCTGATCCTTGTCTAGTTGAGGCAGAAACACATCTGAGGGCAACAGTGGACATGGTATTTTCATTCTTATCAACAATGACAAAGGCATTCATCAGCATAGACAATTCCCTCTTTCTTACTTGCTTGCTTCTGGGGACTGAAGCCTCACATGTGCTAGGCAAGCATTCTATGATAAAAAAAAAAAAAAAAAAAGTATTCCCAATTCTTTCACTTTTCAAATCATGACTTATAGTGAGGAAAAGTCAGAATATTGAAAACAAGGCCAGGCAAGGTAGTGCACACCTGTAGTTCCAGTACTTGGGAGGCTGAGACAGGAGGATCACAGGTTCAAAGTCAGCCTCGACAACTTAGCAAGATCCTGTTTCCAATTAAAAATAGAACTGGGGGCGGGGCTCAGAGGTAGAATGCCCCAAGGTTCAATCCCCAGTAGCAACAAACAAACAAACAACCTCCCCAATGAAAAAGAAACAAATCTAGGTTGGAGTAGACACCAAATCTAGGGGAGCAGTGTGAACTGCTTGGGACCAAGGATCTAAGTGACATATGAGATAATTTAGGAGAAAATAGTTTGGCAAAATGAAAACACAGCTCTATTTAGAGAAGGAGGTAATGTGGTAATGTCTCTGAACTATACAATTTGACCTATAATGTGTTAATAGAATATATTTTTCTTAAGCATAATCACTCATTAAACTTCTCAGTAAGGCAGTACATATTCTGACCTACAATTTCTGTAATTGCATTTGAGTAATAATTAGAAAAGAAACTAGAACTAGGAAATAGTACATTCTTACGTACTTGCTTATTCCTGGGCCTGAGGCTAAGCACTTTCTACATAATTTAATCCTTCCTACTCATCATTTCAGCAATTCACACCTGTGGAAGAGGCTGAGCGGCCTCTCACCATAAACCCCACGTAATGAATCTGGGATTCAAACCGGGTCTTACTCAGATACTTCTGATCTTTTATTGCTGCCTTTTGTCAGTGAGATGTTACAGGAGACCTCGCCCAGGTCGTAATGACAGGAAGACAAGGAGGGAAGAGAAATGGTGACTGTGGCACTTTTCAGAGAAATTCTTTTTTTGTGTGTGTGTGATACTGGGGATGGAACCCAGGGGCCTTCTACCTCGAGGCTCCCAGGCTTATTTTATATTTTATTTGGAAACAGGGTCTCTTAAGCCAGCAGAGGCTGGCTTGGAACCTGCGTGATCCTCCTGTCTCAGCCTCCCAAGCACGGGGATTACAAGGGTGCGCCACCATGCCCAGCTCAGAGAAATTCTTGACTGGTTAGTAACTGAAATGTTTCCATGCCTTCAAGCTACTACAAAAGCTGATTATGTGTTAAAAGGTGGGAATGTAGAGCTTTCTTTGACTAGGTTTTTGAGAGAAGATTTTCCCTACGGATTTGTAACATTTAGGATTAAAGAACTATTCATTTTCCAGAAGGCGAAACTAGTGAAAAATAGAAAACCCTGCAGTCTTAGGATCGTGATGAGATGGGTGAGATTTTAGGCTGAAGTGTGGGAACTCATTCCAAGTGTGTTTTCCAGATTTAGCTTTGGTACCCAATCCACCCAATCCACTGCTGACCTATGCAGTATCCTGCCCATTCTTTGTGGCTTAGGAACAATGGTTTGGAGTGGCAAATTTAAATGAGGAGGAGCACAACCTGTTAACTACTAGCATCCTTAAAAAAAAAAAGAATCACTCTAATTAAAAGCAGTCAAAATACTTGAAATTAGAGACTCTAATTTCCTTTCTAGCAAAAAAAAAAAAAAAAAAAAAAAAAAAGTCCTGAAAATTACAAAATACTTCAGCTACATTTAACCATTGTTCTGTTTGGTGAAACAGACAACTCCTACAAGTAAAGATCTTTCTGGAAGGAAAGACCTTGAGACACAAAGAGCCTCAAGAGAGGTTGCTGGGGGAAGGGGAGGGACCCTTTGGAGGCAGGCATTTAGCAGATTGGTGCTGATGGTTCCTGGGAAAATAGAAGGGTAAAGTAACAACGAGATGCATCTTGAACTTAGAAGAACCGGGCTCCAAAGGCTGATGTCAGACATGGAAGGTTTTATTTTTTGGAGATAAGGCACTTTCCAGATATAAAGGTATGAAGGTAGCCTAAAAATTCTGTATAAGAAGGAAACACTCCTTTTTTAACCCCACTGTCATTTAAGGATTTCAATCTGAACACCAAGAAATGATCTAGGGAATGGCAGAAATATCCTAAAACTTAGTTTCACTGAGGCACTGTTTCCTGTCAAGCATCTCAAGTGGGTCATAGATGCTGCTGGTGATGTAGGCAGTGAGAGGAACACTCTCGGGCTTACACCTCAGCTGCTGCTTGCTCATGCTGCTCCTTTCTGGTCTTATTTACAATGATAAAATAAGGGGTTAAAATGATGGTTGCAGCAAAGCCCTTTCTAGTTTTTAAGATTCCAGAGCAGGATGGTTTTTATTGAGTTTTAGGTTGTTCTGAGGCATGATGGCAGATAGTCTGTACCTGCCAGTCACGTTTCAGGGTTTGTAGCTAAGAAATCAGAAAAACCTGCTATCCCCCTGCTCTGTCATATTTTGAGAACTGTTGTTTTATTCCAGGGGCCAGATGTCACTGGCTGCAGGAGAGGAAAAGTGCTTTGTGCGTAGAGGACAGACTGGCCACTTGGTTGTCAACTAAGAAAGACTTTGCTTCTCAGAATCTCTGGAGACTTCTGTGTGCCTAACTACCAACACGTCAATTGCAAGGCTTCCAGATAAACCAGGCAAACTGGAACAGAAAGTGGTCAAATCAGGAAGAGGACTTCTGGAATACTCAGGAGAGGAAAGAAAAGTGACCTGATGAGGTATTGATGGTGGATACACCTAACTCTAGGTCCTCCGACACTCAACAGAAACGTTAAGCAGCACAGGATGAAGTATGGTTGAGTCAGTATCAGAGGCAAGCCTAGCTCTAATTTCCCCAAGAGAAGATGGAACCAAAGAGCCTATAAAGCCAGGAGGAAGATGGGAAAGGCATTTCAGCAGCCTCTGGTCTATGCAGGGAATGCTATCGAACCTCTTGATGGGGCCAAGATATCTTGGGTTTTAGACACTCCCAGACCTCGTATGCCAGAGACAGTCACAAGAGAAATAACCTGAACAGGGTTGGGTAGACTCTCCTGGCAAACAGTAGGAGTCTCAATTTGAAATTGGGAGAAATGTGAAGTATATAGATTTTTAATATTTATTTATTTATTTGTTTACTTTTGTGGTACTGAGGATTGAGTCCAGGGCATTCTGCCTCTGAGCTATATCCCCAGCCCTCTTTTATTTTCATTTATTTAATTATTTTTTGTGGTACTGGGGACTGAAACCATGGACATCTACCGCTGAGCTACACCCAGAGCCTGATTTTCTTTATTTGGAAACAAGGTTTCACTAGGTTTCTGAGAGCCTCACTATGTTGCCAAGGTTGGCTTTGAACCTGAAATCCTCTTGTCTCAAGTACTGGGATTACAAGTATGTACCACTACGCCCAGTTTATTTTATGGTACTGGGACCTGAACCCAGGTGGCATTCTACCTATAAGCGATACCCTCAGCCCTATTTTTTTTTTTTTTTTTGTACTGGTGGTGGAACCCAGAGGCTTTCTACCTCCAGGCTATACTCCCAGACCAATTTTCTATTTTATTTGGAAACAGGGTCTCACTAAGTAGCTGAGAGCCTCACTAAGTAGCTGAGGCTGGCTTCGAACCTGTGCGATCCTCCTGTCTCAGCCTCCCAAACACAGGGATTACAAGCGTGTGCCACCACGCCCGGCTTCAGCCCTATTTTTTTAATCTTTATTTTGAAACAGGCTCTTTCTATGTTGATGAGAGTCACTACTTGCTGAGGCTGTGATCCTTGCCTCAGCCTCTCAAGTACTACGATTACAGGCATGTGCCACCATGCCCAGCTTATTTTTTATTTTCAAACAGAGTAAGTTGTGGAGGACTTAAGTCGTTGAGGCTGACTGTGCACCTGCGATCCTCCTGTCTTAGCCTGCCAAGTACTGGGTTTACAAGCATGTACTACCATGCCTAGCTTATATTTGTGAAACATGGTCTCGCTAAGTTGCTGAGGGGCTTATTATATTGCTGAGGTTGGCTTTGAACCTGTGATCTTCCTGTCTCGGCCTCTCAAATACTTGGATTACAGGTGTGTGCCACCACAACTGGCTTACACTTCTAAAAGCTGAGCACAAGCAAATGGTCCTCTCATGTAGGGTGGATTTTACCTAAGAATATAATTATCACTTGCTATATTGCTTTGGGGCATAAAAATAAAACACGAATTTCATTTAAAATTTGAGTTTGTATTCTGCAGGCTGATTTTTCTAGCAAAGGGAAAGATGATTATGTCCCCTGTCAACTTGAAAACAAGTTTGCTGGTAATCTAAAGATTCGTGAACACTTGCTTATGTATAAAAAGACCCAATGATTTTGCATTGAGAACACATCCTTAGAGAGATAGACTGTCAACTATCATTCATCAAAGAACATTTTCGTGTTGTTTTTAAAATTTAGAGTGGGGTGGTTGTAGGTTATGTAACATTCCCCAACTTTGTTTTGTGAAATTCTGTCAGCTCATTCCCTCAGATGTTGTTTTCCATTTCTCAGACTCCTTTTTCATGTTCAGTTTTAGAAGAAAGTCTGCCAAGCTAGTCTGAAAAGCAGTTCTAAGTACCACAGATAAGACACAGGACTCAGTTTCCTTTCCCAAAGAAAAAGATAGCAATGCTTGTTAGGCCTGAATTGTCCTTTACCATTCACTTAGAATACACCCTTCAAGTAACTAATGAGGAGCTGGGGGAGTCAGAGCCATGTCAGCCCACTTAGGGATGTACCTCAAGGGGTAAAGGAAGCTGAAGGGTTCCAGAGGGGGTGATACTTGATGAATAATACTTGTAATCCCCTCGCTTGGGAGGCTGAGACAAGAGGATTGCGCAGGTTCGAAGCCAGCCTCAGCTACTTAGTGAGGCTTTCAGCAACTTAGTGAGACTCTGTTTCAAAATAAAATATAAAATAGGGCTGGGAGTATAGCCTGGAGGTAGAAAGCCTCAGGGTTCCACCCCCAGTGCCACCAAAAAAAAAAAAAAAAAAAAAAGAGAGAGAGAGAGAGAGAGAGAGAGAGAGAGAGAGAGAGAAGGAATAGCAAGGTTTTGCCATTTAAATGAGTAAACAGTCCAAAAGTTATGGAGCTGTGGTTGATGAATAAATACAATGAAGAGTATACTTAGAAAAACTAAGAGTTATTTCTATTAATACTTTAGGGCCAACATTAAAATCGGGAGTATATAAGGACAAATTGAGAAAATATAAAATGCCCATGAGTAGCTTATATTTCTACCTAACAGAGTGGTTGGGAATGAAATAAGAAAAATGAATTTTGTGAAACCATGATTCTTCTGACATCATGTCTGGTAGTGTGTTCTTGTTTGAATAACCTGTCAACAAGTGCCAGCAGGTCAATGAAAAAATTCTCACAATGGCTGGGAGTTTAAACATCACATACAAGTGTTGGCTTTCACCTCACATCAAATATGAACAAAGTAAGTGTATAGAAATATACTTATCTTGACAAGGTTTGAAATAGGCTCTCACCTTCCCATACTAAACAATGCCCCATGCTTGAAATCCATTCCACATCAGAATGCTTGTAAAATATACCTGCTACTATCTTTTTTTTTTTTTTTTATGCCACCTAAAGTCTGATCACTTGAAATATTAACTCAGACTCTATAGTCTTTTTTTTTTTTTTTGCGGGTCTGGGGATGGAACCCAGGGGCATTTGACCTCTGAGCTAGACCCCCAGCTCTATTTTGTATTCTTCATTTTCAGTTGTGAAGGGCCTCGCTGAGTAGCTGAGGCTGTCCGCGAACTGTGATCCTCCAGTCTCAGCCTCCCAAATGCTGGGATCACAAGCGTGTACCACCATGCCTGGCTAAGACGCTATAGTCTTAATGGTATCACTAACATACCTGTTTTTTTTTTTTGGTGGTACTGGGGGTGGAGCCCAGAGGCTTTCTACCTCTGGGCTATACTCTCAGACCTATTTTCTATTTTATTTGGAAACAGGGTCTCACTAAGTTGCTGAGAGCCTCACTAAGTAGCTGAGGCTGGCTTCGAACTTGTGCAATCCTCCTGTCTCGGCCTCCCTAGCACGGGAATTACAAGGGTGCGCCACCACGCCTGGAGCTAACATACCTGTTTAAATGCTGAAGACAGGTATATACTATTATTATTTTTTGAGCGTTTTGTTCCTTCGCTTTGCCTAATAAACTCCTCTTCTGGTTTAAACATTACTAAAAACCATTACATCATATTCTGCTTCAGCTTTTCAAAGCATGGGAGTTTTCAAAGGAAAACTGGGATGCTTACCAAAGGGACAGAAAAGAGGCAGGCATCTGATCATTCATCTCTCTTTCTCCACTGTAACTGAGTATTTTACCTGGCACATTGAAACTTCTCAAGAAATACAGAGAAAAATAAATCAGAAGGTTCAGGAGTTCGGGCTCTTTCTAGCTTCAGATTTCATTTATTTTTTTGGCTCCCACTTGGGTTTGACATGCACTTTTTTTTCCTTCTTGGTGATACTGGGGATGGAACCCAGGGGCCTTCTACCTCCAGGCTACATTCCCAAACCTATTTTATATTTTATTTGGAAACAGAGTCTCTTAAGCCAGCTGAGGCTAGCTTCGAACCTGCATGATCCTCCTGTCTCAGCCTTCCAAGCACGGGGATTACAAGCGTCTGCCACCACGCCCAGCTGACATGCACATTTTTAAACAGTTGCCAAGGTTTTCTTCAGTAGAAAACTTCTCGTACTTCAACCTAGTATCTCAGTATAACTGGATAACCTCATCCCACTCAGAGATAGGCCAGACTCCATTGGGCTGCACGTTGGGGGGGGAGTTCTTCCAGTCCCATGTCTTTACGGGAATTTTCCAGGTCTTACCATAGTTGGCTTCAATGTATTCGAGGGTTTCACAGGGCACATGGACCTTCATGTCCACAAACTCCGTCCAGCACAGTGTAAACTTGGGAAACAGGTATCTATAAGTAAAACAGAAGCAATGTGTGGAGGGGTTTGTCTTTGACAGTGCAAGGCTGAACTAAGGAACCCAGTGGCTCGTGAATTCTCAGCTGAGGTACAACCTTCTCCCACAACATAACTTTTTTTTTTTTTGGTGGTACTGGGTCGGAACCCAGGGGCTTTCTACCGCCAGGCTATACTCCCAGACCTATTTTATATTTTATTTGGAAAAGGGTCTCACTAGTTGCTGAGAGCCTCACTAAGTAGATGAGGCTGGCTTCGAACCTGTGCGATCCTCCTGTCTCAGCCTCTCAAGTGCAGAGATTACAAGCGTGCGCCACCACGCCCGGCTCCACAACTTTGAATAGACTGAGTGGACCCTAGTCCACTTAGGAGAGCATCCCTTTCCTCTTCTAATGTTAATGCCACCCCAGTTTCTTCTCCTATTTTCAGTCTACATGGTTGACAAGGGGTCAGCCTCATCCCTAGACTCTGGAGATGGGTTAAAAAAAAAAAAGGAAAACCCAACCCTAGACAGTAAATTATAGTGACTGGTTCAGAGATGGGAAGATACTCAAGTTATGCAAATCAAAGTCTGGCCTGGAATTTCTGTTAGGATCATGCGGGTCTCTTTCTTTCTTATATAATCTGGGTTCCCAAGTTGACTCAAGTCCCATCCTCAGGCTGCCCCTTTGGTCCCACATCTAACATCATCCCACTTGTAGTTTTTGGTTTTTCTTTCCTATCAAATGCTAAAAAAGAACTTTAAACCAACCTAAGAAATTATTAGCTATAAAGGACTTTACTATATACATTGCAGAACAACATCAATTAGTAAAGGTACGTTTTAGGAATTAAACTAAAACATGTTTATTTTTTTTCCTTATCTTTTGGTACTGGGGATGGAACCCAGAAGCATTCTACCTCTGAGCTACACTTCTCGTCCTTTTTATTTTGAAATAGGGTCTCACTAAGTTGGCCCAAGGACAGGGATTACAGGTGTGCGCCACCACACCCAGCTCAAATCATGTTTCTTAAAGATATCTTGGATTAAATTTGACATATTACAAAGTAAAGCTAAAACTAGGTCTGTTTGATGTGTTTATCTTTTAGCCCTATATTCTCTGTTGGTTTTTCTGACAAATGTCTCTTCTCTTCACAACATGAGAAGAATGTTCAGTAATGAGATCTGAAATGGCAACAACAGAGTCCACATAAGTTTAAAATACCAGAAGATTAAAGGAGAAATGGGGAAAAGCCAGATTTTGTTATAATCATATTGTAGAAATAGGAACTGAGATGTTCTCCAAAGAAAGACTGGTTCTTATTTATTTGCTTCTGAATATCATGTTTTGCCACCAAATGAACGTGAAGCCATAAACGAAATCAAGAGGCCAAACAAATGATAAAGAAAGCAACAAGTGCCTTCTACAAAAGCCAATGGGTGCTGGCAGCTAACGGACAGTCCCAGCTAGCTTCTGTGAAAAGATGGCCACAGCAAATCTCATGGCTGAGAAGAAGTAGGATATAGCTTACACCTACCATCTGCTGGTCCCAAGTTGATTCTGCACACTCATATTCAAGGACCTGCTTATTTTGTCATGAGACATATCCATCCATCATCAGCTTCCACCCTCCCCAGTCAGATGCTGGCCAGCAGAACATTCACCTGTCCTGTGCTATCCTAGCAAGTTGACACACTGAAAACCGAGTCGAGACAGAAATAATAGTCTACCTAGTAACAGAGGCCAGGAAACCTCTCTCTTAAGAATTAGCCTCTATGGTCTCATCAAAGGACTGAAAAGAAAGCTAACAGATCTAGCATAGAAAGGACAGAGAATACTACAAGTTTTACAAAAGCAATGTTTTGAACAGAGAGGGATTTATGAGCAAAAGCAAAACACTGAAAATATATAAACAATGTGACAATAACACAAAGACTATTTAACTCAAATTTCCCTTTTGTTCCTTAACAGAAATTCTCTAAATTCTCTGTGGTTTCCTTTTCCTCAATTATTTTTCAATCTACTCAGTAGAAAGAATACCCTAGCTTCCTAGGAGAAGAGGAAAGATAAACAAAGCTTAAAATGTGAAAGCTGATTGTAACACGGATTATAGAGGGAGGACCAGGGACACAGCGCCTGCCACGCACTCTGTCCAGGCTACCAGTAAACAACACTGAGACCAAAACACACCCGGTGTTGGCAATGTTACCTTGGGTACTAAAGCTATGATTAAGTTTGGCTAAGCAGTCTGTACTGAGAAGCCTTAGGATAGGATCCAAAATGTGAACAGATTTAGACTAAAGCAAATACAAGTTTGAGGGATCTTACTATCACCAAACAATTCTTCCATCTAATGTGTGTGTGTGTGTGTGTGTGTGTGTGTGTGTGTGTGTGTGTGTGTGGAAACCAGGGACATTCAACCTCTGAGCTACATCCCTAGCCCCCACTTTTTTTGCAGTACTGGGGATGGAACCCAGGAGCATTCTACCTCTGAGCTACACCCCCTGCCCTATTTTTTATTCTTTATTTTAAAACAGGGTCTCACTGAGTTGCAAAGAGAGCCTCACTAAGTAGCTGAGGCTGTTCATGAACTGTGATCCTTCAGTCTCAGCCTCCCGAATGCTGGGATTACAAGTGTGTGCAACCATGCCCGGCTTTTATTCTTTATTTTGAAACAGGGTCTCACTAGGTTCATGAGCATCTCACTACTTGTTGACGCTATCCTTGAACCTGTAATTCTGTCTCAGAATCTCAAGTACTGGGATTAGAAGCCACCACACATGGCCTCTTCCATCTATTTTTATTTCATATCACTTTTATTTCATTTTATTTTTGCTCAAAACAGTAGTTAGAATTAAGAGTTAGTTGATGTAAAATATTTTTTCCTTCACAGATATTCTTAAAATCTGTATAGCTAGTCAGGCATAGTGGTACAAGTTCATCTCAGTATTTGGGAGGCGGAGACAGGAGGATCACAGATTCATGACCTACCTCAGCTTCTTGGTGAGACTCTGTTTCAAATAAAAGAATAAAACATAGGGCTGGGCGCTCTGAGGTAGAATGCCCTGAGCTTTCAATTCCCAGTACCGGGAAAAAAAAAAAATCTGTACAGTTATTTGGTGGTAGTTAAAGTAATGCTTCCCCCCTTTTTTGTGGTACTTGGGATTGAACTCAGGGGCATTCTACCTTTAAGCTGGTATGCTGGGTGTAGCTGCACATGCCTATAATCCAGTACTTGGGAGAGTGAGACAGGCGGATTATAGGCTCAGGATGAGCCTTAGCAACTAGTACTGGGAACTGAATATGGCTGGAGGTGTAGATCTGAAGTCGAATGGCCCTGGGTTTAATCCCCAGTATCACAAAATCAAAACAAAGCAAAACAAGGATCTGGTGCTGTCCATCCACAAAATTTTATACAATGATTTGCTTTGTTTTTTCTTTTTTATTTTCTGTTATATAATTAAGGTAGTCTATTTTGTGAAGGCATGGTAAAACTTTCCTGTAAGTTTTTTCCTGTAAGTCTTGGGTTGTTAGAGCTAGATATAGAATGGCCCCTTGAAGAGCTCATAAATTGGTGTTTGGAACTGATGTAACTGAGTCATGAAGGCTGTAATCCCAGCAGTGGACCATGCACTGTAATGGATTTACCTGGGTGGTGTCGTAGGCCAGCAGGGTGTGGCTGGCGAGGTAAGTCCTTGGGGTGTAGGTGTAGGGATGATGTGGCTCCACCCCTCCTGGTCTCTGGCTTGCTTCCTGGCCTGGTGGGGTGAGGAGCTCAGCCCATGCGCTCTCCTGCTCTACCTCCTGCCACCACCCCGAGACCCACAGTCCCTGGCCTCACATGGACAGAAGCCAAAACTAAGAAAATAAATCGTTCCTCTAAGTTTCATAGTCAGTCTTTTAGATTGTAGTTCTAAGAATGCTGACTACAGCATAGGTGTTGGTGTGTGATAGGAAAAGGGGGAAAATAATTTCTGATTAGAAGTTCAATTTCTTGAATGTATATAGCCTATCTGAATCATTTTGAGTTAATTTTGGTTTGTATTTTTCTAGAAAATTTTGTTTGCATATTCTACCCAATTGTCACATTTATTGTCCTAAAGTTATACATAGCATTTTCTTCTGAGAATCAGTGTAACACAGCTCAGAGCATAAAGAACCAGAGATCCCGGATTTGGACACTGAATATTATTATGTTTATTGTCTCTCTCTTTGTGGTATTGGGGATTGAACCCAGGGGCATTTTAAAATTTTGACACACGGTCTCACTAAATTGTGGAGGGCCCCACTTAAATTGCTGAGGCTGGACTCGAACCTGCAATCCTTCTGTCTTACCTTTCCAAGTACTGGGATTACAGGTATGCTACCATGCCTGGCTAGAAGAGATTTTTAAAATCTATGAACTAAAATTTTTAGTTTATGAACTAAAACTAAAATCTAAAAACTTTTAGAACATCCTCCTTAATAACCAATGAGTTAAAAAGGTAATTATAAAAGATTTTATGATTCAGCCAGGCATGATACTATCAAAGACCATAAATTCTTCAACAACAAAGTAACTTTAAACTAGTAAAAAATAAAAAATAAAAAATAGGCATCTAGGAATACTGATAAAAAAAATTGAGGCATGCCGGGCGTGGTGGCGCACGCTTGTAATCCCCACGCTTGGGAGGCAGAGACAGGAGGATCGCACAGGTTCGAAGCCAATGTCGCTGGCTTAAGAGACCCTATTTCCAAATAAAAATATAAAAATAGGTCTGGGAGTGTAGTCCGAAGGTAGAAGGGCTTCCAGGAACCCTAGTACCCAAAAATAAATAAGTAAAAATAAAAATAAATAAAAAATTGAGGCATAATTAAAGATATTTAAGATATCTTTATGTTATAAAATATGAAGGCATTAATAAAGCAGGAAATATGAGAGCAGCTTAGAAAAGTCAATGCTTCAAATATATTCACTTAAAGAAATTAATCAAATTTTGCCTTTTTAGCATCAGAGCTTTAAGTACTAAGAGATGAATGTGTTGTTGTTTTTTTTGAGAGCTCTAATACAGTGTTAATTTATGAAGCTGAGAGAGACAATGATGGAGGATTCCACACCTAATTCTAGTCATCTTTAACTTCTTGGGAGGCAGAGTGATTAAAAAATAACAAGAATGGCTTTAATTCTGCAAAGGTGCTAGGTTAGACCAAGTCTTCACCCTGGTGTCACCATATCTTCCTCACAGAACAGTGTAGGCTACACTTAAAAGTCCCTGATTGAATTTCAAGTAGAGCTCAGATCTCATGCCGCGTGGTATGATGGACCAGGACTGATTTTATAAAGACAGGCAAGTCAATGAAAGTACTCCAACAAAGCTTGAGAGAGGTAAAAGAAAAAAGAAATCTATGAAAATTCTGAGGAAGAGATTATTTCCAGATAGAGGAACTAGGAGTGATTTCAAAGAGGAGACATCTCCAACACTTTTGACTTGGCAAAACTGAGACGGTGATGATGCACGGTAATCTTGGTCTCACTAGTGACATGCTTAAAATCCTGGACTAAAATCAAGCTTCAAAAGACAGGTGTCTAAATGCAATGCAGTATCCTGGATTGGATTGTAAAACAGAAAAAGGATACTAGTGGGAAAATTGGTAAATATAAAGACTGAAATTTACACTTGATCTTCGTATTATATAACACAATGAAACTGCTAGAGGCATTACAGGAGAACGTCTTCTACCTTGAGATAGGACACATGAAGTACTAACCATCCTATGTACTGAACCACAAATACACTGAAATGCAAATACTTCAAATACAGCTTGTGTTATGAATATTTATTCTTGTTACTGATAGTTTCAAGATGGTTATACATGTTTTCAGAGCTATGAGGAATTTACAGTAGTTCAAGCTAAATGAAATCAATTGTCCTTAAACTGAGAAAAAACACTTCAAATACATTGAACTACACTAAAACTAAGAATTATCAGTGAACAAAAATTCCCAGAGAATGAAAAGAAAAAAAGCACAAATTGGGAGAAGATATTTTCAAAATATGTAAGCTACACACAGTAAAAAAAAAAAAAAAAAAAGAAAAAACTGAGAGGGTATTCAATAAGTACCTCACAAAAAAAGATTAAGTAAAGATATAAAGTAGAAAAAGCTGTGGCCCTCAGCAAGTCTTTAGAAAATGAAAGTTAAGGATAAATGAATACAACCAACTTTGGATTATTTTGATTTGCAAGCAAAACACTGAAGAAGAAAAAGTTGAATACCCCAATGAACAAGCTACCTCACACTTTATGTCTATAACCAATGGAAAACTCTTGCTGTGGTCTGAATGTTTCTGTCCCCTCAAAGTTCATCCGATGAAATCTAATCCCCCGAGGCAATGGAACTAAGAGCTGGGGGCTTGGGAGGTGGGACCCTCACGAATAGGATTAGCGTCCTCCTAAACGAGGCCCAAAGGAGTTTACTTGTTCCTTCCACCACGTGAGGACAGGTTTGGAAGCCCTCACCAGAACCCAGTCATGCACGGGCTGATCTTGGACCTCCCAGCCTTCAGAACTACTCCAGAATTACATTTCTGCTGTTTATGAGCTACCCAGTTTATGGTGCTTTATTACAGCAGCCCAAGTGGGCTACGATAAACACGCACAAGGGCAATAGAAAATATATACAGGACATTCACTACAGCACCATCTGCAATGACCCCAAACAGTCAACTACAGTGAAGCTGATAAATATCTGTACTATAGTTATACAGCGAAGAAATGACCAAAAGAGCTACAATATCCAAAAACATGAGTAATTCTCACAAACATGGTAAGTGAAAAGACACCAGGAACATAAGACTTCATTTAGATAAAATGGAAAAAAAAAAAAAAAAGTAAAACAAGCCAGGCGTGGCACACACTTGTAATCCCAGTACTTGGGAGGCGGAGACAGGAAGATGGCGCAGGTTCGAAGCCAGCCTCAACTACTTAGTGAGGCTCTCTGCAACACAGTGAGACCTCGTTTCCAAATAAATTATAAAATAAGTCTGCAAGAGCCGGGCGTGGTGGCGCACGCTTGTAATCCCAGCATTCGGGAGGCTGAGACTGGAGGATCGCAGACAGCCTCAGCTACTTAGTGAGACCTCTGCAACTCAGTGAGACCCGGTTTCAAAACAAAGAATAAAAAATAGGGCAGGGGGTGTAGCTTGGAGGTCAAATGCCCCTGGGTTCCATCCCCAGACCCACAAAAAAAAAAAAAAAAAAAATAGGTCTGCAAGTGTAGCCCAGAGGATGGGCCCTGGGTTCCATCCCCAGTAACACACACACACACACACACACACACACACACACAAGGGAAAAAACCCAGGTAAAACTAGACTATAATAGAAGAGGTCAGTATAGTTGTTACTTGCAGGAGATGCAGGAGAGAGGAGCTAGGATTGCAAGGGCAAATCGTGTAAGCATCCCAGGTGCTGGCAAATGCCTCTTTTTTTCTTTAATTCTAGGGACTGAACCCAAGGCCTTGTGAATGCTAGGCAAGTGCTCTACCATTAAGCTATATCCTCAAGCCCTATTTTAATCAATAAGCAATCAACCGATTCATTTGTGGTACTGGGGCTGAACCCAGGTGCTTTCTTACTCTGAGCTACACCCCCAGCCATATATATATATATATATATATATATATATATATATATATATATATATATATATATATATATAATTTTTTTTTTTTTGGTGGTTACTGGGGTTCCTGGAAGCCCTTCTACCTCCGGCTACACTCCCAGACCTATTTTATATTTTTATTTGGAAACAGGGTCTCTTAAGCCAGCGTGGCTGGCTCCGAACCACGCAATCCTCCTGTCTCCGCCTCCCAAGCGCGGGGATTACAAGCGTGTGCCACCACGCCCGGCTTTCATTTTATATTTTGAAATGGTCTCACTAGGTTACTGAGAGTCCTGCTAAGCTGCTGAAGCTGGATTCAAACTTCTGTTCCTCCTGTCTTAGCCTCCCAAATACTGAGATCCCAGGTATGTGCCATCATTCCCAGCCCTTTTTACTTTGAGATAAGATCTTGGCTAAGTTGCCCAGGTTGGTCTAAAACTTATGATTCTCCTGCCTCAGCCTCCTGAGTAGCTGGGATTACAGGAATGTACCATCACACTAGACCCAAATATTTATTTTTTGATTGGGATGCTAGTTATTTGTTCATTTGAAACTTAAGTTATATATTCTGTGTGTTATATTTCAATTTAAAAAGTTAGCACAATTATCTTCTATTTTCTAATTTTTTCTAGCTATAAACTAAGGTTCTTTTGGAGCCTAAGAGTTTTCTTGGTCTCCCCTTCAGACTCAGGGCTCCTTTGTTGATTGCCAAAGCATGATGCTAAGTTCTTTTAACTATTTCTTCCAATCACCTCATGCTTAGTACAGGTTCTCATGGGATTACAGATACGTGCCACCATTCCCTGCTGAGACTATCTTTTATTACATCAAATAAAAAACTCTGCATTCCAACACTAAGGTTTCCTGTCAATTAACAGGTTCACCAACATTCAATATCATCTTCCCTACACTCCATTAAATCTCTATTCTTTGAGCCAAACCAATCTAAATTAATAGCAATCCCCCATTCAACAATATCCATTCAAATTGTGCTGGCTCAACCCTTACTTCAGCACTCAATTTGTTTTATTCCTATAAACTACATCTCTCTGCAATTATGTGTAGTATAAGTTTGTATTCATCTTTGTAACATCTGGTAGATTTAATTCACTATTATGTGATTTTTTTTCTAATTTCTACATGGCAACGAGCCTTTCTAATTAGATTTCTAGGGTTTGCCTGCTTAATTTAAAATCAGTAAACAACTGAGACTCAATTATGTACCAAGCACTGAAATCAGGTGATTTCACATATTATTTAATCTAAGAATTTTATGCTGTGAGGTGCAGACTGTCATTTTCATTTTATGGAAGAAAAATCCAAAGCTTAGGTTAGGTGACATGAAAACAAGAGCACAGATTTGAGTCCAAGACTCACTCATCTAAAATCACACCTGTACAAAAATTAGATACAGAAGTCCCTACAGAGTGTCTACCAAATATTTAAAATGAGACATTCAAAAACACTGCATTATTTAACAGATGAATTTTGAAAAGACAATTGGAAGATGAGAAAAAAGATGTGCTTTAAAATCCTAGAAGCCGCAGGGCGTGGTGGTGCACGCTTGTAATCCCAGCATTCGGGAGGCTGAGACCTGAAGATCGCGGTTCGCGGACAGCCTCAGCTACTTAGTGAGGCCCTCTGCAACTCAGTGAGACCCGGTTTCAAAATAAAGAATAAAAAATAGGGCAGGGAGTGTAGCTCGGAGGTCGAATGCCCCTGGGTTTCATCCCCAGACCCGCAAAAAATAAATAAATAAATAAATAAATAAATAAATAAATAAATAAAAATAAATAAAATAAAATCCTAGAAGCCAGTGGATGTTTGAAAAAGTTACTAGAAAGGTAATGACTGTTAATAACTTATGACCAATGACTAACCTGTTATTATGATGGAAGATACCTTGGGTTAATGAAAAAAAGTATAAAAAATGTTAAAATGTTAAAAATGTTAAAAAGTATAAAAATGTTATCAGGAGAGTCACAAATAACTGTAATTATAGTGCAAAACCTAGTAACATGTAACAAAATTATCCCTCATTCACTGCTGGTGACTGAAAAATTTTGGATAATTTTTTTGGGAAGGCAATCTGGCATTATATATAAAAACTCTAAAACACTCACTCTCTTATTTCAGAATTAGAAAATGCCAGGTAACGCTCATATCCATTCATTAATTTGTTCAACAGATATACATTGAACATGAGGCTTACCTCAGGGGAGAATAAATGATAAACGTGACATGTTACTGCTTATGATTTGAATGCAAGGCTATAAAATTCCTATATATGATCCAATGCCATATGAAGTCATCTTAATCTTATTTACTTTCATTTTGCTTATTTACTTATTTTCATTTTTTGCGGTGCTGGGGATTGAACCCAGAGGCATTCTACCTCTGAGTTACACCCCCAACCCTATATTTTTATTCTTTATTTTGAAACAGGGTCTCACTAAGTTGCAGAGGGCCTCACCAAGTAGCTGAGGCTGTCTGCAAACCTGAGATCCTCCTGTCTCAGCCTCCCAAGTACTGAGATTATAAGTGTGTGCCACCACACCCGGTTTTTAAATTTTACTTACATATTAGCTATACATATTTATTTTTATTTTTTGTGGTGCTGTGGATTGAACCCAGAGGCATTCTACCTCTGAGCTACACCTCCAGCACTATTTTTTATTTTTTTATTTTTAAACAGGGTCTCATTGAGTTGCAAAGGACCTTACTGAGTAGCTGAGGTTGTCTGTGAACCACGATCCTGTATCAGCCTCCCAAATGCTAGGATTATAAGCATGTGCCACCACGCCTGGCTGGCTAGCTATATATATTAATGGAGCTTACTGTAATTGCTCAAATCTAGCGTCTCTTTATCCCTGAAGGTAATAACTATTTACATTCAGGTAAACTCTTTAAAAACTTCCACATAAGAGAATATAGAGCCAGGCATGGTAGTACATGCTTATATACCCAGTACTTGGGAGACTGAGACAAAAGGATGATAGGTTTGAGGCCAGTTGCTACAACTTAGACCCTGTTTCAAAATAAAAAGAATAAAATAGGGCTGGGGATAAAGTTCAGAGGTAGAATGTCCCTGGGTTCCATCCCAAGTACCACAAAAAAAGAAAGAAAGAAAGAAAGAAAGAAAGAAAGAAAGAAAGAAAGAAAGAAAGAAAGAAAAGAGAAGAGATACACACAGTACTTATTTCTCTGTGTCTTCATTTAACTGTCTTCTAGGGCTGTGTGTTTTACTGCAAATGAGATTTCATTCCTCTTTATGGCTGAATAATATTCCATTTTATGTGCCTGTGCAAGTTCATACCTTTTTTTTTTTTTTTTTTTGCCTGTGTTCTACAGAAACTGAACCTAAGAGCATTCTACTTCTGAGCTATGCTCCCAGCCCCTTTTTAAATTTTTTTTAATTTTGAAATCATCTTGCTAGGTTGCTGAGAGTCTTGCTATGTGTTAAGTCTGTCCCTGAGCCTGCACTCCTCCTGTCCCAGCCGCCTAGGCACAGGGATCACACCACCTCACACAGCTAAACTCACAGCTTTGACTCATAACTGCACTTCGAGATATATATTCAAGAAAGTAATCCTTAATAAAGCTTCTTTGTACAAAGGCATTGGCAGAATTTTTTAATTAAAAATGGGAAAAATCAAAGTTGAAAAGTAGTTAACTAAACCCAGTATTAGGACTTTCTCCTAAATCGACTAACTTGTCTATATTTAAGTCACATTTCCCTGTCACTGCTTCTAGACAGAGTTGATTTGGCACCTTTACTACAGGTGAGCCAGAGTTTGATTACTGTATTGCTGATAAAGTACTTTAATGTTTGTTTTATGGCCTATGTTATAAGATTCTTGAAAACAAAAACTAAGTTGTATTCATATCAGTATCCCTAGCACATAGCAGTTGGAAATAAATTTTACAGAAATGAAGTAATAAACTACAAAGACACCACACTTAGATGGGAGTGTATTCCACAGAAGATGAATCTAAATTCTCTGAAGACCTATCTAATAAGCAGAAACTGCAAAAATAAGAAGGTGTAAGGAACCTACTGCTGGCCCAAGGGATAGAAGATTTCCTATTAGAGGTTGTAGCAGTAGCTGTTTTACTGACAATGTTTTCATGAAGGGATATTAAAAATATGATAGAGACCATGGAAAAGAACAAGGGCTCTGAAGTGACACAGATCTAGGTCTAAGTCTTATCTGTCCCTAACCTTATCCATAAAATAAATGAGACAATAGTAAGTTCCCCTTACAAACTTGTTTTGAGGGTTAAACAAGATGATGCCTACAGAAGTGTGGCATAGTGCACACTGCATACGTAAGTATTCAACAGAAGTTAACTACTGGGCTGGGGCTATAGCTCAGTGGTAGAGCACGTGCCTAACTACTGTGATCACCTCGAAGACTTCTGACCTGCACCTACACCAGCCAATTCAAATGGTAAGAAGTAACCTGAAGAAACCTAAGCATCACCTGTGGGAACTGTGAAGATGTAGCAGAAACCTAAAAGATGGGAAACATTCTGTATCTTTAAGTTTTTCTCAACGTGAGCTACCCAGGAATACAAAATGGAGTACTATAAATATAAGAGGACCCTTCCAAGTGTACTACAAAGATAAAAAGACCCTTACAGCTGCACGTGATGGCGCATGCCTGTAATCCCAGTACTTGAGAGGCTGAGATAGGAGTGCAGGTTTGAGCCTCAGCAACTTGACAAGACTCAGCAACCTAATGGGACCCCATTTCAAAACAAAAAAAGGGCTGGGTTATAGCTTGGAGATAGAATGCCCTGGCTCAAATCCCAGTAGTGTACAGACACACACACACACACACACACACACACACACACACACACACACATAACTCATATACTCACATATACTCCTTATATTAGTTTGTTTTAGAGGTTTTGGTTTTCCCCCCTAGGAATGGTGGTGTTAAAAATACTACATTTCTTTAAAGTAAATAGTACTGAAAAGAATGAAAATGGCATATGGCTGGGAGAATCTTCCAAAGAAACGACTCCACACAGCCATCTCCTGTTCTTTTCTCTGCCTTTTAAGGTCACGGTAACATGGTAGAAATCTGGGACTCACACCATCTGTCCAGACACTTCTATCACTGCTCATTTCTCCCGTTAACCAGTCAGAACACTTCACACTCCCCAAACACTGCTACTGTAGGGAGCAGCTGAAGCAGAGAGAAGAAGCTTTTTCTATCCAGAATGTAGTGGCAGAAAAGGAATAGTTCTTTTGAAGGTTTTAGGTTTCAGATTATGTCGGTGAGAAGAAAAATTCATCCTTTAGGAGAAAATTTAAGAACAAAAGGACTCTAATATTAGTTCTAGAAACAATCTAAGAAAAAGGGTGATGCCCTTGTATGAGTTCTCTAAGAAGAGATATAGCTGGGCGTGGTGGCGCACGCTTGTAATCCCAGCATTTGGGAGGCTGAGACCGGAGGACTGTGGTTTGCAGATAGCCTCAGCTACTTAGTGAGACCCTTTGCAACTCAGTGAGACCCGGTTTCAAAATAAAGAATAAAAAGTAGGGCAGGGGGTGTAGCTCGGAGGTCGAATGCCCTTGGGTTCCATCCCCAGACCCGCAAAAACAAAACAAAACAAAACAACAACAACAACAACAAAAAAAGATGTAGTACACAGGTCTCAAATCTGTAAATTTCTCATAAGACTAAGAAGAGGAAATAGTTTTACAGTTGCCTAATATCAATAATAGCAGCTAATAGTTACATAGTACTCAGAATATCTTGACACTCTGCAAAGCCTTTTTTTGTATATTAACATATTAATCCTTAAAACCACCTATAATCAAGGTGGTGACACATGACTGTAATCCTAGTTCTTGGGATATTGAGACAGGAAGATCACAGGTTCAGAGCCAGCCTCAGCAACTTAGTGAGGCCCTGTTTCAAAATAAAAAAATAAAATAGGGCTGGGGTATAGCTCCAAGGTGGCATGCCCCTGGATTTAACCCCCAGATCATAAAAAACCAACCAACCAAAGAACAAAGCACTCTATGTGGTATTTTATATTGTCATTTCCACTTTATATTTGAGAGAATTTAGGTAGAGAGATGGTAATATAGCTGGTCATTCGGATTCTAAAGCAAGCAAACTGGCTCAATGCCCTTAATTTTTATGTTATATTTTCACAGTTTTTCAAAAAGTTCCTTATTTATACATTAGATTTGGTATCTCTACAATATTTTAAATAAATAAACTGAATTAAAAAACACTCACCTCCACATTCACCTAGCCACAATGACAACTTCAAATATATATTCATTAATTTACTTTTTTTTTTTTGCAGTACTGGGGATGGAACCCAGGAACATTCTACCTCCATGCTATACCCTCAACCATATTTTGTTTTTTATTTTGAAACAGGTTCTCACTGAGTTCCAAAGTGCCTTACTTAGTAGTAGCTGAGGCTGACCTCAAACCACGATCCTATCTCAGCCTCCAAAATGCTGGGATTACAAGTGTGCACCACCATGCCTGCCTAATTGACTAATTTCTAAATGTTAAAATTAGAGTTTTCCGGGCGTGGTGGTGCACGCTTGTAACCCAGAGCTTGGGAGGCTGAGAGGAGGACTGCACAGGTTCGAAGCCAGCCTCACCTAATGAGTGAGGTTCTCAGCAACTTAGACCCTGTTTCCAAATAAAATATATAATAGGTCTGAAAGTATAGCCTGGAGGTAGAAAAGCCCCTGGGTTCAACCCCCAGTACCAAAAAAAAAAAAAAAAAAAAAATCAGAGCTTACTCAGCAGAAGGGAGTTTGTTATCACTCAGCAAATTAATTTTTTATAATTAATAAGAGTTTCAAAAACCAAGAACAATTTTTATTGCTGTTGTTAGTGGGGATGAAACTCAGGAGCATGCTGTCTTCAAGCCACACCAGTCCTTTCTATTTTTTATTTAAAAAACACGGTCTTGCCAAGTTGCTAGGGCTGGTCTCAAACCTACAATCCTCCTGTCCTGGCCTTCTATGGGCTGGGATTACAGGCGTATGGGCATATGCCACCACATGTGGCTAAACAAAAAATTTTTTTAAAGTTTCAAGAATATGCTCTGGGATCAGTGTCAGTTTGGGGACACTTTATGATTTTGGAAAAAAGGTTGGATTACTCTCATACCTCTAGAACAAGTTTAACGTTACACAAAGCCACAGATGAAAATGCAGGGATCCCAGTAGGGTGGGTCAAAGTACTTAGGAGAAACAGTATGAGTCTGGAAATCCTCTCCTACCTTTATAGAATACTCTATGTTCAATGGTTCAAATTTATTTACTATTAGAAGCTCCAATCTCAGGAGCTTGAAGTAAATATATGTTGGTGAAATAAATGTATGTCACTGGTCACACGATTGTCACAATAATGGCATCAATAATAGTAATCACATTAATAATCATAAAGTTAATAATATTAAATAAAAATAGCACCGGGCATGGAGGTGCATGTCTGTAATTCTACTACTTGGGAAACTGTGATAGGAGGATCACAGGTTCTCAACCAGCCTCAACAAATTAGTGATTCTGTTTCAAAATAAAAAATAAAATAGGTCTGGACTATAGAGGGAGAATGCCCCTGGGTTGCATCTCTAATACAACAAAATAAATAAATAAATAAATAAGAAACAAACAAACGACTTCCGGGAAGATGGCGACGGAGGAAAGCGGCACTTACAAGTCCCGCTAACAATCCAACTCTACTACCACAAAACCAGCGCCTTTCAGAGCCAGAAAACACCACCAGCAAAAAAATAAAAACGGTAACTACAAGGGATAGAGAAAAAGGGCTGGAAAAACAAGACACCAGAAAAAAACCAGCCCGAAGTGCCGCGCCCGCGCGGCTTGGAGCGGCCAGAGCCGCAGCGCGGATTGGGGGGAGCCGCAGAGTGGAGCGGCCTGCCGCGTAGCAGAACTGCCAGAGCGGCTGGAGGGACCAGACCCGCGGTCCAGAGCAGCCGAAGCCGCGGTTCAGAGCAGCCGAGCAGAGTGGCCAGAACAGCGGGAGCAGCCAGAGCCGCAGCCCGGATTAGCTGGAGCGGCGGCGCGGAGTGGCCGGAGCCGCAGAGTGGAGCGGCTGGAGCGGCGGCGTGGAGTGGCCGGAGCCGCGGAGTGGAGCGGCCAGAGTAGCCGAGCAGAGCGGTCAGAACAGCCGGAGCGGAGTGGCCAGAACAGCCTGAGCAGCCAGAGTCGCGTCGCGGAACGGCCGGAGCGGCCGGAGTGGCCAGACCCGTGGTGCAGAGCAGCCAGAGCCGCGGCGCAGAGCGGCCGGAGCGGCGCGGCCTACATCTCCCCTAGCAGCACCAGGCTCCAGAGAGGTGGGAGACTCAAAACAGAGCTCAAATCCAGAGAGGAGGTACTTTGGCCTCGCGGCCTAGGACGCAGAAGCAGCGTCTTACTGCTGGCGGCAGCGGGAACATCTAAAGCTCCCAAGGGCCGGGCACAGCACAACTGGCAAGGACTCAGAGCGGAGTTCAAAACCAGAGAAGAAATACGCCGTGGCAGTGGTGTCAAATTGCCAGTGGCGGCAGCAGCGAATCCACCGAGTTCACTACAGCTCCATCAGCACACTCAATAACCGTGAGTCAAATTGCAGCCCCTAGGGGAGAAATCCCAGTACTGCACTCCCAGGGACTTGCGCAGATAGTCTCCCTGGGTCGGAGATTTTTGCAGTGCAGCCCAGTGGGGGAGTGGCAGTGGCAGAGATATCATACCATAGTCACAACTCCCCACTGGAGAACGCCCAACTTGGCACTCCCCACGGTCTAAGCAGCCTTAATTGACTCCCTGGGTCTGAGACTTTGTGATACAACCCAGTTAAGGAGTAGTGGTGACTGAGATACCTCAGACACGAGATCCAGAGCATCTTAAGTGAACTTGTAGTGACTCAGGGAAGAACCCAGAGAAGGCACAAACTTCCAAAATCATGGGAAAGAGAAATAACAATGGAGAAGTGAATGCCAACAACCCCACACCATCAGAATCTGATAACACAGAAACCCAAAGATCTCTAGAAGATCAAATTAGGAAAATAACTTTAGAAATAATAGAGGACTTTCGAAAAGAATTTAGAGAGAGTCAAAAAGAGATAAAGGATGCAATTAATGAAGTAAAGGCCTCAATTCAAAGTATAAACAACAGATTAGACCACATGGAGAATAGAATCTCGCTTCTTGAAGATGATCATTCTAAAAATGAACGCATAGTTTCTAATTTAGAAAAAAAAACCCGACAGCAGGAATCTGACATTGAAGAAATATGGGCCCATTTCAAGAGAGCTAACCTAAGAATAATTGGAATAGAGGAGGGAAAAGAAGGTGAAACCAAAGGGATCAACAATCTCTTCAAGGAAGTAATAGCAGAAAATTTTCCAAACATAGAGCAAGAGGTCGATACACAGGTCCAGGAAACTTATAGAACTCCCTTTAGACAGGATCAGAGAAGAGGATCCCCACGCCACATAATTGTCAAAATGACTAATGTGGAAGCCAAGGAGAGAATCTTAAAGGCAACAAAAACAAAAGGCCATGTGACATACAGAGGCAAACCAATTAGAATCACTCCAGACTTCCCAAACCAAGTTATGAAAGCCAGAAGGGCTTGGAGTAACATATTCCAAACTCTGAAAGAAAACAACTTCCAGCCAAAAATTTCCTACCCAGCAAAACTATCCATCAAATTAGATGGGGAAATAAGAAGCTTCCATGACAAACAGCAACTGAAGGAATTTATGTCTTCAAAACCAGCGCTAGAGAAAATACTCAAGGAGATTAACTGCAAAGAGGAAATGGGTAATACACGCCAGAACCAAAGAAACAAGAATTCCCATCCAGCAGACAACTAAGCAAAGAAGAATAAACAGTATCTTAAACAGAAATAAGATCTTAACATGTTGGGAATTAAAAATTATCTCTCTATAATCACACTGAATGTAAACGGCCTCAACTCCCCAATAAAAAGACATAAAGTGGCAAAATGGATTAAAAGCCAGAATCCATCCATCTGCTGCTTACAAGAAACACACCTTACAAGTAAAGATAGGAACAAACTCAAGGTAAAGGGCTGGAGCAAGGTAATCCATGCTAATGGCACTCGAAGACAAGCAGGATTAGCAACTATGATATCAGACAAGTTAGACTTCAAACCCAAACTTATTAGAAGAGACAAAGAAGGTCACATCTTACTGGTGAAAGGAATAGTCCAGCAAGAGGAAATAACAATAATCAACATCTATGCCCCAAACATAGGGGCAGCTACTTTCATAAATCAAACTCTTTGTGATATGAAGTCACACATAAATCCCAACACAATAATACTGGGAGACTTCAACACACCTCTCACAATACTAGACCGATCGTCCAGACAAAGGGTCAGTAAAGATGTCTCAGAACTAAAGAACACCATTAACCAAATGGACCTGTTGGACACATATAGAATATTTCACCCAACTACAGCAGAGTTTACATTTTTCTCAGCTGCTCATGGAACCTTCTCCAAAATAGATCACATCCTGGGACACAAAATGAGCACTAGCAAATTTAAAAAATGTTACATACTTCCCTGTGTCATTTCAGACCATAATGGAATGAAACTAGAAATCAACTATAAGAAGACCCAGAGAAACAACATAAACATGTGGAGACTGAACACCACACTTCTGAATGAAGAATGGGTCATAGAAGATGTAAGAGGTGAAATCAAGAAATTTCTAGAAACAAATGAAAATAAAGAAACAACATATCAAAACCTCTGGGACACTTTGAAGGCAGTATTAAGAGGAAAATTTATAGCACTGAGTGCTCACATAAGAAAAACAGAAAATCTTCAAATAAATAGCCTTATGACACACCTCAAAGCCCTTGAAAAGCAGGAACAATTGAACCCCAAAGCCAGCAGAAGACGGGAAATTATTAAAATTAGAGCAGAAATTAACGAAATAGAGAATAAAAAAACAATACAGAAAATCAACAAAACCAAAAGCTGGTTTCTTGAAAAAATTAACAAGATTGATAAACCACTAGCCAACCTAACTAAAAAAAAGAGAGAATCAACCCAAATTATGAAGATAAGGGATGAAAAAGGAGATATTACTACTGACAGCGTAGAAATCCAGAGGATTATCAGAAACTACTTTGAAAAACTATACTCCAACAAAATGAAAATCTAGAGGAAATCGACAACTTCCTAGATAAATACAACCTTCCTAAACTGAGTCAAGAAGATACAGAACACTTAAACCAACCAATAACAATCAAAGAGATTGAAATAGCAATAAAGAGCTTACCATCAAAGAAAAGCCCAGGACCAGATGGTTTCCCAAGTGAATTCTATAAAACCTTTATAGGGGAACTAATCCCAATACTACTCAAACTATTTCGGGAAATAGAAAAAACCGGGACTCTCCCAAATACATTCTATGAAGCCAACATCACACTAATACCCAAACCGAATAAAGACAGTTCAAGGAAGGAAAACTACAGGCCTATATCTCTGATGAACTTGGATGCAAAACTATTAAACAAAATACTAGCAACACGCATTCAAAACCACATCAAGAAAATCATTCACCATGACCAGGTAGGGTTCATCCCAGGGATGCAAGGCTGGTTCAATATACGAAAAACAATCCATGTAATTCATCATATAAACAGAATCAAAGACAAAAACCACATGATCATCTCAATAGATGCTGAAAAAGCATTTGATAAAATTCAACATCCATTTATGATAAAAACACTGCAGAGAATTGGAATAGAAGGAACATATCTCAACATTATTAAGGCAATCTACAATAAGCCCACTGCCAACATCATATTAAATGGGGAAAAACTTCAAGAATTTCCCCTAAAAACTGGAACGAGACAAGGATGTCCACTATCACCACTTCTCTTCAATATAGTACTAGAGACTCTAGCCAGAGCAATAAGGCAAGAAAAGGAAATCAAAGGAGTACAAATAGGAAAAGAAGAACTTAAGCTTTCACTATTTGCAGATGACATGATACTATACTTAGAAAACCCAACAAACTCAACCAAAAGGCTTATAGAACTGATCAACAAATTCAGCAAGGTATCTGGATACAAAATCAATCTTAAAAAATCAGAAGCTTTCCTGTACACCAACCATAAATCCACTGAAAAAGAAATTCAGAAAACACTTCCATTCAGGATCTCCCACAAAAAAATAAAATACCTAGGAATAAACTTGACCAAGGAAGTAAAAGATCTCTACAAAGAAAATTATAAAACACTGAAAAAAGAAATCGAAGAAGATCTTAGAAGATGGAAAGACCTTCCATGTTCATGGATTGGCAGAATAAATATCATTAAAATGGCCATCCTCCCAAAAGTGATCTACAGATTTAATGCAATGCCCATTAAACTACCAAGATCATTCCTCACAGACATAGAAAAATCAGTCCTTAAATTTATCTGGAATAACAAAAAGCCCAGAATAGCCAAGGTAGTTCTCAGCAACAAAAACCACGCAGGAGGAATCACAATACCTGACTTTAAACTATACTACAAAGCCATTGTAATAAAAACAGCATGGTACTGGCAAAAGAACAGATATATAGACCAATGGAGCAGAATAGAAGACCCAGAAACAAGTCCACACACTTTCAGCCAATTGATTTTTGACAAAGGGGCCAAAAACATACACTGGAAAAAAGATAGCCTCTTCAACAAATGGTGTTGGCAAAACTGGTTAACCATATGCAGAAAATTGGATGTTAATCCCACTTTTTCACCCTGTACAAAAGTCAACTCACGATGGATCAAAGACTTGGAAATTAAACCAGAGACTTTGAAGCTCCTTGAAGAGGGCATAGGTCCAACACTACAACACATAGGTACAGACAAACATTTCCTCAACAAGACCCCAAAGGCACAACAAATTAAAAGGAGAATCAATACATGGGATTGCATGAAACTGAAGAGCTTCTGTTCAGCAAAGGAAACTATCAAGAATCTCAATCGAGAGCCAACAGAATGGGAGAAGATTTTTTCCACCTACACCACCGATAGAGGACTAATATCTAGAATATACAGAGAACTCAAGAAACTCAACACTAAGAAAACAAAGCATCCAATAACAAAATGGGCAAATGAACTAAATAGACACTTCACAAAAGAAGAAATTCAAATGGCCAATAAATGCATGAAAAAATGCTCAACATCACTGGCAATCAGAGAGATGCAAATCAAAACTACCCTGAGATTTCACCTAACTCCAACTAGAATGGCCATCATTCAAAACACAAACAACAACAGATGCTGGCGAGGATGTGGAGAAGTGGGAACTCTAAGACATTGTTGGTGGGATTGCAAATTAGTGCAACCACTTTGGAAAACAGTATGGAGAATCCTCAGAAGAATGGGAACAAATCTTCCATTTGATCCAGCAATACCACTGTTGGGTATCTACCCAAAAGAAAAGAAACCAAACTACCAAACTAATGCATGTGTATCTATGTTCATAGCTGCACAATTCACCATAGCCAAACTATGGAAGCAGCCAAGATGTCCATCAACAGATGAATGGATTACAAAACTGTGGGATATGTACACAATGGAATTTTACTCAGCCATCAAAAAAAACTCAATTACACCATTTTCAGGGAAATGGATGGAACTGGAGGACATTATGCTAAGTGAGATCAGTCAGGCACAAAAAATAAGAAATCAGATGCTTTCCCTAATATGTGAGAGTTAGGGAGAAATGGGTCATAGGAGGAACTCTTGGAAGAGGATCAGTAACTTTTAACTCTGTTTACATTGTCTTTGGATATACAATATTTTTTTTATTTTTTAGGGAGTTTATTTACTCTTTTGTTGCCTGTGCCATTGAAATCATATCCAAGAAATCACTTCCAATTTCAATGTTGTGAGGTTTTATGACCCAGATTTTCTTCTAAAAGCTTATAGTATTAAGATTTATATTTAGGTCTTTTATCTATTTTGAGTTAATATTTGTATATGTGTTAGGTAAGGGTCCAATTTTATTCTTTTTCATTTATTATTATTTTTCAACAATATTTAGTTAAAAGACTAGTATTTCCTCCACCAAAAGTTCATGGAAACCTTGTCAAAAATAACTTGACAATGTATGGAAGAATTTATCTCTAGGCTTTTAATTAGCTCCAATGGTTTATATATCTGCCTTTATAACAGTACTACACTGTTTCAATTATTGTAGCTTTATATGGTTTGAAATCAGAAAATATACATCTTCTAGCTTTGTTCTTCTTTGAGACTGTTTTGGGTATCTAGAGTCCATATTCCATATCAGGATAGATTTTTTTCTGAAAAATAAATAAATAAATGTATGATAGTTTCACCTAAAAAAAAAAAAAAGAAAAAATATTCTCTGGTAAGAAAGAAAGCAAAAAGAAATATTGAAATGTTATCTTTAAGTCATCAAAAGTTTGGTACCAGACAAATGAAACTGTTATGTGAGATTATCAATGTTAATATTGTATAAATTGCTATAATACTGGATGTCAACCAGTAAGCCAAGCGTGGGAAGGAGGGATGGGGAGGGAATGGGGTGGGGATCGGGTAGGGGCTAACTGGGCGAGATGTGCATGTATGTCCACAAAAGTATTTTCTTTATACCACTATGATGTATGAATACATTGCACCAATAAAAAATAAATTAATAAAAAAAAAAAAAAAAAACTAAAAAAAAAAAAAAAAATAACAGCAAGTGACTCTACGCCAAGACATGCACATGAATATTCATAGCAGCTTCATCTGTAATAGTTCAGAACTATGAATTACTCAAGTGCCCAGGAACATGTGAATACATATATAAAATATGATATAGATTAAAAATATAATAAATATATTACTCTACAAAAAATAAACCAGTACTTACAACTGCATAAATATCAAAAATAATATGCTGAAGTAAAGAAGACAAACACAAAATAATACATACACTCTTTATGCTTCTACTTAAGTAAAATTATACAATAGGCAAAACTAGTCTATAGTGATGGGAAACAAAATAATAGTTGCCTGGAATTGACTGGAGAAAATGGCCAAAGGAATCTCTTGGGGGTGATGGAAATGTTCTCTAATTTGATTATGATGATGGTACGTAGAGATGGGTTCATTTGCCAATATATTAAGCCTAAACTTTATTTCAATATATTTTTATGAATGCATTGTAATTATACATCATAAGAAATAAATACATTTAAGAAGTGTGTTGTTCACCCCTATTTACACAACAGAGATAAACAATGATAAATATCTTAAAATATGTAGTATAATAAAATGTTCTGTGGCCAATAAAAAAAAGAAAAAAGAAAAAAGAAAAAACCGGGACTCTCCCAAATACATTCTATGAAGCCAACATCACACTAATACCCAAACCGAATAAAGACAGTTCAAGGAAGGAAAACTACAGGCCTATATCTCTGATGAACTTGGATGCAAAACTATTAAACAAAATACTAGCAACACGCATTCAAAACCACATCAAGAAAATCATTCACCATGACCAGGTAGGGTTCATCCCAGGGATGCAAGGCTGGTTCAATATACGAAAATCAATCCATGTAATTCATCATATAAACAGAATCAAAGACAAAAACCACATGATCATCTCAATAGATGCTGAAAAAGCATTTGATAAAATTCAACATCCATTTATGATAAAAACACTGCAGAGAATTGGAATAGAAGGAACATATCTCAACATTATTAAGGCAATCTACAATAAGCCCACTGCCAACATCATATTAAATGGGGAAAAACTTCAAGAATTCCCCCTAAAAACTGGAACGAGACAAGGATGTCCACTATCACCACTTCTCTTCAATATAGTACTAGAGACTCTAGCCAGAGCAATAAGGCAAGAAAAGGAAATCAAAGGAGTACAAATAGGAAAAGAAGAACTTAAGCTTTCACTATTTGCAGATGACATGATACTATATTTAGAAAACCCAACAAACTCAACCAAAAGGCTTATAGAACTGATCAACAAATTCAGCAAAGTATCTGGATACAAAATCAATCTTAAAAAATCAGAAGCTTTCCTGTACACCAACCATAAATCCACTGAAAAAGAAATTCAGAAAACACTTCCACTCAGGATCTCCCACAAAAAAATAAAATACCTAGGAATAAACTTGACCAAGGAGGTAAAAGATCTCTACAAAGAAAATTATAAAACACTGAAAAAAGAAATCGAAGAAGATCTTAGAAGATGGAAAGACCTTCCATGTTCATGGATTGGCAGAATAAATATCATTAAAATGGCCATCCTCCCAAAAGTGATCTACAGATTTAATGCAATGCCCATTAAACTACCAAGATCATTCCTCACAGACATAGAAAAATCAGTCCTTAAATTTATCTGGAATAACAAAAAGCCCAGAATAGCCAAGGTAGTTCTCAGCAACAAAAACCACGCAGGAGGAATCACAATACCTGACTTTAAACTATACTACAAAGCCATTGTAATAAAAACAGCATGGTACTGGCAAAAGAACAGATATATAGACCAGTGGAGCAGAATAGAAGACCCAGAAACAAGTCCACACACTTTCAGCCAATTGATTTTTGACAAAGAGGCCAAAAACATACACTGGAAAAAAGATAGCCTCTTCAACAAATGGTGTTGGCAAAACTGGTTAACCATATGCAGAAAATTGGATGTTAATCCCACTTTTTCACCCTGTACAAAAGTCAACTCACGATGGATCAAAGACTTGGAAATTAAACCAGAGACTTTGAAGCTCCTTGAAGAGGGCATAGGTCCAACACTACAACACATAGGCACAGACAAACATTTCCTCAACAAGACCCCAAAGGCACAGCAAATTAAAAGGAGAATCAATACATGGGATTGCATGAAACTGAAGAGCTTCTGTTCAGCAAAGGAAACTATCAAGACTCTCAATCGAGAGCCAACAGAATGGGAGAAGATTTTTGCCACCTACACCACTGATAGAGGACTAATATCTAGAATATACAGAGAACTCAAGAAACTCAACACTAAGAAAACAAAACATCCAATAACAAAATGGGCAAATGAACTAAATAGACACTTCACAAAAGAAGAAATTCAAATGGCCAATAAATGCATGAAAAAATGCTCAACATCACTGGCAATCAGAGAGATGCAAATCAAAACTACCCTGAGATTTCACCTAACTCCAACTAGAATGGCCATCATTCAAAACACAAACAACAACAGATGCTGGCGAGGATGTGGAGAAGTGGGAACTCTAAGACATTGTTGGTGGGATTGCAAATTAGTGCAACCACTTTGGAAAACAGTATGGAGAATCCTCAGAAGAATGGGAACAAATCTACCATTTGATCCAGCAATACCACTGTTGGGTATCTACCCAAAAGAAAAGAAACCAAACTACCAAACTAATCCATGTGTATCTATGTTCATAGCTGCACAATTCACCATAGCCAAACTATGGAACCAGCCAAGATGTCCATCAACAGACGAATGGATTACAAAACTGTGGGATATGTACACAATGGAATTTTACTCAGCCATCAAAAAAAACTCAATTACATCATTTTCAGGGAAATGGATGGAACTGGAGGACATTATGCTAAGTGAGATTAGTCAGGCACAAAAAATAAGAAATCAGATGCTTTCCCTAATTTGTGAGAGTTAGGGAGAAATGGGTCATAGGAGGAACTCTTGGAAGAGGATCAGTAACTTTTAACTCTGTTTACATTGTCTTTGGATATACAATATTTTTTTATTTTTTAGGGAGTTTATTTACCCTTTTGTTGCCTATGCCATTGAAATCATATCCAAGAAATCACTTCCAATTTCAATGTTGTGAGGTTTTATGACCCAGATTTTCTTCTAAAAGCTTATAATATTAAGATTTATATTTAGGTCTTTTATCTATTTTGAGTTAATATTTGTATATGTGTTAAGTAAGGGTCCAATTTTATTCTTTTCCATGTAATTATTATTTTTCAACAATATTTAGTTAAAAGACTAGTATTTCCTCCACCAAAAATTCATGGAAACCTTGTCAAAAATAACTTGACAATGTATGGAAGAATTTATCTCTAGGCTTTTATTTAGCTCCAATGGTTTATATATCTGCCTTTAGAACAGTACTACACTGTTTCAATTATTGTAGCTTTATATGGTTTGAAATCAGAAAATATACATCTTCTAGCTTTGTTCTTCTTTGAGATTGTTTTGGGTATCTAGTGTCCATATTCCATATCAGGATAGATTTTTTCTGAAAAATAAATAAATAAATGTATGATAGTTTTACCTAAAAAAAAAAAGAAAAAAAATAGTCTCTGGTAAGAAAGAAAGCAAAAAGAAATATTGAAATGTTATCTTTAAGGCATCAAGAGTTTGGTACCAGACAAATGAAACTGTTATGTGAGATTATCAATGTTAATATTGTATAAATTGCTATAATACTAGATGTCAACCACTAAGCCAAGCATGGGAAGGAGGGATGGGGAGGGAATGGGGTGGGGATCGGGTAGGGGCTAACTGGGCGATATGTGTATGTATGTCTACAAAAGTATTTTCTTTATACCACTATAATGTATGAATACATTGCACCAATAAAAAATAAATTAATAAAAAAAAAAAAAGAAACAAACAAACAAAAAATAATGAGAGGCCAGGCATGGTGGCGCATGCTTGTAATCCCAGCATTCGGGAGGTGGAGACGGGATTGCGGTTCTCAGACAGCCTAAGCTACTTAGTGAGGCCCTTTGCAACTCAGTGAGACCCTGTTTCGAAAAATAAAAAAAGACTACAAAATAGGACCGGGGGTGTGGCTCAGAGGTAGAATGCCCCTGGCTCCCATCCCCAGTAACCCCCCCCACCCCCGACACGGAATGATAACTCCCAAATGCTGCTGCTAACTTACTAAGTGCTAAACACTGGGCTAAGGGCTTCAACTGTCACATATATCATAGGGACAGTGTAGAATAGTGGTTAAAAGTATGAATTTTAGCTGGGCGTGGTGGCGCATGCTTGTAAACCCAGTACTTGGGAGGCTGAGACAGGAGTATAGGTTTGAGGCCAGCCTCAGCAATTTAGTGAGACCCTGTTTCAAAATTAAAAAAAAAAAAAAAAAAAAAGATAAAATAGGGCTGGGGGTGTAACTCAGAGTAGAATGCCCTGGGTTGAATCCCCAGTACCAAAAAAATAAAAACAAAGTATAAATTTTAGAGACATCTAAAGTATAAATTTTACATCATCAGACTGCTGCCTGATGACTTTACTTATTTGTCGAGTGATCTTGAACAAATAACACTAAGGTTCTCAGTGCCTCAGACTATCCACCTAGGGTTGTGAGGACACGTAAACTGTTGAGAGCAGTACCTGACACACAGCTATCACCTACATTTAGTGTATGAGGCACTTAATGTTCAGAAAAGCTGAAGCCCACCAATTAGGTTTTTTTTTTTTTGGTGGTACTGGGGATGAAACCTAGGGCTATACTCCCAGACCTATTTTTTGTATGTTTGGAAACAGGGTCTCTTAAACCAGCTGAGGTTGGCTTCAAACCTCTGTGATCTTCCTCTCAGCCTCCCAAGTGCGGGGATTACAAGCGTGCGCCACCACGCCTGGCAGAAGGCCACCCATTAGGGTGGAGACAGCTTCCCAGGTCTGCCTGACTCCAACGCCGAGGCTCTTTGGCGTCCATTCTCACTCTCTCGGAACAGAGGATGGGTCAACTGCATCACGAAAGAGAACAGTTACTCTGTCATTTCTGCCTTATCCTATCCAAGTTTAAGGAGGAAAGCATTAAGAAAAATAGGCTTATCAATGCCAATTCAACACACTGAATTTCATCATTTCTGAGACACATTTCTCCCCCAATTTTTCCATCTGGGAATCATGGGTCTTATTCCTGGCAATGTTTTCAAACCAGCCCCTCTTCTGGCCATATAACTGGCAGGCTCCCACAGCTCGAAGGGTGTCTTTTGGTTTAGGCTCTGGGCTTGATTTTTGTGTACTTTGCTTTGATATTCTGTTTTTGATGACTCAAGAGCTTTGGGCATGACTCCTCCCATTGGCAAACCCACAGGCATTTCCTCCTCCCAGACAGTCCTCACAGGAGGCTTCTATTCACAGGTGTAACTGGACTTCTGGGTAAGCCAGGAAAGTGTTAGCTAACAATGGGTCTTGACAGATGGGGGTTCCTTTCCCTTTCAGGTACTTCGTTAACTGTACATTTGGAAATTACTTCTCTAGTCCCTTTTAAAAAGTACTTATCTGATTCATACTTAAATTTTTTTCCTGTTTTGGCCTGAGTGCCGCCATTCCATATATGGTCAGTCTCTTCATAGAAGAAAAAAATATCAAGTTTTACATCATCTTTTCCCTGGAAGGATAATTCCAAGCTATCTTCCACCTAGGGGAAAGATAAAAACCTTCAGACTGAAATAATGTAAATATACTTAAAGTGATTTTTTTAAAGAAAAAGATTCTTATCCTTTACATATATAAAATATTAATTCTAGGATGTGTGTTTTTTCCAGTTCAACCTCTGAAACTAAAATGCATCAACAGCATACCATTGTTTAATTTTCCTAAAGTGCACATAAAATAGTATTTCTTACAACTAAAGATAAATGACTTATAGTTCAAATTATCCCAAAGAAAAAAAGTTCCTTTCTGACTAAAGAAGGAACCAAATAAAAATGATTTCCATATAACCAAGAAAAGCTATCAGGAAAAAAAAGTCTCTCGTCACAATCAATCAATAATTACTAGGTAAAGTGGTATTATACATAGTTACATTGCATACATGAAAAAATAAATAAAAAATTAAGGTACAGAAAAAACATTGAGAGCATTTCCCTAAAGAAACTTATCCTACAGGTAATTACATTCCCATTGGATGGGAATCACATAAGATTTTATGTGTTTTCTCTCCCTTCCAATTAGACAGTGAACTCTTCAATTCACTGCTGTATTTCAGGGGCAGAAGTCAGTGCCAGACGTACAGTGAATTTTTGCTAAAGGACGAATAACTAAAGCTCTATAGTTTTGGACTTTGACCTCAGGAAAATATTTTATTAAATATTTTTAGTAAACTGAATAATTATTTTTGATGGAAGAAATAATTTGCTACTTGCATTGTAAAACAGAACCTTCTTGAGAACAAGTAAATTAAGAACAAGATGATTGTAAGTGACCATGGACTCGGGGCTAGGAATCAAATGATCTAAAGCAAAATTTCACCTCGGACACAATGGTCCATCTCTGACTGACTTCTAAGGAAACTGTTATGACTCAGGGCATGTGAGATAAACAGGAAATTGATGTACTTGTTTAAAATGATTCCATATTTCTACACCTCAGCAGTCAATGAGATAATTATAATTATAACAATTCATAAGTAACCATAAGGCTAAATGTTTCATGAGAAGCAATATTACTTTGGATAGGGTGGGTGGGATTTCTATTTCTTACATTAATTTTATATTATATTGTTGTCCAATATAATAGCAATAAATTAATTTATAAGAGTCCAAAATCCTTTGTGATTGATTAAAAAAACAACAAACAGATTTTCTAACTTTCCTTAAATAGTACAGAAATAACAAGTGGTAACAAACTTCTCCTGAGTCCCTCCTGATCACTACTGGTGATAACATTATGTAAGCAGAGGTCTTAACCATGTCTGAGTTGCTTAGTATGAACTCTAAAATTGAGACATACCACTTAAGAAATTAAACTGATTTTTGTTACTGACCTTCCCAAACTTGTGTTTGAGTGGAAGTCCTGCATCCTGAAATGCTAAAATAATATCAGATTTGTAATCTTGTATAAAAATTCCTAGATCAACATCTTTGCTATAAGGAATAATATTGCACTGTCGATACCATCCTAAAAAAATAAAATTAAAAAAAATTTTAAATTTGGGAAAAAGTCATTATAATGGGATGATTTTTATAACAATATATTTTATTTCACACAATTATATGTAGGGTGTTTTAATAAAACTATTATTGCATGCTATTATTATTATTATTATTATTATTATTATTATTATTGTTTTGAAACAGGGTCTCTCACTAGGTTACTAAGGTCTTGCTAAGTTGTTGAGGCTGTCCTTGAACCTGTGATCCTCCTATTTCAGCTTCTCAAGTACTCTAAATTATTTTATTTTATTTTATTTTATTTTTTGTGGTACTGACTGGGAATTAACCCAGGAGCATTCCACATTCGAGATATACCCCCAGCCCTATATTTTCCCTCTATTTCAAAACAGGGTCTTATTAAGTTGTAGAAGGCCTCACTAAATAGCTGAAGCTGGCTGCAAACCAGTGATCCTCCTGTCTCAGCCTCCCAAGTACTGGGATTAAAAGTGTGAGCCACCAGGCCTGGCACCATATAATGATAATAATAGTTATTATTTTGTGGTACTGGGGATTGAACCCAGGGGCATTCTCCCTCTGAGCTACACCCCTTGCCTATTTTTTATTCATTCTTTCTTTAGTTTTTCTTTTGTGGTACTGGGGATGGAACCCAGGGGGATTCTACCTTTGAGTGACACACCCAGCTCTGTTTTTTTTTCTTTCTTTGAAATAGGGTCTCACTGAGTTGCAAAGGTCTAAGTAGCTGAGGCTGTCCGCAAACCGCGATCCTCCTGTCTCAACCTCCTGAATGTGGGGATTACAAGGGTACACCACCACGCACAGCTTATTATTCTTTTTATTGGTGGTACTGGGGGTGGAACCCAGGGACTTTCTATTTCAGGGCTATACTCCCAGTCCTATTTTATATTTTTATTTGGAAACAGGGTCTCACTAAGTTGCTGAAAGCCTCACTAAGTAGCTGAGGCTGGCTTCGAACCTGTGCAATCCTCCTGTGTCAGCCTCCCAAGCGCGGGGATTACAAGTGTGTGCCACCATGCCTGGCCTTTTCCTTCCCTTCCTTTCCTCCTTCCTTCCTTCCTTCCTTCCTTCCTTCCTTCCTTCCTTCCTTCCTTCGGGGATTACAAGTGTGTGCCACCATGCCTGGCCTTTTCCTTCCCTTCCTTTCCTTCCTTCCTTCCTTCCTTCCTTCCTTCCTTCCTTCCTTCCTTCCTTCCTTCCTCCTTCCTTCCTTCCTTCTTCTCTCTCTCTTTCTTTGCAGGTCTGGGGATGGAACTTGGGGCATTTGACCTCTGAGCTACACCCCATGCCCTATTTTTTTTATTCTTTATTTTGAAACAGGGTCTCACTGAGTTGCGGAGGGACTCACTAAGTAGCTGAGGCTGTCTGCGAACCGCGATCCTCCGGTCTCACTCTCCCAAATGTTGGGATTACAAGCATGTGCCACCATGCCAGGCAATTATTCTTTATTTTGAAACAGGGTCTCATTAAGTTGCAGAGACCCTCACTAAGTAGTTGAGGCTAGCCACGAATTTGTGATCTTCCTGCCTCAGCCTCTCAAATACTGGGATTACAAGGGTGTGCCACCATGCCCAGCTCTAAAATTATTACTATTTTTTAAATACTAAACTAAAATACTTTGCTATAGGAATCACATCTTGAAAAACCAACCTTCCTTCCTTTTCTGGCCTGAGTATTCAGGTTCCTCAAAAATTTGCATGATATATTTTGATTTCTAGATAAATCATTAGCTTTAACAGCAGGCTAACTGGGCCATCCATTAAAAAAAATTAAGTTGCTGTTCAGAATGTTTAATCATTAACATCTATTGATAGAAACTACCTTTAAGATACACTAAAAATAACTAATTTTCTTAATCAATATGCCTTTTCTGAGCCAATAATTTGTAGAACTCTATAGAATTTGAATTAATGTTTGTTTAAATAGTTAAAATTAGCCGGGCATGGTGGCGCATGCTTGTAATCCCCATGCTTGGGAGGCGGAGATAGGAGGATCACTCAGGTTTGAAGCCAGCCGTGCTGGCCTAGTCAGTCATAAAAAAATAAGAAATCAGATGCTTTCCCTAATATGTGAGAGCTAGGGAGAAATGGGTCATAGGAGGAACTCTAGATGAAAAAGGAAATCCTATAGAGGAGCAAATAAGACAACCTCAAGGAGGAGAAAGGAGGGGGGAAGAGGAAAATCTCTAAAACACACAACATACTTAAACATAACGAAGTCAACCACTAAGCCAAATAAGGGAAGGAGGGCCGGGGAAGGAATGGGGTGGGAATTGGGTAGGGGTTAAATTAGTGATGCGTACATGTATGTACACACAAGTTTTTTACCCCAATATGATGTATGAATATAATGCACCAATAAAAAAATTTAAAAAATAAATAAAAATAAAAAGAATTAAATCTCGAAAAAAAAAAAAAAGAAAAGAGATCCTGTTTCCAAATAAAAAGTATAAAATAGGTCTGGGAGTGTAGCCTGGAGGTAGAAGGGTTTCCAGGAACCCCAGTACCACCAAAAAAAAAAAAAAAAAAAGGGTAAAATTATGAAACAACTAATACAGCTATAATCTACTACAGTTATAATTAACAGGGAATAAAAATTAAATAAAATTTAAGATTCTATATTCCAAAGAAGTTTGATATAATGAGTAATGGTTAAAGACCTAAAAATCTTTCTCAGATTAGAATCATAACTTGCCTAAGGATTATAGAAAAAATGTATCTCCCCATAGCAAATGATCGGTATTGTCCAATCAATGATACTCTCAATGACCTTGCAAAGGTTTGTAGCAGATATGCTAATATTCCTTTCAGTCTTTCTCTCATTAGAGACTTGGTGCAGCTGCTTATATATGTAAGTTAAAAACCATTTTTTAAAAAGGCAGTAAAAATTACACAATAGGATATAAATAATAAAATTGGGATAAAAATAATAAAATGGCAGTAGGGCACAGTGGTGCATGCCTGTAATCCTAGTAGTTGGGAGGCTGAGACAGTAGGATTACAGGTTTGAAGCCAGCCTTAGCAATTTAGAAAGACCGTTTCAATATAAAAAAAAAAAATAAAAAGGAATGAGGGTAGGGCTCAGAGATAGAATGACTCTGGGATCGATTTAAGAAAAAGAAAAAAAGGCAGGCAGGCAGGCCAGCAGAAAGGAAGGAAGGAAGGAAGGAAGGAAGGAAGGAAGGAAGGAAAAAAAGAAAGAAAAAAGAGAAAGAAAAAAGAGAAAGAGGGAGGGAAAGCAATTTAAGCATCACCTATAGTTTATAATATAAATTTTATATACATTACTTAATAATTTTTGGTAAACACAAACATGACCTTCCTAAAATTCTATTTTATATATTTCTTAAATTAGTTTATTTAAAGAAATCAATAGATCTTTGCTCCAAGCATTAATGTTTATTTTGTCCATAAAGATTACACTTTGTCTCTCAAAACAATCATCTCAAGCAATCATCTCTAAATCAAAAAAGGGTGGATAATATTACAAGAAAAGCAACACAAATTTTACCTAAACAAGTTCCACTGCTTAGCCAGAATCGTACTCCCAATTTATTTAGTGTTTTGGCTGCTAGCTGCAGTAATTCCTTTGCACTCTTCCGAAAGGCCATAGCTTCTGCAGTGTTATCATCAAGGTACTGCTACAGGTTGAATAAAGTCAGCTATTAGAGTCACTTCTAACTTGCTAGAAACATTTGTGTGACAGCTAAATTAACACCATTTTACATATTAAATAACACCATGCTATTTGTTTTTCTATTATAAAAATCAACGTTTAGTTATTTCTAAGTTCCATATTAAAAAAGAATATAGGAGTAGATTCTAGGAAAGATCAGCTAAAAAGAAAGATGTATAACTATGATTCTCAAAGAATGCAACTTATATCTTTATCAACTTCCTCTGCCAAGTCACAAATGAGCAGGTTGGGCAACTATGCAAAAAGAAGTCTATGAGAGCTACAAGCAGAACTGAAACAAAATAAATGATATTTTTATTATTCATTGATGCTACTGGTTGTTACAAACTGTGTAATACAGTAGAAAGAGCTGGGATTTTAAATCGAGTTATCTGTGTCTACATGTAGGTCCATTTCTTCTTAGCTATGACCCTGAGCATATGATTTCAAAAGAATATAAACTCTTTAAAGAAAGTTACTTCATTTTATTTGAAGATTTGTGTGTGTGTGTGTGTGTGTGTGTGTGTGGTGGTACTGGGGATGAAACCCTTCTACCTCTGGGCTACACTCCTAGACCTTTTTATATTTTATTTGGAAACAGGGTTTCTTAAGCCAGGGAGGTTGGCTTCGAACCTGCGTGATCTTCCTGTCTCCACCTCTCAAGCGCGGGGATTACAAACATGCGCCACCACACCCGGCTGTGGTGAAGATTTAAGGACAAAAATGTCTAGCAAATATGAAATAAATCAACAATATCATTACTTAGTCATCTTGCTTTTCTGATTTTCTTATTTTCAGAGTTTTGGAACTGAGGAAAACATTGTACATGCTTTTGTGTATAATGCTTCACTAATTATGGGACAAAATCTAAACTACTTGGCCTATGGGACGAGGACATCATGTTCTAGTTCCTGACTATTGATCGAGCCTCATTTCCACCCTCCTTACACTTTATATTTTATCAATAAAATGTAATTTCCCAAATATTCTTCAGCCTTTATTTGTGCCTATACATTTTTTTTTTCCTTTTTTGGAGTAGGATAAGCTCTTATCACAATCTTTCAGGTTTCAGCTCTGGCTACTGAGAAACATTCCTTGATTTTTACAGGAAAATGTGTTAATTCTATAAGTATTCCTATTTAGTTCAACATTTATAGAGCAAAGAATTATACATGGTGCTAAATAGAAAAAGATAAGCAAAATAATCTGTTCCTCAATGAGTTTATAATCATATTATTTTGCACACACTTTTACTATAATTCTTATTATATTTAATTATAACTGTTGATTTTATATATATGTATGAATGGAGAATAAATGAAGTTTTTTTTTGAGTACTAGAGATTGAACCCAAGGGCATTCTACCTCCATATTTTTTATTTTTAATTAAAAAACACCTATTTTTTTATTCTTTATTTGAAACAGGGTCTAAGTTGAAGAGGGCCTCACTGAGTACTGAAGGTGGCTGAGAATCTGTGATCCTTCTGTCTTAGCCTCCCAAATACTAAGATTACAAGCATGCATCACCATGGGCCTGGTGAATGTTTTCATTTTTGGAAAATACTAAATTAGTTTGTAGGGAATCTGGTCTATAGCTTACTACCAAATGGTTCAGGAGAAAAAAAAAATGTTATTTGTACTATATTCACAACTTTTCTATAAGTCAGAAATTGTTCTTTAAAAATCATTATTATAAGCCAGGTATGGTACTATAACCCCAGTACTTAGTAGGCTGAGACCAGAGGATCACAGGTTCAAGGCTAGCCTTAGCAACTTAGCAAGACCATCAGCAATTTAGAGAGATCCTGTTTCAAAATAAAGAATAAAGAGATGGGGGTTTCACTTGTAGGTAAAATGCCCTTGTATTCAACCCCTAGTGCAAAAAAATATTATTATTACTAAAGAAGAAACTTAAAAGAGATTGCCTTATAAAAGTTGATTTGTGCATTGTATATTTTACACTTGGCATTGTATTTAAGATTATTTGGCGCCACCAAGTGTTCAAACATATGCTATTCCCTTTCATTTGAAAAAGGACCTTCCAGATATTTGTAATCATAGTTCTAACATAAGAAATGATGAGGAGTGAAATATTTAAAAGGCCAAGGATAAAAAGCTACCAATTCTATTAGGCATTCTATGCCAGTAATACCAATATGTTAGCAAAAGAGAAAAATAAATTAGAAATCATAATTCGGGTCTCGCTTCAAGTGAAGGATACAGAAAGTCATGCTGAGTGAATATAAAGTTCTACCTGATCATGTCATGAATATAAACATCCAGACAGCTCTTTAGGCACTAAGATTATAAGGCTATACGCTGATCAACATTCTGTACATGTTTCATCTATTCACTTTACTAAAATCCTGATTGAGTGTCTGCCTTAACATTTTAAAAGCAGAAGTAAAAAAAAAAAAAAATTAAAAAAGTCGACACTATCCACACCACTTCTCAGTGTTTTGAAACATTTACAATTTCATACTGCTTCCTCAGAAATGAGAGGAGCCTGCCGAGGGGTTAGGCTGGTGCCGGGACCAGCAGTCGGCATCGGAGCCTTCCGTGAGGCAAGGCTGCTACTGAGGCCTCTGAGGAGGAAGCAGAGCTTGCCAAGGGGTTAGACTGGGGCTGGGGCCAACGAGGCCATCATCGGAGCCTGCCGTGAGGCAAGGCCGGTGCTGGGGCCTCCGAGGACGGGATTGGAGACTACCGAGGGGTTAGGCCGGTACTGGGGCCAGCAAGGCCAGGATCGGAGCTCATCGTGAGGCAAGGTAGGTACTGGGGCCTTCGAGGCCGGGATTGGAGGCTGCCAAGGGGTTAGGCCGATGCTGGGGCCAACGGCCAGCATCAGAGCCTGACAAAAGACAAGGCCGGTACTGGGGCCTCCGAGGCTGGGATCGGAGCCTGCCGAGGGGTTAGGCTGGTGCTGGGGCCAGCAAGGCCGGGATCGGAGACTGCCACGAGGCTAGGCTGGTGCTGGGGCCTCTGAGGCTGGGATCGGAGCCTGCCAAGGGCTTAGGCCGGTGCCGGGGCCAATGGCCAGCATCGGAGCCTGCCGTGAGGCAAGGCCACTACTGCGGCCTCCGAGGCCAGGACTGGAGCCAGCTGAGGGGTTAGGCTGGTGTCGGGGCCAGCGAGACCAGAATCAGGGCCTCCCATGAGGCAAGGCCGCTGCTTGAGCCAGCGAGGTCTGGATCAGTCCACCGGGTAGCCAGGCCACTACTGGGGCCGTCAAGACTGGGATTGGTACTTGCAACGCGGCATGCACAGAGAAATATCGCAGAAAATATAAATCAGATGCTTCCCCTAATCAGCAATAACAAGGAGGAAAGGGGCAACAGGAAGAGGTTGAGCTATAGAAAGGGCCCTATAGTGAAGCAACTAATGTGACCAATCAGAGGGTATGGAATAGTGGAGGACAGAGCCTCTTTAAAACGCAGGAGGTACATAAACAAATGTATCAAAGTTAATCACCAAACAAGCATGGGATCGAGGGAAGGGGAGGGAATGGGATGGGGGCTGGATGAGGACTGATTGGATGATGTGTGCTTGTATATCCTCTCAAGTCTTGTACTCCAATGTGATTGATATATGACTACAATGCACCAATTAAAAATAAATAAATAAATAAATAAAAATAAAAAAAAGAAATGAGAGGGGCAAATGAATCTGGGCTTATTAGGCAATGCCAATATTGCAAGGTTGGAGGAGTTTCAGCCAGTATCCTTTGATTCAGAAGCATCTTATTCTCCAAGCGTTTTCCCACAGTTACAGGATGTTGTCTATGCTCCAGGTACAATGATAGATACTGGGGCTACAGAGGTGAGTAAAATAGGATCACTCATGAAGAAATGCAGATAACTTAGTAGGGGACAAGACATACACTGTGATAGTTGCTATGACAGAGGTAGCAACCAGAATAAACTACCTTTGGCAAGAGTGAGTGGTTAAGTTTAAGCACCAAACTCCAGTTCTTCTACTTCTGGTTATTATGTGGCAGGTTATGTTGGCAGCCCTTGCCTACTAGAGTAAGCGCACCCACACATGTGGTTTTCCAGCTTTTCAAACATGAGGCTCAGTAGGTGTTACAGCCCTGCAATTAAAAATAGAAAGGAAGAGGGCTAGAAAGGCCCACTGGAGCTGTTAGGCCTAGGTCTGGGGTGCCAGCATACCACACCAGAGAAATCTTGCATCTGTGGGTCTTTGGCACTTGGCAGCAGTAACAAAGCGGGCACTTCGTTTTCCCATCCCATTCCTGTCCTTCTGTATAGACCTCTGGAGGCAGAGAACCCCAGAAAATAAAGGGTAAGTGCAAGGATTAGGGTTTTAAAACTCCACTATCAGATTCCTCTGTTTTCTGGTTTCATGTCATCTCTCAGAGCTGAACTTTTATTCCCTTCAAATCATCTTAATATCCCCAGGGTCAGAGGCCTGGAAAATAGGCCTTCAATAAATGTTTACCGACTTGAAAGCTAGAGCAGCAGAATAAAGTTCAAAAAGCACTGGGTCTTTGTGTTGCATTTATCTTCAAAAATCTTCATAAACACAAAACTATTTTTCATGAATCTTTTCTTTCTTTCTTTCTTTCTTTTTTGGTGGTACTGGGGATCCTGGAAGCCCTTCTACCTCCGGGCTACACTCCCAGACCTATTTTTTACATTTTTATTTGGAAACAGGGTCTTTTTTTTCTTTTTCTCATGAATCTTTTTCTAAATCTATACAGTCTTTCTTCTAGTGGCTTCATTCTTCTGGGACTACTTCAAAATGAGAATTTACTGTGTTTTATGAAGTTTATGAGCTCCAGTAACTGAAGGCAGAGCCAGTGGCAAATCAATCAAAGCCTACTCCAATAAAACAATAAATAAACATCAACTTATCTATTTATGGAAGAAAATATTTTTAAGGCTAATTTAATCTACTTGTTAAAAATTAAACAAGGTAGAAAAATAGGTGATTAAAAAAGATGTTTTAACCTATTTTCACAATCCCTTCTTTTCCTCCAAAATATTAAAAATAAATACATTACCTTTAGTTAAAAAAAATACATTATTTGATTGTTTCTAACCTGAAAGAATGCTCTAGCTTCTTTATACCTACACTCAATAAATCTAGAGTGTGGTATTTCTTCTAGAAAGTACACTGGATCTTTCGGAATAAGAACTTCTAGTTTATCAACAGTAACTTGCTGTAACTCTGTCCTGAAAAGAAAAGTTAAGATTTATTATAAGGATCCTAGACTACTTGGCAGCCTCCTTAAAATATTACATATTAGCAAAATAGCTACTAAACATCAAGTTTATTGTCTTCAATTATCTCAAGTATCAACTAGCAACTTTAAGAAGACATTGTGAAACTCTGACAACTTGCTAAGGCTGTCCTTAAACCTGTGATTTTCTTGTCTTAGCATCCCAAGTACTGGGATTACAGGTGTGTGCCACCATACCCAGCTTCTTAAAATGTTTATAATACATACATATATATATATATACACACACACACACACACACACACACACATACATACATACATAATTTGGCATACATTTGAACTTTTTTTTTTTTGTAGTACTGGGGATTGAATCTGGGGTATTCTAACTCTTACTTACACTCCAAGTCTTTTAATATTTTTTATTTTGAAACAAGGTCTCCCTAGGTTGCTGAGGGTCTCACTACATTGCTGAAGCTGTCTTCAAATCTGCAATCCCCTTGTCTTAGCCTCCCAAATACTGAGATTACAGGTGTTGGTTATAGCATTTGGCTTATAATTGAACTTTTTATAAATATAACTATACCATTTGTATTCTTTCTGTCTGTGTCAATCACTATCGCAGGATTCATCCATGCTGTTGTATAGAGCTGAAGTTCATTCATTTCCCTGCTATATAATACTTTACTGTATAAATTTATATATACATAAATATATATATTTTTTTTACTCAGATAAGAATAAAATTAGTTGTTGAAAGACATGTGGGTTGCTTTAAATTTGGGAGCATTAAGAGCAGTGTTATTATAAACATTCATGTGAATTATACATTAAATTTCATCACAGAATGTAGGAAAAGTTAAGAATTCATGTGGAGGCAACACTCGCTTTGCATTTCCCCTTCTAAGTCTGAACTTACCTGTCAAAAGCCCCAGGATAACGACCAAATTGTAACTTTCGAAATGGAACAAATTTTCTGTCAGCGTGTCCTTTGAGCCGTAGATGGCCATGCCAGAGGTAGTTGCCACTTCTTTCATGAAAGACCACCAAATGGATGGCATGAGTGGCCAATTTACAGATATAGTGCAGGGGGATTTCAGTTCCAGAAAGTGAGTCTATCCCATCCAGCCGAGGGTCTTTGCTCTCAGTCTTCAGACACTGAAATCCCATATTCTCAGCTACTCGAAACCAGGCTTCCTAAGAATCAAATAAACATCAAGCTTAAATATTTACAATCAAATATTAATAGCAAAACTAAAGTGCTACATTGAATGAAACCGTATTTTTGTGCTAACTGCTCTTTGTCAGAAGATTTAAACTGAGGGTGATGAGCAGAAGGTAATGGTAAGAGAATAAAGGAAAATGGTAAAGAGAGACAGTTATGTAGCAAAGTAGATATGTTCAAGGACTTTATGAAAATTAAAACAAATTTCTTCTTCGGGATGAGAATGCTCATTTGAGTATTCTCTGGTTAGTTTCTATAAAGTAAACACTAATATCAGAAGTGCTTAAAATTAACATAATTCTTATATCCAAACACTTAAAATGCTATGATGAAGCCCCATCATAAGGCAAATCATTAGAAAATAGACTGAAGCATATTGTAAGACAAAATACATTTTTCAACATAAGAATACAAATCTCGGCCGGGCGTGGTGGCGCACGCTTGTAATCCCCGCGCTTGGGAGGCAGAGACAGGAGGATCGCGCAGGTTCGAAGCCAGCAGCGCACGCTGGCTTAGGAGACCCTGTTTCCAAATAAAAATGTAAAAAAAATAGGTCTGGGAGTGTAGCCCGGAGGTAGAAGGGCTTCCAGGAACCCCAGTACCACCACCAAAAAAAAAAAAAAAAAAAAAGAATACAAATCTCATGTTACAAGATTAACTTATATGGTAGATTTTTTAACTAACCTCAAAAACTGTTATAGGTTATTAAATATAAAGAATATCCTAGCCGGGCGTGGTTGTGCACACTTGTAATCCCAGCATTCAGGAGGCTGACACCTGGAGGATCGCGGTTCGCAGACAGCCTCAGCTACTTAGTGAGGCCTTCTGCAACTCAGTGAGACCCGGTTTCAAAATAAAGAATAAAAAATAGGGCAGGGGGTGTAGCTCGGAGGTCAAATGCCCCTGGGTTCCATCCCCAGACCCGCAAAAAAAAAAAAAAAAAAAAAAAAAAAATCCTATATTTAACTTGGAATTTATACTTTCCAAAGAACTTTACTTATATTATTGCATTTGACCATAATATCTACGCTATCAAGTAAGCAGCACAGGTATTATGGATAAGGAAACAGACTCAGAGAGTCAAGTTTCCCATCTAATGAAAGAACAAATAAGACCCAAAGCTACTGTAGGTATTCAGGTCTTATTCAACCAAATCCAACATTCTTTCCTCTATATAATACTATCTCTTTAGCTTATGCTTATATAATGTATATCAAGCTTCTTCACATTCATTATCTCATTTAATACTCACACAAATCATGTTGAGGTCAGCAAGAAAGATAATATTATGCCTGGTCTACAGTAAGGTGAATAAAGCTCTAAGGAGTAATACCAGACATTAAGATTATAAAATGATGGAGCTGTGCCTTAAAAGTTTGTCTTACTGATCATAGCACTGAGTAGTTTTCAAGAGTACTCTCCTCATAACTTTTTTTTTTTTTTTTTTTTTGGTGGTACTGGGGTTCCTGGAAGCCCTTCTATCTCCGGACTACACTCCCAGACCTATTTTTACATTTTTATTTGGAAACAGGGTCTCCTAAGCCAGCGCGAGCGGCTGGCTTCGAACCTGCGCGATCCTCCTGTCTCTGCCTCCCAAGCGCGGGAATTACAAGCGTGCGCCACCATGCCCGGCTCCTCATAACTTTTAATGCTGTTCTCGTCATAACTTTTGAGTTAGTTATACCTTTATTTATGCTCTTGTTAAACATACTGGCCTCTTTTATACTACTTATTGTGTTGTTTTGTTTTTAATTTGCTTGTTGAAACTATCAAATTCCATTAATATGCTTCAAGTTCTTCAACCATGGGAATCAAATGTCTAATATTCAACAAGTGGTCAATATAAGTATCATGTACAACTTCCAGGTCTTTCCTCACAATAACTCAAAAGGCCTTCCATGGTCTACTTCTGTCTGTATGTAGGAAAGCAAAGAATTCCAAGATGAGGGAGCTACCCAATGAAACAGCCTGGATCCGAGTCACTGCTCATGGGAAAGCTGTCTAGGAATATCCCTGATCAGGAACATCCACAATAGATTCTGTTGCAAGACAAATACTCCCTTCTTTTGCTAAGTCCATGAAATTTTGAGGCTTTTATGTTTTTTAGCAACAATGTAATTTACCCTAACTAATGCAATTTCACTTGATTCTCCTTTTATTAATTAGAACCATCAACTGTACAATTCATTTTCCTTACATTTTGGCACCACTAAGAAGTAGAAAATACTAGTTGAGGGTGAGGGTGGCCAATTTATAGAAAAACACTACAGTTAAGAAGGCATTACAACTGATAAATCCAGGAAAAACTAAACAGGCCAGTCAGACCTTGAAAGAAATCTGACCTTGGTTGAGGGAGGAGAGAAAAGACTGACAGAGAAGGCAGACCTACTAAGGTTTGCCTTCTTACAACCATGAAAGAAAAGTCAAGAACAAAGTAGTTATTTGATTGAGCACAATAGAGGCCAAGGTCAAGAATGTGCTGCACTAAACTTCCACTTGCCTTGGCAGTTGACTGTTCCCTTTATGAAAATGATGTTCATAATGAAAAATCACACGCAAATTGAGCCCACAGTAATTAGGTCTAAAGAAGTCTAAACATTTTTTTTTATTGATGGAAGTTGTTAAACATTTTTTTATTGGTACATCGCAATGGTACAATATGGTGAGACTCAAGTGACACATTTACACACGCACATAACATTATTTGGTCTGTTTTCTTCCTGGGGAAGTTTGGAGAGGACTACCGGAGGGCTTTGTATGATATCCTCTGTGTGAAAGGATAAACTATTTTCTTTTCTTTTCTTTTTTGTTTGTGGTACTGGGATGGAACTCAGGGGCATTCTACCTCCGAGTTATACCCCAAGCCCTATTTTTAATTCTTTATTTTGAAACAGGGTCTCACTGAGTTGCAAAGGGCTGAGGTTATCCATGAACTGTGATCCTTCTGTCTCAGTTTCTCAAATGCTGGGATTACAAGTGTGGGTTATCACACCTAGCTTGTTTATAATTATCCTGAACCTATATTTTCCAAGAATATAATAGCTAAGTCAATGAAGGACAAACTTTACTTTTTTTTTGTTGGAAACTTATTTACTTCTTTGAAAACTGCATTACTAACAAAAATATCAAGTTAGGCATGGTGGCACTTGCCTGTAATCCCAGTACTTGGGATGCTGAGCCAATAGGGTCACAGGTTCTAGGCTTGTCTCAGTAACTTAGCAAGACTCTCAGCAACTTAGTGAGACCCTATTTCAAAATAAAATAAACAAATAAAATAGGGCTGGGGATGTGGCCCGAATGTAGAATGTCCCTGGGTTCAATCCCAGTGCCAACATCCCCCCCAAAATCCCCAAACTAGCAATATCATTTATAGTGTGAATCTGTATTTGTAGCTATTCTACTGATTGCACTTATCAATAAAAGCATCTGAATTATGATGTCTTTTTATTTTTTTGGTGGTACTGGGGGTGGAACCTAGAGGCTTTCTACCTCTGGGCTATACTCCCAGACCTATATTTTATTTGGAAACAGGGCTTCACTAAATTGCTGAAAACCTCACTAAGTAGCTGAGGCTGGTTTTGAACCCGTGTGATCCTCCTGTCTCAGCCTCCCAAGTGCGGGGATTACAAGCGTGCACCACCACACCTGGTTGATTATGATGTCTTCTAAATGTGGTTATGTCTGAGCACTTGCACACTGACACATACATTATTTCTTTTAATTTCTACATTATATTGATTTGGAAGATTGTGTATACGGGCAAGTTATAATTTCTACAAACTTCATTTTGAGAAAATAAAAGAAAATTATACTTTTAGCTGGGCTTCTCCAATGAAAAAGCTCATATACTCTTATTACTCTATAGTAAAGTACACCAGTTAATGAGACCTAATAATTAAAGGAAAGCTTCCAATTGGTTTATAGTTCTTAAATACAAAGATCAACAAGCATTATAGAAAACCTGTCAGAAAACAAACATTCACAAAGAAGAGATTCAGTAAAATAAATGTAGCAAGGATCAAAAAAGCTTTTAGGAAACTTTAGGGATTCCTGGAAATCCTCCTACCTCCAGGCTACACTCCCAGACCTATTTTTATACTTTATTTGGAAACAGGATCTCTTAAGCCAGAGAGGCTGGCTTCGAACCTGTGCGATCCTCCTGTCTCCACCTCCCATGCTATTACAAGCTCGACTATTCTTTTTTTTTTTTTTTTTTAAATAAGGTCTCACTAATTTGCGGAGGGCCTCAGTAAGTAGCTGAGGCTGTCTGTGAACCGCGTCCTTCCATCTCAGCCTCCCGAAAGCTGGGATTACAAGTGTGCACCACCACGCCTGGCTAAATTTATACATTTTCATAATACAATTTAGGAGGAAAGAAAAATAAAGCAAAGGAAGTCATGGGGGGGTGGGGAGAAAAAGCCAGTTCATTCTCTCGGTGGCCAGTGCAGTGTTTGAGGTGAGCAAGGATACATGCAGCCTACAGGGCTTCCTCAGTTCATCCTGTCACACTGGAAAGTGAGCCCCACCTAGCTGCTGGGGTTTAACATACGGAAAACAGATACCACTGTGGAAGTAATGCCCAGGTATCATGGGTGGCTGAATATCTAAGATGGTTACATTCATTTAATCTGATGCATATTTCTGCCTTGAACAAAAACAAGTTAGATTAGATACTTAGAAGTTGTATCAGTCCATTTTGCGTTATCATAATGAAACACCTAGGCAAGCTAACATTACAGAGGAAACCAATTCACGTGTAGTTTTAGAGTCTGAAAATCAAAACTGTATAATTCTGAGTCTGGCTCAGATCCCCAAAAGACAAAAATATATGCAAGAAGAAATCACATACTGAAATAGAAAAGCCAGAGAGCTGGCCTGCTCCTTTAATAATAATCCTAAGAACTCAGGGCTCACTTATGATAACTTAATCCCTCTGGAGCAAGGCCCTCAATAACTCAAGGACCTTCTAGTAGGCCCCACTATCTCAATTTTCCAATATACAACCCTTTTGAAGACACATTTAAGCCATATCCAACCTATGGCAATGGTACTCCAAATAAAGAAGTAAGCAAATTTTGGGTATATTTGATAGAAACTTTTTCCTTCCTTGTTGCCTGCTGTGATTTTTGGCTTATAACCATAAAGCAGGATATATTCAAATTCTTTGATACATCTATAAAAGCACTCCATGTGAGTATCAAACCAGCAGTATGCATTTATGTAATAATAAAAATTGCCTATGTCTATCTTATGTAGTATATACTGAAAGTTCATCAGCAGATCCCTTCCTGCTTGTCTGCCCACCTCAATGGAGATGCTACACTGCCGTGTTCTAAGCATCTCTCAACTCAGAGACAAGTAAATACAGTGCTGGACAGTGAACATTTTCCTTCAAAGGATGGATGTTATCCTTCATTCTCATCTTCCTGCCTTGAACATGGATGCAACACCTGGAACTAGATAGCTATCCTGTGATGACCAGGGAATGAAGAAAGACTGAGCCCTGACGTCAGTGGATAGTGAGACAGACATCAACAGCCACCAACCTTCTCACCTCTTGTTATTCAAGAAAAAGACACACCTTATTTTTTTTCAGTAACGGGGATGGAACCCAGGGGCATTCTACCTCTGAACTATACCCCAACCCTATTTTTTATTCTTTATTTTGAATCAGGGTCTCACTGAGTTGCAAAGGGCCTCACTAAGTAGCTGAGGCTGCCCTTGAACCACGATCCTCCTGTCTCAGCCTCCCGAATGCTGGGATTACAAGCGTGTGCCACCACGCCTGGCTAACACCCTATTTGTGTTCCATTACTCATAGCTAGAAAATTCCCGATACACTACAATTCATTAATTTAATCTCATATGATTTTGTCAGACTTATATTCTACGGCTTACCTGGCTCTTCCGTACATGATATTGTAGGGCAAAGGCAGTAAAGTCTCTGGGAACACAGAAAAATTTGCATTCTGAAGTGAAGCCATGAGAAGTGTTTCTGATTTGTTCAAAGTTTTTATTAATCAGTTTCAGAATCAGAGGATCAATAAGGAACACTGGTAGATCTTGGCTGGATGTTACCATAATAAATTTTTTAACTGCACGCTGTTTGAGAGAAAAAAAAAATCACATTAATACCACTAAATCAATACAATTTATCTTATTAAATTTGTACTCATTAGTTTTGAGGTTAAACCTATTTTATTAAAAATATATAAAATGTATCATAAAATTGCAGAATACTAAGCTACTAATTAACATTAAAAAAGAGAGAAAAATCTTCATATAGGAAGTAGTATCTGATGAAAACTTTGGGTTTACAAATTATTCTCCTGGGATAAGCTAAATATTTTCAAGCAAAAGTAACTGAGGAAAAATCAGGTCTATCAGCTATTAAAAATCAATAATGCCAGGAGTGGTGGTGCACACTTGTAATCCTAGTAGTTGGGGGATTTGATAGGAGGACAAGTTCAAGGACACAGCCCCAGCAAGTAGTAAGACTTTCATCAACTTAGTGAGACCTTGTTTCAAAATAAAAATAAAATAGGGCATGAGGTTTAGCTCTGAGGTAGAATGCCCTTCTATCCCATCCCCAGTAACAAACACATACACACACACACACACACACACACACACACACACACACACACAAAAAAACCAAACAAATAAAAAACAAAAAAACCCCAACAATTACCCCAATATGTGTATAGCTCCTTAATAATCTTTCTAAACAAGAGAATCAGACCCAAAATATACTGCCTGCTTGGTCACTTCCATTTATAGCAAATGTTCTAATACTATAGTGATATCTTGTTTTTGCAGTACTGGGGATTGAACCCAGGGGCATTCTACCTTCAAACTATACCCCTAGTCCTATTCTTTATTCTTTATTTTGAAACAGGATCTCACTGATGCCAAGACATCCTGCTGCCTCGGCATCTATGTGTTGAGACCCCACTCCACATAGTTAATTGGCAAAAAAGCCCCGAGAAGGAGGTATCGTCTCTGGCCAAAGTACCCCCCACTTTTAGATACCCTTCACTATTATTCCTTTTAACTTTCTACACGAATTGCTCCAGTGATGTGAGATCAGGACTATGAAATCGAGTCCGTGGAAATAAAACTTTCTAATAATTTGTCTAAACATCCTTGGCTCTGCTCAATAATAATGAGAAACTGGCCAGAATTCAGGTACTGTGATAAGCACCCCAGCTACAGCAATCACAAATGGCCTCCGACCTTCATCACTATCCATTAACTCCGACAAAGTAGCTCAGTTCAAAGTAACTGTTTACCCTTGAAATCCTGCCTAGAGACAGAGAAAAACCTTATGTGTGACCTTAAAGCAATTTAGTTGATAAACAACTTAGCTGCCCAAATACAATAGACCCAAAGAAAAAGACTGTTGACTGACCGCATAGTTAGAAATGAATATGACTAAATAAAGGACAGACGTTCTAAAAATATATGTATGAAGGAAAGGAAATACTGTAAGAGTAAGAAAAGCATTTTTGCATGAAGAAGAGCTTATCATAAGAAAGTCCCAACTGGGAAAGGAAGGAATTAGAAAGTTAAAAGCAGGCTGCAGAGAGTTTGTGACAGGGAAGTGGATTATTAAAGATGAGTAGGCTTTTAATAGGCTTGTTGTCTAAAGAAGAGTGCTTAGCAGTTAAGGAAATACATCTGACAATTAAAACTAAGAACCTTGTGGTGTTGTTTGTGGTATTTTGTCTGCCAAACTGTGTTGTGAGTATGCTTAAGCTTTCAGACTTAGAAGATAAGGTACCAACACCTGAAGAAACTCCATCACATCCACCTGAATCACCACATTTCCCCACACTTGCTATATGAACTGAGCCCAAAAAGATGGAAAAGTTCCAGGAAAAGTTAAAGAAGATTCCCTGAGAAGCTCCCAAGCCTTGACTATTCTGGGAGGCTGCCACCTGGAACTGCTTATCTGCAAGACCTTGGAGAGAAACAGGAGTTAATTCTTCGAGGGCCAACAGCCAGCTGAAAGACACCCACCCCCCTTGTTCTCTTAACTTTACTGGGGAAGGGTATAAATTTCTTGGGGTTTTTGTAATAAAGTGTCATTGGCTCAAGAAGCCTTTGTCCACCTCAGGTTCTTTCCAAAGCGTCGTCATTTAGGGACCTAAAGAAAATTCAGTCCCTAAAGGAGAAAGAATCGCTGCAGACAAGAGGCTGCAGAACTCCACCTGCCTTTTGCCCCATCTTTCTGAGGATTTGACCGGGAACGGACAATAACGACCCAACTGAGATTAGTCAGTGACACACTGAGTTGCAAAGGGCCTCACTAAGTAGATGAGGCTGTCTACAAACCGCAATCCTCCTGTCTCAGCCTCCCAAATGCTGACATTACAAGTGCGAGCCACCATGCTCGGCTCTGGCAATATTTTTTTTTTTTTGGGGGGGTGGTGGTATTGGGCTACACTCCCAGACCTATTTTTTATATTTTTATTTAGAAACAGGGTCTCTTAAGCCAGCACGACTGGCTTCAAACCTGGGCGATCCTTCTGTCTCCGCCTCCCAAGTGAGGGGATTACAAGCATGCACCACCACGCCCTGCATCTGGCAATATTTTTAAATACATTTCTTCATGCCGGGCGTGGTGGCACACACTTGTAATCCCCGCACTTGGGAGGCTGAGAAAGGAGGATCACGCAGGTTCGAAGCCAGCCTCAAGCTACTTAGTGAGGCTCTCAGCAACTTAGTGAGACTGTTTCCAAATAAAATATAAAATAGGTCTGGGAGTATAGCCCAGAGGTAGAAAGCCTCTGGATCCACCCCCAGTACCATCAAAAAACAAAAACAAAACAAAACAAAAAAATAAATAAATAAATAAATACATTTCTTCTGGATAGTTAAGTAGGGTCCTCTATTGAAAAAGAAAATTTGAAGTTAGAATATAAACAGATTAAATCACAAGAGTAAATAATACCTGAGGGTAGTAAAGATAAATAGAATAAATAGTATACATTATGCTTAAAAGCCTATTTCAATATAAACAATACTAACTTTAAAGGGATGTATGTGAATCAAAAGAATGTGTCCTGGAATTAAAAATGCTTCAATTTGATAAAGACTATGAACAAAAATTTTATTACTGAGTTGTAGCAGTTCTTTATAAATCTTTGACGATTCTTTTGTCAGATGCATGTTTTGCAAATATTTCCTGTTCTGTAGCATGTCTGCCCATTTTCTTTTCTTTTCTTTTTGCAGTATTGAGGATTGAATCCAGGGGCATTCTACCTCTGAGCTATACCCACAGACCTATTTTCGTTTTTATTTTGAAACAAGGTCTCACTCAGTCGCTGAGGCTGGGTTCAAACCTGTGATCCTCCTGTCTCAGCCTTCCCAGTACTGGGATTACAGGTGTGTGGCACCACACTCAGCAAATCAAGTATTTGCTGAATGAATCTCAGGTTGGTATTAAACACAATTTGATTAATACATTTTTGGCTTCATTATAATTATTAATAGAGTATAGATTAAGGCAGGATCAAGGACAAATTCTATGTTTCATCTTCTAAATATACTTTCAAAATTATTATATCAATGCATTTATTAATGCTCCCTGGAAAAAGTATCTGATTTTGTGTGTGTGTGTGTGTGTGTGTGGTACTGGGGTTCCTGGAAGTCCTTCTACCTCCGGGATACACTCCCAGACCTATTTTATACTTTTTATTTGGAAACAGGGTCTCTTAAGCCAGCGCAGCTGGCTTTGAACCTGCGCAATCCTCCTGTCTCCGCCTCCCAAGCACGGGGATTACAAGCGTGCGCCACCAAATCTGGCATCTGATTGATTTTGAATCCAATTAATTTTAAATCAACGTGAATATTTTTTGGTCTTTATATATTTTCACTTATAAGAATGAAAAATGTCTGTTGAACATAAATGCTGAGACTCTAACAGCTAGTTCATCTATGTGTGTATTAAAATAATATCAAAACCTAAAAGGCCTCTTGACAGGACTTATTCTTAGGCCAGTGTTCTACCACTAACCTACATCCCTACACCTGGCCACATGTCTGTGTTTCTTAAGAGTGAGATGGAACCCAGGCATGTTGGCACAGTATGTAATCCTAGTATTTGGGAGCCTGAGATAGGAGAATTGCAGGATTGAGGCCAGTGTGAGCTTACTTGGCCAGACATTGTTTCAAAATTGAATTTCCAGTAAAACACACACACACACACACAGTGGGATGGAAGTAGAGAAGGGTTAGAAAGAAGTCCACAAAATATTCCTTTTTACTTAATCAAGAGTCTGTATAGTTGCCACTAGGTAATATAAATTCTAAGAATATCCTGCTTGGTTAGGCCCTCAGACTACCTAAATTTATAAAACAGTATTTGCTATTATGTGTGTATAGCGGGTAGGTTCTAAAGATTGAACCCAGGGGCATTTTGCCTCTGAGCTGTGCCCCTCATCTTTTTTTATTTTTTATTTTGGTGATGAACCTGTCTCAGCTTCCCAAGAACTAGGATTTATAAGCATGCACCACTATTCTCGGCTACGGTTGCTTTTTTTTTTTTTTTTTTTTTGTGGTACTGGGGTTGGAATGGGCATTCTACCTGTAAGCTATACCCCTGGCCCTATTTTTTTTATTCTTTATTTTGAAGCAGAGTTTCACTAAATTGCAAAGGCCTCACTAAATAGCTAAGGCTGTCCATGAACCATGATCCTCCTGTCTCAGCCTCCCAAGTACTGGGATTACAAGTGTGTGCCACCATGCCTGGCCTACATTTGCTATTTCTAATAAACTAAAATGTCACATGAATATTTCTAGGCTAGGTAACTAAGAAATCTGATACTACAATGTCCTAGACTTAACGTTTGAAATAGTGGTTCAAATCTAGCTGGTGTCAGCAATGGCATAAAATAATCACTACTTGGTTATTTATTTATTTAAGAAACAGAAATGCATGCTTTAAGTGGAAGAAGTAAATTAATTAATTAATTTATTTATTTATTTATTTATTTATGGTTTTGGGGGGTAGAACCAAGGGGCTTTTCTACCTCTGGGCTATACTCTGAGACCTATTTTATACTTTATTTGGAAATAGGGTCTCACTAAGTTGCTGAGAACCTCACTCAGTAACTGAGGCTGGCTTCGAACCTGTGCGATCCTCCTGTCTCAGCCTCCACTGCTAGGATTACAAGCATGTGTGCCACCAGGCCTGGCTACTACTTGGTTATTTAAAAACTCTAATCTAAAGTCTTCTATATCTCTGGTTACAAAGAAGCTAAAGATTAAAGGAACAAGAAATATCTGGTTATTTCCTACAATGTATACTAACAGGATAAATGTAATGTTTTATTAGTAACTCAGCATTGTTTTTTATTCTCAATTTAGTTAGAAAAAAGATTAAGAGTCAAATGTGGTAGTGCACGCCTATCATTCCAGTACTCAGGAGGCTAAAACAGGATTGTGGGTTTGAGGACAGTCTCAGCAATGTAGTGAGATTCTCAGCAACTTGGCAAGATCCTGTTTCAAAACAAAAAATTAAAAGGGCTGGGGGTATAGTCGGAGGTAGAATAGCCAAAAAAAGAAAAAAAAAGAAGAAAAAAGAAAAAAGATTAAGAAAATATATTTTATAAACATGCAGGCTCTGAAATTTATAGGACAAAACAAGGATATAATTCATATATTACTCATTTCTTTCATCTTATAAAGGAATATGTTGAATAGATATTTATTCTTGGTCACTAATTATTCCTTATTCATTACTTAATTTGGACACACACACACACACATACACACACACACACACACACACTTATGCATTTGGGGAAGTATTACACCTCAGAATCAGAGTTCCAGAGGCAGACAGAATCTGGACTCATCCACTCATTAGTCAACTAACCTTAACCTTACTAAGTAGCGGGGCATGGTGGCGCACGCTTGTAATCCCCGCGCTTGGGAGGCAGAGATAGGAGGATCGTGCAGGTTCGAAGCCAGCCGCGCGCGCTGGCTTAGGAGACCCTGTTTCCAAATAAAAATGTAAAAATAGGTCTGGGAGTGTAGCCCGGAGGTAGAAGGGCTTCCAGGAACCCAGTACCACCACCAAAAAAAAAAAAAAAAAAAAAAAAAAAAATAATAATAATCTTACTAAGTAACCAAAGAATAGTATCAACATACTGACTTCTTAAAGTTTCGACAAGGACTAAATGAAATACTCCAGGTAAAGCACTTTGTTTAAGGCCCACTCCTTCTCTTCTACTATCTACCCTATTTCCAAAGCAGCAACTGTTATTATATTCATTTAACAATTACTAAGAAATACATAAATGACTGAACTAAATGAACAATATAACTGAGAAAGTTCTTGTTCATTGCACATACCCACTGTATGCTATCAAATCCAATTCTGCTTCCTTTAGATTTTGATAAACCAGCTCCATTCTAGGAAGATAAAATAATATTTTAGTAAATTTAAAGACCAGCACGCAACATCACATTTAAGGTATTAGAGTGAAACTATCTAATTAGCTCATACTCATTAAACAGCATTATCTAAATATTTGTTTTCATATAGTCAGGAGTTAAAAATGCTATGATTTTATAACAGAACAATTATATAAACTGGCAGACTGCAGTAAGTTAAGTTACTAAACAGTAATGTATATATGGCCAAAATCTCTGAACCAATTAACGTCTATTGATGAATAACAAACTCTCAGGTATCTCTCTGGAATTAGGGTTTGTCCATTTAGCTTTATATGGTTAACCTCAACTTAACTCCACATACTGGATTGGGGTTTATAAATCGTGGTAGAATGATGAGGAAATATAATGATATTTACTGAACAGCTCCTGAGTGACAGGTACTATCTGACACTTCTATATATAAACTCTATTTTCTTATCTCTCACAACAGTCCTGCAAAGCAGGCATCATTACTACTGGTTTACAGACAGCCTGGTGCCCACACTTTTCAAAAATTGCACCACAATTTCAAATGTTAGGAGCTCTATCTATCATCCATCTATCTATCTATCTATCTATCTATCTATCTATCTATCTATCTATCTATCTTGCAGTACTAGGGATTGAACCCAGGGAAATTCTACCACTGAGCTATACCCCCAGCTCTATTTTTTAATTCTTTATTTTGAAGCCAGGTCTCACTGAGTAGGCTGTCCTAAAACCGTGATCCTTTGGTGTCAGCCTCCCAAATGCTGGGATTACAAGTATGCGCCAACATGTCCAGCTTTATTCTTTATTTGAAACAGGGTTTCACTAAATTGCACAGGGCCTCACTAAGTAGCTGAAGCTAGCTTTGAACCTGCGTGATCCTCTTGTCTCAACCTCCCAAGTACTGGGATTACAAGCGTGTGGCACCACACCTGGCAAGAATTATTTTTTAAAGGCCAGTCTTAAAAATACTTAAGTCCATAGAATCAAAAGTAAAAAAAATATCACCAGTTTAAGCTGAAAGAAGATCCAAAGATGCTTCTTCTACCTTCAAAGTGTTCTTTATGTATAAGCTACAAATGAGAGGATGTTGAACAATAATAGTAAATTCATCCTAAAATATGTGGTCCAAGTTCCTAAAAAGAGACTCATCTTCCCACTAAATCACACATTCAAGGGCAGGGACCAAGTCAAATCCATTTTTGTGTCACCAGTGCCTATTGTAGTGCTTGGTTAGTAACAAGTGCTTCATAAGAGCTCATTCATCAGAGGAAGATGGGTGCAAGAGAGTGATGGAATGTACTAAATTAAAGTAGAACCAGAGTTGGTCTCTCCTCACAAGCTCTGAAATTTAGCCAGTAACATTTTTTTTTTTTTTTGGTGGTACTGGGGTAGAACCCAGAGGCTTTCTACCTCCAGGCTATACTCCCAGACCTATTTTATATTTTATCTGGAAACAGGGTCTCGCTAAGTTGCTGAGAGCCTCACTAAGTAGCTGAGGCTGGCTTTGAACCCGTGCGATCCTCCTGTTTCAGCCTCCCAAGCGCGGGGATTACAAGAGTGCGCCACCACACCCGGCTAGCCAGTAACATTTTAATGCAAATGGCTACTTGAGAAAAAACAAGAGGCAGCTTTGCAAGCACAATCTAAAAAGAGATGAGAACTCTGTAATATACCCATTTGCTGCTTACCGTACTTCTACAGTAGAAGTAAAATAAACTTTGATATTTTAACAAAATTGTCAATTAATCCACTCAAGTAAGTGATTATCTGTATAGCCAAATAATTTTTATGTACTTATATCAAAAAATTTCAATGGATTAAATATTGCCAAAACTTGGCAGTTTTGCCTTGAGTGTATCGTTATAAAAATATTTAACTGTAATTTTGAATTGCTTGTCACATCACACAAAGATGAGAATCTCAGTAAGATATATTCCTGCCAAGATTGAAAAACCGATTTATTTTATATATATTGCAAAAAGTATGTTAAGAAAATATTCAGCTAAAATTAAGTCTAATGATAAAAAAGGGAAAAAATTACCTTTGCTGGTAAATAATGCTTGTAGTTGTACAGCTGAAAGAGCAGAAATATAAAACTTGTCAAACCTAAAACGGCCAAAATCATGTTCTTACTGATTCCACTCATTAGTCTGTGGTGTTCACTTGGTTGTCTTTTGAAAATGACCCAGTTGTTTTCATCTTTTTGGATGGGAAAATAATCTTTTCTGTGAACAAAAGAGTATTTCTTTAAAGACAAAAACAAATTTTAATGGGTTGTGGTCAGTTTTTATAAATACCCACGTTTTGTTCTGTTTTTCCCAAGTGTAAAGAATGCCATGATAAACATTTTTGTTCCTTCATTTTAAGTCCTGGCTTTAGTTATTTCTTTAGAATAAAAACTTTAATATAACCTGATTATATAACTTTATAGTATTTACACAGGTTTTCCAGTGTTTGCCTTTATTTTTTCACACATACGTATACCTCTCCACTTGATGTCTAAGCTTTATAAGTCTCTTATTCTCTACCTAAAATATAAGAAATGGCCAAATTTATGAGTTAGTCCTTTTCTTCTTTCAATCCTGACTTTTATTAGTTATTTCTACTTTGTAACAGTCCTATTCCATAATTACACATCTCAATTATTTTTTCCTACTCCTACAGTATTCTCTGCCAATCCTATGGCTGTATTATCTTATTAATTAGTAGGACTGATATTCATTTTCTTGCAGTTTATCACATAGAAATTAAGGGTACTACTTGGGTACTGCATTGTTCAAAGAGTTGTCAATTAGAATTTGGCTCTGAGGTTACATTTTAATTCCCCTAATAACTTACAGGCTTTGTACCACTGTCTTACAGTGCTAAATATTTCCTTGACGGTATCTGATTCCCCAACCCCTATAGGTGACTTTATCTTTATAATGGTATAAGCAAAGGATGTACACATTATTTACCTATGAAATTCAATTTTTGTTAAACTAGATTATGTAATGATGTTGATGATTGCATTATTAGTTTTCGTTAGTCTTTTTGTGTACTTTCAATCTATTAAATCAAGATTTCTTTGTGGAAGACCTAAAGTTATATGTTTAAGTCTTTTCCTGTTACAACATTTAATCTCTATTTCTTGAAATCTCTATTTCAAGAACTACAATTGCCAGGTATCATGGCAATCTTTAATACTTTATTGGTGCATTATCGTCTCATAGTCTCACATCATAATACAGTTCACAGTGACAGTGACATCTACACACACAGCCATTGGTAAGCTTTCTCTGGATCCCCCACAGGATACTGAGCAAATAACCCTTTTCAAATGAAGTCTTCAATGCTTTTCCAAAAGTCATAAGTGATCTCTCCTACTTCTGTACTCTTAGCTTTATCTTCCTGTAGGAAATAGTTATTGTCAACTTAATAACACAGATGCAAAAAAAAAAAAAAAAAAAAAAGCTAAGCACTAGAGACAAAATGATAAATAAGATACAGCTTTCAAAGGAGAATGGCAGCAGTGATGGTGATAGAAGGTGTGGTCTACATGAAGAAGACAAGGGGAAGGTTTTCCAGAATGCACAAGACCCTGCTGTATCATGACCGCATTTATTAAGAACCTCTGCTCCAGCCTGAAGAGACTCCACTGGAGAAAAACTAGAGGCAGTAATAACATGGTGTAATTGTGTGAAGGATGAAGTACAGGTCACTATGGAAGAATAAGGCACAAGGAGAGGCAACTAAATTAAGGCTTTTACTACTTTCTATATTGAACTATAGTTCTTTTTATACATGAACCATCTACTCCACTAGCCTAAGAGTGGCTGGATTAATATCAAGTAACAGTGACTATGCAAAGTATACTAAAATACACTGCAAAATGCTCAAGAGCATTAAAACTACTTTAATAAAAAGTCTCTGTCGTGCAGGAATTTCATGATAACGCAATATATAATAAAATGATGTTCAGTGGTTAAAATTTATTTGAAAATACACACTAAAAGTATCATACAAGATACAGCATAGAACCTAAATAAAATTATTACTGATGTTATACTTCTTTTTATCATCATAGTAAAAACAATAGGGAAGATAATGTATTTTTTTACATTTAGTGTCCTAAAGATGATAGTATATCATGTCTAATAAAAAAAACAAAGCACTGCAGAAACAGTAAGTTAACATGAGAGAAGAAAACAACGGCAAATGTCTGCAGAAAAACAGAAAGATGACGGGGACCCTAAAAGGTTTTCAAGCTGTCTAAGCATCTTTTAAGTTCTAATGCAAATGAGAATGTTGGTGTAAATATGGCATACTGTAGCATACAATTACTTTTAGATGACATAGAATCAGAGCTAGGCAATGAAGATGAATGGGCAGATCTTCTTGCCAGCTAAACCACAAATGAACTATGAGTGGCAGAGCTATCAATCCTCTTAATCGTTGGGCCTGTGGTAGTTAGAGCCCAAGATTGGTCACCTCCATCCCAAAACACAATTTTTTTTGGCAGGGGTGGGGGGTACTGGGGATTGATCCCAGGGGCATTCTGCCTCCAAGTTACACCCCCAGCCCTATTTTTTATTCTTTATTTTGAAACAGGGTCTCACTAAGTTGCAGCGGGCCTCACTAAGTAGCTGAGGCTGTCTGTGAACTTGTGATACTCCTGTCTCAGGCTCCTAAGTACTGGGATTACAAGTGTGCGCCACCATGCCCAGCCAAGAACACAGTTTTTGATCTTCCCTTTTATTTCTTATTATCACTGTTGGTGACTGTCAACACATGAAGAAGGTTGAAAAAATAGGTGGTAAACAAGAGCCACATACAAAGTGATGGGAAAATGTACAGGAAGAGAAGTTCAAGATAGGTTGGGGCTCTTTCTATAGCCAAGAGTGGCACTGCGTATTCTTCCAGCATCCCACCTGCCCATTTATAGGACCAGTCCTTTGAAGGTAATGGCATGAAAGACTGGCATCTGGCTTATTATGACCTACCTCCTCACCCTCATTCTTCTGTGAACCACCTGGGAAGGGGTCTGTTGAGTGGAATGTCTAACTGCCTGAGCCCCCCCCCCTTTTTAAATTATTTTCAGTGCTGGCGATTAAACCCAGGAGAATTCTAACTCTGTGCTATACCCCAACACTATTTTATTTACTTATTTTGGCGGTACTGGGGATAGAACCCAGGGGCATTCTACCTTCGAGCTATACCCCCAGCCCTATTTTTATTATTTATTTTGAAACAGGGTCTCACTGAGTTGCAAAGGGCCTCACTAAGTAGCTGAGGCTGGCCACCGTGAACCATGATCCTTCTGTCTCAGCCTCCCTAATGCTGGGATTACAAGCGTGTGCCACCACGCCCGGCTGCCCTATTTTATTTTTGATTTTGGAATAGGGTCTTGCTAAGTTGCTGAGGCTGGCTTCCAACCTCCGATCCTCCTGTCTCAGCCTCCCAAGCCTTCCAAGATTACAGGTGCGTATCACCAGGCCCAACCACTGCCTGACATTTTAATTCATTTTCTTCCACTCTTACCTCTGGATCATCTTTCTTGATATCTGGGTCTCTTGGACAAACAAAACAAAACCAACCCAACCCTCCTCCCCAAATAACCCAAAGCCTATCTTGACAACCAAACTTAGGTTTATAAGATGATATGTGTTAATCTGGCCCCCTTGATGCTGCTAGGCCCCAACTGATTCATAGATACTAAGGAGTGGAGGGAAAGAATGCTGGTAGATAGAACTGACATTCAAATACGCCCTTAACAGCAAAATAAAACAGGAAGCGAAATTACAGAGGAAAGAGTACAATGCGATTAGGCAAAGGTATGGGTGAAGGGCTGAGGTAACAGAACAGGAGGAATAAGGAGAAGATGATTCTGAGTAAGATAAAGTCAACAATTTCTACCTGTTCTCAGAAGCCAAAAGTGGCTCATGAGCTACCATCCATTCTCACCTAAATATTGCTCGTCTTTTCTGTCCTTTCACTGTTAACTTCTCATAAGAGCACCAGTAGCCTAGAAGAAAAGATTAGACGTTAAGGGATTAAGAAGTCTCTTTATCCACTTACCATTCATTCACTTTTTAATCCTTTGCAATAGAAGCTCTAACTCAACAAGCTGACACTAGAAAATAAAAAGATTAAAAAATAATCTCTACATTTGATGCTCTAAAAAATCATAAATATATAAAGACTTTTCTTCTGAATGACTACAGTAAAAGGGAGTTTCAGAAAAAGAAGCTGAAATGAAAGACCTAGATAAGAGAGGTTAGATAAGAAAAAAATATGGGATTTTCTTTGGGTTGAGAGAAGTATCAGTACTTTTCTTTTTCTTTACAATTATTGTGTGAACATAATTTTGTAAAAAAAATAGTAAATTTTAAAAAATTAAAAAATTATCTCATCCTTCGGCCCAATAACAAATATTCACTTACTTGAGCACATGCCTTATAAACTTTAATTATATTACCGTTTTTATGTTTTAAGTAACAGAATGATGTTAAATAAAGTTTTTTATTTATTTTATTTTATTTTTTGGTGGTACTGGGGTTCCTGGAAGCCCTTCTACCTCCGGGCTACACTCCCAGACCTATTTTATATTTTTGAAACAGGGTCTCTTACGCCAGCGCGGCTGGTTTCGAATCTGCGCGATCCTCCTGTCTCTGCCTCCCAAGCGCGGGGATTACAAGCGTGCGCCACCACGCTCGGCAAAATAAAAGTTTTTTAAAATTTATTTTTTTGGTGTACTGGGGGTGGAACCCAGGGGCTTTCTACCTCCGGGCTATTCTCCCAGACCTATTTTACTTGGAAACAGGTCTCACTAAGTTACTGAGAGCCTTACTAAGTAGCTGAGGCTGGCTTTGAACCTACGCGATCCTCCTGTCTCAGCCTCCTAAGCGCGGGGATTACAAGAGTGCACCACCACGCCCAGCTAAATAAAGTTATTTTTAAATGATTAAAGTATTCCTCTCAAGACACAATTACTTAATGGCTTGCTTGAGGACATTTAGATATTTTAGTAAAGCTAACAAAATCAAACACAGGACTCAGAATATATCAAGTACTCAGTACAACATCTAGAGCGTAAATACATGTCCACATATAAAACCTGGACAGATGTGCCACAATATTAGTATTGGTCATTTTTAGAGAAATTGGAGGCGATTTTTACATTGTCATGCTTTTACAAATTATCCCATACTTTTAAAATGAGCACATATTATTGTCATGATTGTCTTTTTCATCTTAAAACTGATGATGAGTAATTTAAGTAGCTTAGTAACTGCCACATTTGTTAGATAGGATCTAGATCCTTGTCATTTAAAGTATGGTCCCCAGACCAGCAACATCAGCATCATGTTGGAGCTTGGTAGAAATACAGAATTTTCCGGCCCTACCTCAGCTCTACAGACTCTTAATGTACACTTTATCAAAACCCACAGGTGATCATGGGCACATTAAATTTTGAAAAGCACTGATCTAGCTGTTCAGGCCTTTATATACAGGGACAACGAGAACAGTATTTACTGTGTTCATCCTTATATCCTTAGCACCCAGCAGTGTCTGCAACATGTATTTGTTGAATATGTAAATGATACAGCTTCTGGACAGACAATGATAAAGGCAGTAGAAATTAAAGAAAATCTTTCTTTTGTGTGTGTGTGTGTGTGTGTGTGTGTGTGTGTGTGTGGTGTTCGTGTTACTTAAGATGAAACCCAGGGATATTCTACCTTTCTGAGCCCTATTTTACTTTTTATTTTGAAACAGGGCCTTACTAAGTTGTGGAGGGCCTAAGTTGCTGAGGCTGGCCTTGAACCTGCAATCCTGTCTCAGGTATGCGATTACAAGCATGCCCCACCAAGCCTGAGTATTTCAATTGTTTACTTTCTGCCAGCATTCCAAGAACTGTAAATTCTATTAAATTCTGCTGTAAATCCTATTAAATTAGTTTGATAACACCGGGCGTGGTGGCACACACGCTTGTAATCCCTGCGCTTGGGAGGCAGAGACAGGAGGATCGCACAGGTTCGAAGCCAGCCATGCTGGCTTAAGAGACCCTGTCTCCAAAAATAAAATAGGTCTGGGAGTGTAGCCCGGAGGTAGAAGAGCTTCCAGGAACCCCAGTACCACCAAAAAAAAAAAAAAAAATTAGTTTGATAACAATGTTGACTCCCAGAATCTATGATTATATGTAATTTTCTTTTAAAAGGAGTCCTTACTGAGATCCCCATGTCCTTAAATAATTTCTCTAGCCTCACATCTATGGGCATATCCTATAGTTTTTCTCTCTACAATCTCTCCCTCAAAATATCCATTCTCAAGATTTTTAGCTACGACCTCTGAAAGAAAACTTACTAACAGCGTATGCCATGCGTGGTGGTGCACGCTTGTAATCCCCGCACTTGAGAGGCCAAGACAGGAGGATCGCACAGGTTGGAAGCCAGCCTTGCTGGCTTAAGAGACCCTGTTTTCAAATAAAAAGGTATAAAATAGATGTGGGAGTGTAGCCTGGAGGTAGTAAGGGTTTCCAGGAACCCCAGTACCACAAACAAAACAAAACAAAAAACTCAGTCTATGTATTCTCTGTCCATTTTTCAATTCTATATTCTATATCTCAAGTTTAACATTAAAATTAACAATTTTAGCCGGGCGTGGTGGCGCATGCTTGTAATCCCCATGCTTGGGCAGCTGAGACAGGAGGATCGCACAGGTTCAAAACCAGCCTCAGCTACTTAGTGAGGCTCTCAGCAACTTAGTGAGGCCCTGTTTCCAAATAAAATATATAAAATAGGTCTGGGAGAATAGCCCGGAGGTAGAAAGCCCCTGGGTTCCATCCCCAGTACCACCAAAAATAAAAAAAATAATAAAATTAACAATTTTAGCGGTGTGGTGGTGCACTCCTGTAATCCCAGGGCTTGGAAGGCTGAGACAGGAGGATCGCACAGGTTTGAAGCCAGCCTCAGCTACTTAGTGAGGCTCTCAGCAACTTAGTGAGACCCTGTTTCCAAATAAAATACAAAATGGGGCTGGGAGGATAGCCCAGAGGTAGAAAGCCCCTGGGTTCCACTCCCAGTACCACATAAAAAAAAAAAAAATTAACAAGTTTATTCTTCATCAACTATCTTCCTCTTCTGCTCCAGAAGTTAGCTCTTTATCCTCACAGAATCAAGTTTAACAGGTTTTAAAGAAGAGAGGTTACCTGGCCCAATATCATCACTTTGCAAAGGAGAATAGGATCCAAAAGAATTAAATGACAGTCAAGGGGCTAGTTATTGGGAACACCAGAACTATAACACAAATTACCTTACTGGTTGCCTGCCGGAACTGGACGGAATCCTCATTTTTGTCAACAGCACTTAGAAACCCAGGTTCAAAATATCAATACCTAGACCCATTAAATCAAGTCCTGTGTTACTGTTCTTTTAATATTTCTCTCATTCTTTCTGCTTTATTTTCAGAACACTACCTTCGACTTGGAGTCCATCATTCTGTGTCATTCTTCCCAAATCCTTTACCCTCACTAACCAAAAAGGCTTTAATATATGAATGCTATTTTACACTCATACCTTTATCCATGGTGCTCAGAGATGATTCCAAATTATTCAAACCCTGTTTCTTCTTAGAGTCCAAGTCAGTCACGGCCTTGTTTTTGGCTTCCCCCCTTGCCCAACTCCTAATGTACTGCTTTATCACTCACTCTGATATTCCTTCACAGACTGATTTTTATTAACTGGAAATCTGCTATCAAAGGAAGAAAGTCTCTGGGATATCATCTAGGCTCTCTTTTTGTATCAGTGAAAATCAAGATCCAGACAAAATTTGGAAATTAGTGAAGGATAAAATCGGAATACAGTCCCCTGGCCTCTTATTCAAAGCTTCTAACAGTCACACTTATGCCTATCTGTCGTTTCCGACATCTCCCAAATGACAGCGCAAACACATGACAGACACCAGTGCCACTGCTTAGCTCAGCTTGTTCACCCACAAAAGGGGTGCTTCCGTAGATACCCCGGCAGGTGAACTGAAAGCTAAACCTAGGGAGAAGCATCGAAGAGGAAAGGGGTTGGTTAAATGGGCTCCTCCCTGCAAAGCCGTGGCAGCTGCGCTCGGTACGCACAACTACTCACTCCACGGGGCATCCTAGCCCTTCCCGCGGGATCCCCACACGAGCTCCCGCCCACTCAGGCCTGCGCTCGGCCCGCAGTCACCACCCTTCCGTGCACGCCGAGCTGCCTGCCTGGAGGTTTCTTTCCTCCGTCTGTACTTTCGCCTAGGTTGGTCCTTACCTGAAACGCTCGCCCCAGAGACCCTCCATTCGAGTCGGCTCTTACAACGTCTCCATCGCCCTCCCAAGCCGAACCGGTCCCAAGATGAGGCTTTCACCTGCTGAGACGCCCTGAGCGCGGGAAGAATCAGCCGAACAGACCGCACGACAGATGCTCGGGGTCTGACCACTGAGTGCCCGGCCGGGTCGCGGCCAGCGGGGGCCCTGGGGCTCCTCCCCGCCGTCGGGGAGGCTGCGGGACGCCCGGGAGGCCACCCGAACCACCAGCGGGACCTTACCGCAGGGCCCGCCCAAGCCGGGGAACAAGTCGGAGGTCCCGCACCTTACCTGTCTCAAACAGCGGCGGCGGCGGCTGCGCTTTACGGCTTTCACGACAACCGCTGCAAAAGCGGCCGTCAAGCGCGGGAGGGGAGCCGGATGCGGGCGGGATGCTCTCGGGATGCAGGCGGGATGGATGCTCTAGGGACCTCAAGCCTGGCCCAGCGATCCCCGGCCTCCTCCACGGCTCCAGCCGCCGCCTCCTCGCCGCCCGAAGTTCACAGCAGTTTCCTTGCTTTTAACCACAGAGCCCAAGCCCTTTCACCAATTGTAGGTAACAACTACAGTCATCGAGGCGAACCTGAGATGTTAGGGGAACCTCTCCCCGGACTGTCAAGTGCTCACACACCAGCTGAGCTGTTTCCCTCGCAGCTTGTGAGCTCGCTCTTTGAATACAGGACGCCAGCTCAGGGTGAACTCAGATAAGCAACGGATAGTTTCTTAGTGCATGTGGTAGGCAAAGTGGGGTTCAGACTAACTCCCCGAGGTCTGGTTTGGGTACTGGGAGCTGAGATGGGGGAATTGAGTGGGAAACAGCAGCAGCGTTAATTGGTCATTAGGGTGAGTTGTCTGCACGGTTATCACTCTCCAGTAGAGTTACATCGCATTGTAGGTCTGGAAATATACGCACACCTAATTGCGGACTTGGCTCTTTAACTCCCAAGTCAAAGAATTATTGTTAAATATCAGATATGAGTTAACTTTTATATGAATTTCTAAAAACTCCACTAATTTATTCTACAAAAATAATCGTCACTTTGCAACTCTTAATAATAGGGCAATACTCATTTGTAGATGCTAAAATTAAGGAAGATTAATGGGAACTATACTTGATGGATTAGCCTGGCACCATCTAAACCCACTGCGCAATCTTAGTATCACCGTGTAACCAGAAATTATGTACTTATTCCTGATATGTGATAAAAAAAAGTACATAACACTTCCTGTGAAGAATTCTTGCCTCAAAATTGAACATGCATTTAACCAAAACTCTAGATCTAATGTAGAGCATAGAGAAGTAATCAGCTAATTTTATAATGTGACATTCTTTAATACCAATGTCCCAGTTTCTCTAGCAATATCATTTAAAAACATTTAAAAGGGGATATGGGGAAGGAATTAGTAAAAAAAAAAATCATGAATGTAACCAAACACAATGTGTGGACCTTGCTTGAATCCCAAATTTAAAAAGTCAAAAAGATATTTTTGAGACCAAGTGAAATTTTAGTATGGACTCAGCCATTAGATAATAGTCAAAGAATTACTGTTAATTTTTCTAAAAATTTTAATGGAATGTAGCTATTTAAAAAGTCACCACTAAGGCCGGGCGTGGTGGCGCACGGATTGTAATCCCCGCGCTTGGGAGGGGCGGAGACAGGAGGATCGCGCAGGTTCGAAGCCAGCCGCGCGCGCACTGGCTTAGGAGACCCTGTTTCCAAATAAAAATATAAAAATAGGTCTGGGAGTGTAGCCCGGAGGTAGAAAGGCTTCCAGGAACCCCAGTACCACCAAAAAAAAAAAAAAAAAAGTCACCACTAATGTACTTATAGGTGAAATTAAAAACATAATTATGCAAAATGTTAGTTGATAAATCTGTATGATGAGCATAAAGTGTGTAATACTTTATTTTTATGCTATGAAATTATAATTAAAATCACCTAGAAAAGGAAAAACCAGGATTTTACAAGTGAGTACTTTTCAAGTGAAGTTCTTTTTATGTATGGGTCAACTAATGGTAATTTCTCATTTTTTCTTCCAGAAACCACAGACATAATGCACCATCTGTAATTTCGAGTTTTATTGTAAAATGGACCAGGTAAAGATACCGTGAAGGAATTTAGAATTCTGAAAAAAAATTGGCAACCTTCCTTTATTATTTATAATTGCCTTGGACACTTTTTTTTGGTACTCGGAGTTGAACCCAGGTACAGTCTATCTCTGAGCTATACCCCCAGCCTTTTTTATTTTGAAACAAGATCTCCGTAGGTTGCTGAGAGTCTAAGTTGCTGAGGCTGATCTTGAACCTCTGATCTCCTGTCTCAGCTTCCCAAGGACTGGTATTACAGGTGTGTACCACCATGCTCACCAGGATACATTTTTAGCACTTTGTCTCTGAAGTATTCTCTTCCTTTTTTTTGTAATTAACTTTGCATATTCTTTCTTCTGGTTTATATAATATTTAAATTTTATCTTTATAGTAACTTATGTCAGTGGCATAAATAGGTTTGGGAACAATTAACTTGAGATAAAAAGACAACTTAATTGGTGGTAATAGTATTTTTAAGCCTATCAGTGGCCTTAAGCTCACCATAAAAGTCAGTCAGTATGCTTTAATTTGGTTAGTCAATACAACTGTAAGAGGGGTACAAGGATAGGGGGAAAAAGCCTCCATTTTAAGTAAACTTCTTTCACTCAGACATGTGTGCACATAAAAACACTAGCTCATTCCTAACATTTGTGAGACCTGGGGGAAAAGTACAAACAGAGACCAACCCTGATGTATCTCATTTATTTATTTTTGGTACTGGAGATTGAACTTAGGGGCACTGTAACCTCCAAGCTATACTCTCAGCCCTATTTATCTACTCATTTATTCTTGCTGAGTTGCTGACAGTTGCACTAAGTTGCTGTGATCCTCCTGTTTCACATTCCCAAGTACTGGGATTATAGGTGTGCACCACCACACCTGGGAACCCTGGTGTATTTTAGTGTCTAAGGAGTTAAGAGCTAACCATAAAATAAAATGTTATATCCTTCAACTTTGAAAAATATATCTCCCCAAGTTACAGAAACTCAGGTTTAAAGATGGAATCCTTAGATTCCTCAGATAGTACTGGGAAGTGAAGCAGAATCACAAAGTTTGACCTGGCATGAGTGTGGCCATCCCAGTGTGCCCATCCAAGGTCCATTCACGCTCCCCAAACTGCCAGGTATGGGGTAAGTATGCCTGCAGTATACATTATAGAGTGAAGTAGTTTTTTTCAGGGTGGTCTTTGGAAAGACACCTGCACATGTCCTGGAAGCAAGCTTCAAGGGTGACCGGGCATGGAATTGTGTGGTGCTGGCTATTTGGCACATAGCCCAAGAAATGGGCAGAAGAACATCAACTCCAAGTAGACAATCCCTTGCCTAACCTTTCATTCCATGAAGAGGTGCATCGAGTGTGTGGATGTCAGGTCAGGCTCCCCTCTAACTCAAGTTCCAGTGCATTCATGCATTCATGGTGTCCCATGCAAATGAAATACTTAGAAATGGAGTTAACTTTTCAGGGGATGTGCACTTAAAATCTTGGCATTACCAACTGGTTTTCACAAACTTTGCACCCATGCACACTCCTTTTATACGAGGTACTAGTTTCTCAGTATCTTTGTCACACTCATAACGTACATTACAGGGTTATCTTTGTTACCCCATAATGCAAGTTTATCCAAGAATCTCTCATTTTTCTCTTGGTGAAAATTATCTTAGATACCAGAGCCTTCCATTCTTTGGTTTTCTTTTTTCATCTAAACTTTTTCAGGTTAGAATGTAAATTTTAAGGTTTAGGTTCTGATTCCAACTCTTGGTTACTATCTACCAAAATGTAACCCAAGAAGTAATAAGCTTCAAAGACAAATACTAAACTCCAAACCCTATCAGGTGTGTATATCATGTTTCATTTTCTTTCTATAGCTATACTGTGAAAACAATAGTTATAAGCAACAAGCACTTCTTTGTTTAAACTCATTAAAATGAAAAATTCAGTTGCTTAGTATGTTAGTAATGTTAGCTACCCGTGCCTAGTGGCTGGTGTATTCACAAAAATATAGAACTTTTTATCACTGCGTAAAATTCTGTTAAACAGCATTGCTCTAAAATGTTTTGGGCAAAGGGATTATGACTTCTTAAGATATCTTCATCCTACACTTCAGTACCACACTGTAGACATTTAAATACATGCTGATAAAACTAAGCACGGAAACAAAAGAGGGAAGGGAAGATTTTTAATTTTTAGTTGGGGTATTCCAGGTGCTTTTGTAAAAACTAGGACACTCTAGAGAGAACAAGTATTTCAATGTACAAGTTAATTCTATTTTAAAGTTAAACTTTAAAGCTTTGTTTTGTTTCTAAGGAAAATGAGGCAATATGTTTCTTGAAATACCATCTTGTAGCACCGAGTACATCTGATGTAGATCGTAAATGGTCTTCATCCTTAAAGTTAACACCTGAGGAATTAAGAGTTTTTATTACCGTACCTGCATAGCGAAATCAAGTCCAGGCAATAGACATACAAACATTTGTAGATTAGATAACTGTAAACCATTAGTAAATCCAATTTAAGTAAAAGAAATATTTTTAGAAAAAGGTGAAGTAATATTAAGATTAACTAAATAAATTTTTTAAATGCTTCATTTTATCTTGTAAAAGATGACAATACAGCCAGGCATGGCGGTGCCTATAATCCCAGCACCTGGGAGGCTGAGACAGGAGGATCACAGGTTTGAAGCTAGCATCAGCAATTTAGTGAGGCCCTCAGCAACCTTGTGAGACCCTGTTTTCAAATAATAAAATCAGGCTCAAAGGTAGAATGCCTCTGGGTTCAAACCCCCCCCCACACACACACACATTAAAAAAAACACAGCAAAGTTGCCGTTTTTTCAGTGGGCACTCCTGCTATCATTTATCCAGTGACAACAAAAGGCTCAGCAATTTGGTTGTGTGGAAATATTATTTGGGCCGAATTCATTCTTTGTATGTGGCACTGAGCACTAAATTTAAAGTGCAAATTCCTGGTCAAAAAGTAGCTTGTTTATTTGTGCTTTTTAACACTGACATACTAATGCGGTTGGAGAACTTATTACTATTCAAAGTCTTGAAGTAGATGAGAAAATATAAAGGCTACAAGTCATACAAACTAAATTAATATTAAAGGGCATTTTAATAAGAGATTTTATTTTAAAATCACATTTGATATCACTGGTAGCACTACTGCAAGAACATGCCTTATCAAAGTAAATGGCATTTAGAAATATCGAAACAAAAATCCACTATTAAGTAAAAATAACACCTTCTATTTACATAGCACTTTATTGTTTAAACAACTTCACATACTGTTTCATCTTGTTCCTCACAACAGCCCTGTGAGGTAGGCGGAACAAGTTACAAGTACTTTTAAGTAAGGCAATAAAGGCCTAAAGGTGATGGATGATTTACACAGATATCATAAATCCAGTATGTGGTAGAGCTAACGTGATTCATTTTAAATACTTAAAAAAATAATGCCAATTTTTATATCATATACAGACATTTTTAAGATGAGTGGCTTTTAATATAATTATCTTATAGTATGAACTAGCCATAAATCTGACTTTAAAGAAATGGACTCAGTGCTTTGGTACCTTTGAGATACTGGAAATATTTTAAAAAGATGGATCCTGATAGTCCTGTACTCTCCAATATTAATAAAAATGCCTTTTGCAAATCACTTATACTTTATTTAAAAATTAGTCAAAACTTAATTAAGTGCCTAGCCCAAGCAAACACATTCACCTAATGTCTGCTATACGTACTGTGAAATCTTCTACATGTCCATGGTTAAGAAACAACATGTATTGACTGGGTACCATGAAGAAAACATCTTAGAGCAGGGCATGGACACCTGTAATGCCTGTACTTGGGAGGCTGAGTCAGGAGGATCACAGATTTGAGGCCAGCCTTGGCAACTCATTAAGACCCAGTTTCACAATAAAAAATTAAATAGAACTGGGGGTGAAACTCAGAGATAAAGTGCCCCTGGGTTCAATCCCCATACTAAACACAATTAACTCAATTAAAAGAAAACATATCACGGTCTAAACCACAGATTCCCAAAGTGGTAGATGCCCGCCCTCTCAAGTTGGGGACTGGAATGAAAGGTACACACACAGAAGAATGCAAATCTGTGGCTGTATCTTTCTGTTTATTCACTTAATAAAGGTAGTCGATTTTAGGGGGATGCTGAATATTTTTTTTTCCTGAAAAGGGGACAGTAATCCAAATAAGTTTATTTTATAGCTTAGGAAACAATGGGAAAAAAACATAGCTTAAATGATATGAATAAAAATCCAGTACCCTATGTTTACTCAGAAGTTACAAATACTCTTTTAGTTTAATAATTGAGTGGTCTGAGGAGATAAATAACATGGCAATTTCTAATGTTTACTGAGCCAGTACTAACCTTTATGGCATACCCAGTAGTATCTTTCAATTAAAACAAGATACCAAACGGAATCCATTTAAAACCCAACTGATTGAAAGTGTTCAAAGTACTTAGGTTAATCATATATTCCAGGTAACAAAACTATCTTATGTGACATCAGAATCAAAAACAAGTACAGAATTGTGAATACTGTAAGATACACACAAAATTAAAACTACACTGAACTTGAGGTAATGTTTATATGATGATCAAAAAAACATTTACGATCTCTCATAATATTCCAGTGCTGGCATTATGAGATGTGCATTCTAGTGAGAAATAACAAATAATCTTATGGTTACGTGGATACTGAATAAATTTATGCTGAGCATATGCCTCTCCAAAAGAATATATTTAGTGTGAAACATTTTTCTGGACCTATTTTGTGTATAAAAGTGAACCATATTATATGCACTTGATTTTTTTAAACAAGATACAACAAATTTGCTTTCTAAAACTTCTGACTTATTAGCAAAACATTTCTTTTTATACTACTAAGGATTGAACACAGGAGCACTCTACCCATGAGCTACACCCACAGTTGTTTTAAATTTGAACCGCTCCCTAGGTTGCTAAAATTCTTGCTACTTGCTGAGGCTGTCCTTGAACCTGTGTCCCTCCTAGCTCAGCCTCCCAAGTACCGGAACTGAAGGCATGTGCCACCGTGCTCAGTACAAAACATTATTTTTAAGATGCAGTCTCTATCACATTATTTAAAGGAAGCAAAACTAGGTACACAGCAAAATGAAATTCATTTGTTTTTGAAAATGTGAATACAAAATAATTAAATTTTGACTGCCATATCACAGATACTCAAATGTTGTTGTATTACTTAGCCAGTGAGTAAATACTGATATGATAACAAATATGTTCCTTTAAAAATCATAATTTGAAGCCAGGTGTGGTGGCACATGCCTATAATCCCAGCATTTGGGAGGCTGAGACAGATAGGAGGATCACAGTTCAAGGACAGCCTCAGCTACTTAAGTGAGGCCCTCTGCAACTCAGTGAGACCCTGTTTCAAAATAAAGAATAAAGCCGGGGGTGGTGGTGCAAGCTTGTAATCCCCGTGTTTGGGAGGTGGAGCTTAGGAGACCCTGTTTCCAAATAAAAAAAATATAAAATAGGTCTGGGAGTGTAGTCCGGAGGTAGAAGGGCTTCCAGGAACCCCAGTACCACAAAAAAAAAAAAAAAGAAAAGAATAAAAATGGGGAAGGGGTGTAGCCCTGAGGGAGAATGACCCTAGGTTCTATCCTCAGTACCGAAAAAAATAAATAAAAAATAAAAAATCATGATTTGAAAACTGTCATTTTTTAACCCGGGAATCACATATTTTATAGTAAGATGTTATACTATCTACTTTCAAGATTAATACTCTTTAGGATAATCATTTTTCATATATATCCTTGTCCATTTTTGAATTGTTTTTTAAACATTTAAAAACACATATATAACTATTGTTATATGGAAAAACTAGAGAGAAAACCTAAACATTCTAGGTAAGACATGAAACAGAGTATCCACCTAATTAAAAGATTTTATCAAATATTTACCTTTATTACTTATACCACCAAAGATCAGTGATAAAGCTCAATTATACCTGATTTCTTCATGCTTTAAATTCTAAATGAATAAATGAATACAAGCCAATGTGTCACTTTCTATAACACGGGGAAAACCAGTGTTTTCAAAATAGAGGAAGGTGTATAGCAGTAGTTTAGTTTGTCAAAATGACACATATGTAAGCAATTCAACTCATGGACAGAGCAACAAGTCCCTAATACTTTTAACTCATTTACTTATATCTGGAAAATTCAAAGAATCACTGTATATTAAATTTCTATGTGCATTAGTTATTAAGTTCTTGGTATAGTATATATTTAGCAAAAGGTGATTATGACATGATCAGTTTAAAGAGTCAGAATGAATTGTAGAATAAATTCTTTTTCTAAAGTGCTTAAGGCAGCTCCTTCATTTCTATATCCAGTTTAACAAAACTGGTTTGGAGTTCAATTGTTAAAAGATAAATACAATAGTAAATTATGTTTTGTAAAACATAATTTTCAACACCACCATGTGATATATCTAGTACAGTCAACTTCTCATGCATTTCCTTTATAGAAAGCAGTCATGTTTGACCTGGCAAAAAGAAAAAAAAGCAGTAAAGTATGTCTAGAAAGTTTATTAGCTTTCCAAAATGTCTTATGTTGAGCAAGAGTTCAATATTTTGTAACTCGAATATGAGAATGTTACATATTATGATCAAGTTAATAGTTATCTCATTTTGAGATTATTGAAATAGGCACTGTATATGTCTGTTTTTTTTAATTTGAAGATGAAGTTGACTGATTTTCCATTCAACATAACAAATTTAAATATTCTTAAGCTGAAACCATACATTTTATTCTTTAATTTTGGAGACCTTTGAGAGAGAAGCAGAGAAGGAAACCCTCAGATAGTATACTTTAATACCAAATACTCCATGTGATGAGAACTTGGACTTTAGATTTACTCCATTTATATTTATTACTACAAAGCTGCTGAGAAGTGAACCCTTCCTAGTGAATTTAATACATTTTACAAATGAATATTAGAAAATTTTATGTGAAAAGTCTCAAATGGTGACATGAGCACAAGAAGGAATTGTATGTAAATCCTCCAGCCCCTGATTACTATTTCCTTCTCCCTGTGCCCCTGCAACAGAAGGTCCTCACCACTACATATATTGTTGTCTGGCTGAAATATTGGTAAATACTGCATGGGGCACAGAGCAAGAGCATGTTTAGAGGAAAAAGGCACCGAATTAATGAGAAGACAACTGTATAAGACATAATAGTAAAAAGTTCTATACAAGAGCCAGGTGTGGTGGCACACGCTTGTAATCCCAGAGCTTGGGAGACTGAGACAGGAGGATCACACAGGTTCGAAGCCAGCCTCAACTACTTAGTGAGGCTCTCACTAAGTATAAAGTTTCCAAATAAAGTATAAAATAGGTCTGAGAGTATAGCCCGGAGGTAGAAAGCCCCTGGGTTCCACCCCCAGTACCAACACACACACACACACACACACACACACACACACACACACACACACACACACACAGTTATATACAAAAACATAAACATCTGGCTTTTCTGTGTTGTTTTTGCTAAAATACACTGTATAGCTCTTCACAAAAATCAACTTCACTAAATTACTGCTTTTGGGTTTGAGTCTAAAATAAATTCCTGTTTCCTTAGGTCCTGGAATAGCCCTTCTATAGGGAACATAACATTCAAAAATTTCAAGGGAGGAATAAAAACAAAAAAAAATTACATTTGGAAAATTAAGACTATCTATTGACATGTTTCATTACATAAACTGTCTCACAGTCTTTAAAGTTATCACCATGTTGTCAGATAACAATGCAGATACCTATCCTCTGGAAAATATAATACCTCAGGTCAAGTAAAATTTGTCAGATCTGTTTTATCAATGGAAACAAAACATCCCATCTGTAAGCACTAAATTCTGAGAGGGAATGAGCTATGACTATTACACAGGCCTTTATAGAAAAAGTAACTCAAATATAAGCAGCAATGATTACTTCTTAGATGAAGGCTGTGACAGCACAAGATATTTAAAATGGAAATCAAAGAAAATCACCAAGGGAAATTAAAATTTTCAAAAAATAGGGGAAATACAAATTCTAATTTCTTTAAAATGTTCAAGAAATTATTAAATACTGTAACAACTTTTAGTTTGACTCACAGGACTTTGAGTTACAATTTGTTTTTGTACTGGAAGTTGACCCAGGGATGTTCTCCCTCCAAGCTACACCCTCAGCCCTTTTTATTTCGAAACAGAGACTCCTAGGTTGCTGAAGCATGTCTTGCTCCTGAAATCTCCTGGCATGTCTTGATCCTACAATCTTCTGTCTTAACCTCCCAAGTACTGAAATCACAGGTGTGTGCATCATGCCTGGCTTCTACATTGATTTTTTTTTTAATTATACCGTTTTAGAAAGGAAATTAGTGTAGCAAAAGGACTGAGAAAAAAATAACTTCTGAATGGCTGTTTGAAAAACTAACGTGCCAGTTAACCCAGAGATTTTTCCAAAACATTTGTTTAAACCATTCCATTTATTATTAAAAATACATAAACTACTTAAGCAAAGAATACTTTTAGGCACCTCCCTCTATCCTTATTGGATAAAAGTTAAGAAGTATATGGTTTTCTAACCGTTCTGTATCCTTATTAATCATTTCTACTAAAAATAAGCATAATTATAGTTAGTTTCAAATCTGAGTGGGGGGTTTATCAAAGATTATTATTAAAAGTACTTTAAACTAGGTAACCAAATCAGAAAACCTACAGCTTAAAACTCTTGGCCATCATCTAAAGTGATGGAATGAGAAGAAGTCTAAACAGAATGACATGTGAAGAATACCCCTGTGCCGGTGTGTGAGTACAGCAGGTTACAAAACTGAAAACTGGGTGGTTTCCAGCTGTTTAAACTCTTCCTGTCCACTCTATTTTGAGTTATAACCACAAAAAATACTTTGGAAAGGAGAAAACAATATATAATTTAGTCAATAGGTAAGAGGATAATTCAGGAAAACAACTTAGGTATGAAAGGTAAAAAAATAAACCACTGTAAGAAAAATTTTCTATTATCCCTAATCTATGACTTTGATTTTTAGGAAACCTTAGGCCATTATGTATTTTTAAAGCTTCAGTGTAAAACTAAGTAACAGTGATGAGATAGAAAAGAGGAAGTATAAAGGATGCAAGCAGTAAATGGGCTTTTACCTCAGGTCCTAAGGTGACCACCATGTGTAATTCAACATATCAGAAGGCCCAAAGGATCTCAGAAACACAAAAATGAGTTTCTATGTAAATATTTAAACACCACTTTTTCTCCTACTTACTCTTCAGAACATCAGTTTCTTCCTCAGTAGCTGCTTGCCTCTATGATATTGCACAGTAGATTCTTGCGAATGCTTTGTACTAGATGCTTAAGCTAATAGATTCCAGACCTTAAAGCAGAACATAGCAAACCTGATTTCCACAAATTTCTGTGATTAGTAACTGGCAGAACAGGCCGCCAGTCAAGAGGGAGGATAAACACGTCTGAGTAGGTGTTACTGAGCGACATTGTTCAGGCTGCTGGCTGAGCCAGTCATTCCATGCTCACTTTTCTGAAGCGTCCTCACAGCACTTGGAACCTGCATCCCAGTGTTCAAAGAAAGCCCACCACACCAAACCTAAGAAAAGACACACAGAGCTCAGTCAGAGTTCAAATCAAACTGTAATGCCAACGATTCTTACACTTCCATGTAAAGGGCAAAATGCCACCTATAAGTAATAAAACAAGTCCCAAACTGATAACCTTCATTCTTGAGCTGAGGGAAGCAAAGAAGCTGACTGCGGACTCTCTTAGAACCAGAGGCCAAAGGAAGTCTTTGTGGTAGCAGAAGCCACCAAACCTGTACCCAAGAGCAGGAACTCAGGGCTGCAGAAATTGAGTTTAGACTAAACTGGATGGATTTTAGCAAATTATATTGGCTGTCATTACTGATGCTAACTTTAATGACCAAGGAAAAGTACGTGGAGAATCAACTTCCTTATCCCAATTACTGGGTTTTTTTTCTTTCTTTCAGTATTGGGGATTGAACCCTGGGGCATCCTACTTCCGAGCTATACCCCTAACCCTATTTTTGATTCTTTATTTTGAAACAGGGTCTCACTAAGTTGGGAAGCCCTCACTAAGCTAAGTAGCTAAGGCTGGTCATGAACCTGCGATCCTCCTGTCTCAGCTTCCCAAGTACTGGCATTACAAGCATGGACCTCCACGCCTGGCTTTACTGCTTTCAGTGTTAATAATGAAATTTTGGGCTTAATTAGCTTAGTTCCAACAGCAGGTAATATGGTTCCCCTACAGGGGGATGCTGGTAGGAAATATAGATACATAAGCGAAAGCAAATTTATCACTGCAACTTTCTCTTTATTTGCTTAAAGAAGGTAGAGGTCAGGTTGCTGAGTAATTTTCTGGAAAATATTTAGCTTTAGGGAGAAGCGCAGCAAGCTTAAGTGTTAAAAGGAGCAACATTTGCTTAAAATAAAAATTTAATTCAAAATCACGTTTGGTGTGGAGAAACACAAATTTTTCTCATATAAATCAGCCTGCAATTGAGTAGACCTGAAATTATACACGTACCCATAGTCCCCAAAAAGACACCATCCACATATTCAACTAAATTAGAATGGATAAACTGTTAGCTGGACATGGCAGTGTATGCCTGTAAATCCCAGTATTTGGGAGACTGAGACAGGAGGATCACAGGCTTGAGGCCAGCCTCAGCAACCTAGCAAGACCCTATTTAAAAATAAAACATAGCCATGTGTGACACATGCTTGTAATCCCAGTACTTGGGAGGCTGAGACAGGAGGATTTCAGGTTCATAGCCAGTCTCAGCAACTTTTGACTCTCCCAACTTAGTGAGACACTTTCAACATAAAAAATAAAACAGGTCTGAGGGTATAGCTGAGAGGTAAACTGCCCTCGGGTTCCATCCCTGGTCGGGGTGTCTCTCTCTCTCTCTCTCTCTCTCTCTCTCTCTCTCTCTCTCTCTCTCTCTCTCTCCCTCCCTCCCTCCCTCCCTCTCTCTCTCTCTCTCTCTCTCTCTCTCTCTCTCTCTCACACACACACACACACACACACACACACACACACACACACACACACACGGGCTGGGGTGTAGAAAGCTCCCGAATTCAATCCCCAGGACCACAAAATTAATTAATTGTGATAAAGCCATATGAAAACCTATACAACTATGAGAACGAATGAACTACAACCGCAAAGAACATGGACAGATCTTATAAGAATAATGTTGAGCCAAAAGCGCATTACATGATTCCATTTATGTAAAGTTGAAAAGGAAATGAATGAATTTACGGTATTAAAACTCAAGTTAATGGCTACCCTTTAGAGAACACCTAGGGAACAGGCATGCAGGGCTTCTGAGGTTCTGGCAACCCATTTCTTGTAGCTAGGTACTAGCTACAAAAGAAGAATGCAGTTCTATGAAAATCCATTATACCATACACGCTTATGATTTATGTATCTTTAGTTTTCAACATTAGCTTAAATAAAACATATCAAGAATATACAGAAAATCACAAATTTGGAGGGGGTGGAGTGGGGAGAGGAAGATAAGTGTAAAGAAAAAATAAGATATTCTGCTTCCCAAATAATGTCGCATAGATTATTCTCTGTAAAGTGGCCAAACCAAGTAAGATATGAAATTGGTACTAACCATGAAACCAGGCAGTACTGGCTGAGTAAATTTTGTCTTAAAGGAATAGAGCAACTGTTTTGTGTTTGCATCATAGAAAGAAAGTTGACCTAAAAGATAAAGGAGGAAAGCTCAATATATTATACAAAAGTCATAATATCTAAAATTAAGTTAAATATATAATAATACAAAGATAACAACCTTATTTTGCTACTATTTTTGTTACAAACTATAAGGTTTGGACTTAGAATTCTTGCTTGAAAAAAATCAGTAAACATGTTTAAGGAAAAGCCCCAGTCCAATTTCCATCTCCTGGTTTTTAAGACCTCCACCTAGTCTCGACATAATCTGGTGCTGTTCTATTTATTCAACTACGAACTCTTTCTTTATTTTACCATTGTTTAACAAGATATCTCACCATCTCAGTAATAAACAAGACAATTTCTTCCTCTTCATTTTACTCTATCCAAATCCTAGAACCAGTTAAGGTTTACTGTTAAACTGTCTCTTAACTACTACAGCCACCCTCACACGTCAGTCTCTGAAATCACAGCATTTCATCCTGGTTTCAGCTTTGTTAATTTTCCAAATCCTCTCAGATTACAAGGAATTGAAAAAATTAAATTTCGAGAAACAGTAACAAAATATATAATCTGAAAAAGCAGGGCAAGAAAAGCAGTAATAATTTTTTGTTTGTTTGTGGCACTGGGGATGGAACCCTGGGGCCTTCTCCCTCCAGGCTACACCCCCAGACCTATTTTATATTTTGTTTGGAAACAGGGTCTCACTAAGTTTTCTGAACCTCACTAAGTAGCTGAGGCTGGCTTCAAACCTGGATGATCCTCCTGTCTCAGCCTTGCAAGTACTGGATTACAAGTATGTGTCACCATACCTGGCTAATGATAACAGTTTTTAACAAATAAGACTATTTGCGTGAATCTGAATTAATGACTATAATTCTGTTTATTAATGTGGGAAAATTTAAGAACTGGGTATGGTGGCACAGGTCTGTAATCCCAGTAATTGGGAGGCTGAGACAAGAGGACTGCAGGTCCAAGGACAGCCTTAGCAACTTAGCAAGATCCTGTTTCAAAATAAAAAGGACTAAGAATGTATTTGGAGGAAGAATGCCCCTGGGTTCAATCCCCAATACAAAAAAAAAAAAAAAATGTTGTTGTGAGGAGATAAAGTAAGTGCATCCTAAAAAAGCCTAACCAAGAGCTACCCAACAAACAGGCTGCCTTGCATGATGTTAACTTCACATTTAAAAAGTATACGAGAGCCGGGCGTGGTGGTGCACACTTGTAATCCAAGTACTTGGGAGACTGAGACAGGAGGATCATGCAGGTTCAAAGCCAGCCTCAGCTACTTAATAAGGCTCTCAGCAACTTAGTGAGACCCTGTTTCCAAATAATACATAAAATAGGTCTGGAAGTGTAGCTCAGAGGTAGAAAGCTCCTAGGTTCCATCTCCAGTAACAGGCACACACACGTGTGTATGTACACACACACACACACATACACACAGAGTACGAGTGACAATTCCCTGCAGAGATAGTGAAATAAGGGTTTTATACTGTGCAGCAGTTGGACTGGGTAATTTCTAAGGTCTACCACTCCAACTTGAAAAATCTGACACTACCATTCTTCATAGGTAGGTAATAAAACATAGGAAGGAATTAGTGTATGCAAAATTTTAGTGCTTCAGCCTAAAATTAGCAAAATCTTTCAGATTCAGTATATTATAAATTAGTGCTTTTATAAGGATCAGAAATCATATGCCTTTTTGCCAATTCTAGAACTGAAATTGTCTGTGATCAAAGCATAGTTGGCCAAAATGTCCTTAACACAATACTAATGGAAATTTGCTTAGATAAAAAGCAGTAAAATATAAACAACTATGATGAAATGACTTAAAATAAGTATACTCACCCCCATCAAAATCACAAAATACACCTATTTTCTCAGGAACAGTAACATCCAAAGCTTTGACTTTATTATTATGCTTTGCTGCAAATGTATTTTGTAGCCAGTTGTTGACATGGATACACCAACTAGTGTTTGTCTTTCCCAACTGGTCAAATTTTCCCAACGTTTTATATGCTACTCCCACACTGTAGGATTTACAATCTTTCTGGGCCTTGACCTCCCAATAATGTTGTCCACTTTCAATAGCAGTGTCTCCTACAAAAAAATAAAAAAAAAAAACTCAGCGCAATGATTCTTTTTTTTTTTTTTTTTTTTGGTGGTACTAGGGGTGGAACCCAGAGGCTTTCTACCTCCGGGCTATACTCCCAGACCTTTTTTATATTTTATTTGGAAACAGGGTCTCGCTAAGTTGCTGAGAGCCTCACTAAGTAGCTGAGGCTGGCTTTGAACCTGTGCGATCCTCCTGTCTCAGCCTCCCAAGCGCAGGGATTACAAGCGTGCGCCACCATGCCTGGCCAATAGATTCTTAATCTTTCTTATAAGTCACATAGATTTTTACCTATTACTAGCACCACAAATGGCACAAAAATTTTAATTCAGTTATTCTTTCTATGAAAATGATCATGTTGACACAGACACTAAATGCAATAGAATAGAGTTTTAAAGTATCACATGTCAATTTGAAAAAAACCCAAAGTAATTAGGCTTCAACAGAAAGTTATGCAAAGAATCCTTTAAAACACAGGAAGCCATTCTAGCTCTAAACGAACAGAGTCCTCCACAATGCCTTTAATCTGAGGCGAGAAGAATGATCAAGTTTTGTCCTACCCAGTACTGTGTATGATTCCCCAGTAAATCGGTCTCTGCTGCCTCTTATTGCTGGTGGCCTGGAGCCTACAGATGTCCGTTTGGGGGATGGAGTACCACTTCTAAATAAACAGGAACAAAAAGAAAAACAAGTATTTTATGTTGGAAATGTTTCATGTTTCATTAACTAAAATTACAGATCATGGAATTTTTGTTTTGTTTTGTTTTGAGGATTGAACCAGAGGCATTCTACCTCCAAACTACAACCCCAAGGCCCTTATAACTTTTTTGTTTTGAAAAAGGGTCTCACTAGGTTGCTGAGAGTCTCGCTAAGTTGCTGAGGCTGCTCTTGAACCTGCGATTCTCCCGTCTCAGCCTCTCAAGTACTGAGATTACAAGTGTGGGCAACCACACCCAGCAATTAAAAAAATTTTGAAAAGATTTCTAATTATGTTGCAAAGATTTCTAATTATTTTCTATTTATTGTTTATTTCTATTTATTGCTGAAAAGATTTCTAATTATTTAGTTTGAATTATTATTAAAGACAGATGTAAATCACAAATACTTGAATGTAAGAAGCCATCAATACAAAGCAGGTTGAAATGTCATGCAGACTGAGCAAGACTTACACAAAGAACACACAACTGAAATAAGCAATACTAAATGAGACAGGACTTACAAGAAGGAAAACATCAAAATAGATATTAGGTTTTAGCTTATATGTTTTACAATTAAGACTTTTTTTTTTTTTTTTGCGGTACTGGGGATGAAATCTAGGGGCATTCTATTTCCAAGCTACACCCCCATCCCTATTTTCCATTCTTTATCTTGAAACAGGGTCTCACTGAGTTGCAAAGGGCTTCACTAAGTAGCTGAGGTTGTCCATGAACTGCTATCCTCCTGTCCCAAATGCTGGGATTACAAGCGTGCACCACCACATCTGGCTAAAATAAAATTCTAATTATACCAAATCACTGCATTTAAAAAACAGTATTGTTTTGGTTAAGATTATGATAAAGTTATTTGGATGAAATAAAAATACTACATATATTCTGACTGTTAATTAGAAATAATTTCCAATATAGATAAATTAGTATTTTTCTTCCAAAGAAAAGATAAATTTAGTCAATTTTAATACGCTATCAAGTACTCTTGGAATTATAATCCCTGAATAAGACGAAGCAAGAATAAAAAGAAAGACATTGCAGTGACTCAGTGAGTGACTGCATTCTGCGCTGTTTAAATGATAGCTGCTGTCAGAACCCAGACTTACTAGACAGTTTCAAAGAACTGGTGAATTCAGGATACCTCACTATCTGCTTTCTAGTGAATGATAAGAAGTAGCACAATTATAACTCTACAAATATAGCATTTACATGATTTAGTTTAATTCTCTCTGATTTCAAAAGTCCTTTTTGTAAAGATGTTTCTTTAGTAACATACTTAAGTGATTATAAATTCTACTTAAACAAAATGAACACAGATGAACAAGGATAAATAGACTCAAATTTTTGTGAAACTTTTGCTTGGGTAGGCAGCTCGTGGTTTCTTCCAATTGGGGGGCAGACAAAAATTCATGGGGGGGAACTTCCAGGAAGATGGCGACTGAGAAAAGCGGGGCTTAAGAGCTCCGCTAACAACCAATCTCCATTACCACAAAATCAGCGCCTTTTATAGCCAGAAAACACCATCACCAGAGAAACAAAAAAATCACCAGGCTCCAGAGAGAAAGCGGACTGAGAACAGAGCCACAGACGCGGCAGCAGCGCTTTACTGCCGGCGGCAGGGGGGAGTTCACCGGACGGCTACAGCAAGCCTAGGTGAGCCGCTGCAGAACAGCCAGGCGGGATTTCTCGGCGCAGAGAGCATCTAAAGCTCCCAGTCACTGAGCTCAGCACACGCTGCAGGGATTCAGAGTGGAAATCAAAACCAAGAAGAAAAACACCAGCCCCACGGCCGAGGGTGTAGCAGCGGTGCCATATTGCCACCAGCGGCAGCAGCAGCGAATTCAGCGAAGCCAGTACAGCTACACCTGCATACTCAAGAACAGTGAGTCAAATTGCGGGCCACAGAGGAGAAATCCCAGTACTGTACTCCCTGGGACTTGACCCAGTGGAGGAGGGGCGGTGGCAGAGATATCACACCATAGGAGAACAGGCAACCTGGCACCCCCCACAGTCTAAAGCAGCCTCTATCGACTCTCTGGGTCGGAGACTCTGTGATACAACCCAGTAAAGGAGTAGTGGGGTCTGAGATACTACTGACTCGAGATCCAGAACACCTTAAGTGAAGTCATAGTGACCCAAGGGAAGAACCCAGAGAAGGCACAAACATCCAAAATCATGGGAAAGAGGAATAATACTGGAGCAATCAATGCCCACAACCCGACAACATCAGAACCCGATAAAACAGAAAATCAGAGATTTCTAGAAGATCAAATCAGGAAAATAACTGTAGAAATAATAGAGGTGCTTCGAAAAGAACTCAGAGAGAGCCAAAAGGAGATAAAGGATGCAATTAATGAAGTAAAGGCCTCAATTCAAAGCACAAACAACCGATCAGAACACATGGAGAACAGAATCTCGCTCTTAGAAGATGATCATTCCAAAAATGAACGCATAGTTTCTAATCTAGAAAAAAATATCCAACAGCAGGAATCTGATATTGAAGAAATATGGGCCCATTTTAAGAGAGCTAACCTAAGAATAATTGGAATAGAGGAGGGAAAAGAAAGTGAAACCAAAGGGATCAACAATCTCTTCAAGGAAGTAATAGCAGAAAATTTTCCAGACATAAAGCAAGAGGTTGATACACAGGTCCAGGAAACTTATAGAACTCCCTTTAGACAGGATCGGAGAAGAGGATCCCCACGCCACATAATTGTCAAAATGACCAATGTGGAAGCCAAGCAGAGAATCTTAAAGGCAACAAAAGCAAAGGGCCAAGTGACATTCAGAGGCAAACCAATTAGAATCACTCCAGACTTCCCAAACCAAGTTATGAGAGCCAGAAGGGCTTGGAGTAACATATTCCAAACTCTGAAAGAAAACAACTTCCAGCCAAAAATTTCCTACCCAGAAAAACTTTCTATCAAATTAGATGGAGAAATAAGAAGCTTCCATGACAAACAGAAACTGAAGGAATTTATGTCTTCAAAACCAGCACTAGAGAAAATACTCAAAGAGATTAACTACAAAGAAGAAATAGGTAACACACACCAGAACTAGAGAAACAAGATTTTCCATCCAACAGACAACTAAGATTGGTTATCTGTGAGATTCATTATTTATGTTAGTCTTTTACCTATCTCTAAAGGGTATTGTTTGCCTTTATTGTTGTTAATTTTTAGGATTTCTAGTTGGAATATTAATATACCTTCAGATATAGCATTTGTGAAATATTTTATCCCATTCTATTAGTAACTGTTAACTCTGTTTACATTGTCTTTGGATATACAATATTTTTTAGGGAGTTTGTATACTCTTCTGTTGCCTGTGCCATTGAAATCATAACCAAGAAATCACTGCCAATTTCAATGTTGTGAGGTTTTATGACCCAGATTTTCTCCTAAAAGTTTATAGTCTTAAGATTTATATTTAGGACTTTTATCTATTTTGAGTTAATATTTGTATATGGGATTAGGTAAGGGTCCAATTTTATTCTTTTCCATGTAATTATTATTTTTCAACAATATTTAGTTAAAAGATTATTTTTTCCACCACCAAATGTTCGTGGAAACCTTGTCAAAAATAACTTGACAATATAGGGAAGAATTTAGCTCTAGGCTTTTATTTAACTCCAATGGTTTATATATCTGCCTTTAGAATAGTACTACACTGTTTCAATTATTGTAGCTTTATATGGTTTGAAATCAGAAAATATATATCTTCTAGCTTTGTTCTTTTTCAAGATAGTTTTGGGTATCTAGAGTCCATATTCCATATTAGGATAGATTTTTTTCTGAAAAATAAATATATAAATATATGATAGTTTCACCTAAAAAATAGAAAAAAAATATTCTCTGGTAAGAAAGAAAGTAAAAAGAAATATTGAAATGTTATCTTTAAGTCATCAAAAGCTTGGTATCAGACAAATGAAACTGTTATGTGAGATTATCATTTTTAATTTTGGATAAATTGCTATAATACTAGATGTCAGCCACTAAGCCAAACATGGGAGGGAGGTGTGGGGAGAGAATGGGGTGAGGATCGGGTGGGGGCTGACTGGGCGATGTGTACATGTATGTCTACAAAAGTTTGTATCCCACTATGATGTATGAATACAGTGCACCAATAAAAAAAAAGGAAAAAAAAAGAGTATATAAAGCAAAGATAGAGGGGATTTAAAGAATAACAGAGAGGTAAAGTACAATAAGTATTATCAAGCATGTTCTTAAAAATGGAATTAGAGAATTAAAAGCATAATACTGAAAAAAAATTCATGGGGGAAAAATCCATAAGTACTGGATAGAAAAAAAATAGACAAAATGTTATTATCATTAAAATGAATGAAAATATTTTCTAACTTCTTCAAGTTTGGGTTGATCAGTTTTTCTAAGTTAATATTCATTATATAATATTCTTAAGAGTTATTAAGGAGTAAGACAGTAAAATTCTATTAACATTCAATTTTATGACAACTCAAAAAAGAACCCCAAGAACCCTACATTATTTCTATTCTTATACATAATTTGATCAAGAATACTCAAAACTAAGCCGGGCATGGTGGCGCATGCTTGTAATCCCACCATTTGGGAGGCTGAGACCGGAGGACCGTGGTTCGCGGACTGCCTCAGCTACTTAGTGAGGCCCTCTGCAACTCAGTGAGACCCTGTTTCAAAATAAAGAATAAAAAATTGGGCGAGGGGTATAGCTCGGAGGTCAAATGCCTCTGGGTTCCATCCCCAGACCCACACACACAAAAAAAAGAATACTCAAAACCAAGGAATGCATATTTTCAAAAATTTTATCTTTAAAAAAACCCACAAAAACAAAAACAATATATCCCAAAAATTTGTTTAAAAAAGGAAATGTAGCCTTTTTAAAATTATCCTGTAGGGGGTGCCACGTATCTTAAAACTGGTGGTTTTCAAACCAGGTCTCAAACTCAAGGGAGTCAAACATAGAATTCTGGGAAGAAATTTGCAGAAATAGAAGGGCTCCTTTTCTACTTTTTTTTTTTTTTTTTGGTGGTACTGGGGTTCCTGGAAGCCCTTCTACCTCCGGGCTACACTCCCAGACCTATTTTTACATTTTTATTTGGAAACAGGGTCTCCTAAGCCAGCGCGCGTAGCTGGCTTCGAACCTGCGGGATCCTCCTGTCTCTGCCTCCCAAGCGCGGGGATTACAATCCGTGCGCCACCACGCCCGGCTCTCCTTTTCTACTTTAACCAGCTATCCATTTCTTTTTAGATTATGCTTATAGAACTATTTCATTTGAATAAACCTTTTCTGTGCTTAGAAAAAAAATACATATATGTATATATCACCACTTTTTAGATGAAACATTACAAAAACAGGGAAAGGAATTGGGTAAAGGTAAAATTGTCCTAACATGGCTTATAAATTGGAACAAAAAGTTCCTACAATTCCTATTAAATATAAGAGTTTCATTTGATTTATAGTTACTCTTCAAGAAAAGTTCATTTGAACCTGGGTGCAGCTGTGCACACCTACAATCTCAGTACTTGGGAAGCTGAGGCAGGAGGATCTCAGGTTTGCAGCCAGCCTCAGAAACTTTGTGAGGTCCTATTTTAAAATAAAATATAAAATAAGGCTGAGGACATAGCTTGGAAGTAGATCATCCCTGGGCTCAATCCCTAGTACAACACAAAACAAAAAACAGAGGTTCATTTGAAACTGATTATTTAAAATAAGACTCAGCTGGGTGTGGTGGTACACGCTTGTAATCCCAGTATTTGGGAGGCTGAGACAGGAGTTTTGCAGGTTTGAGGACAGCCTCAGCAAGTAGTGAGACTCTCATTAACCTGGCAAGATCCTGTTTCAAATTAAAAATAAAATAGGGCTGGAGTACATGTAGCTCAGAGGTAGGATGCCCCTGGGTTCTATCTCCAGTGCCACAGATAGAATAATATAATATATAGACTGAAACTCTTCTCTAGAAAAAAAAAAGAATGGGCACTGAGGATAGCATACCAAAAATGCCTAATTCATATAAGTATTACTGCACAGTAATCTTTCTTCCAATTTAATTCAACTTCCAGTATTCATAATTATATAAAATAAACATAGTTTGCATTAATCTTAGGTACTGGTGTATATAGAAGGCTGGCGCTGTAACTAAAGAAGGAAGATGAAACGATAACCCAGGACATAGCCTCTCCATATCTAGCTTCACCTCCGTCCTCACTGCTGTCAGTAGGTAGTGTGTCCTTATGCTGAACAGTCATGACGGTGGTTGCTTTTCAGCTGAGAGATGGAGCGAAGAAAGAATCAACTGACAGGGAGTAAGAGAGTAGTGTAAATGTGCAATCAGAGGTAAGAAGGAATTAAGCGAACCAAGCCAGTGGTCCCCAAATCTTGATGTACATCAAGCTATATTCCCGGTCCACTTGGGAAATATTTAAAGGTGTGAACATGAGTCCTCACCATATATTCTGTTACTCAGCAGAAATAGGCACCACTGAGCTAAACAAATAAATACTTCTAACAAGGAGCAGGGATTAAAAGGTGGTGGTAAAAAGGCAGTTCTTACCCATCTACCATATTGTGCCCCAGGTGCATGGTTGCACTGGCAAGTGAGGCACCTGGCTGTGGAGTATGTGCAGGAAGAAAATGACTATTGCCAGGAACCACGGCTCATCTCTGTATTCTTAGAGTGCAAGTGGCACATAATACTTTGACTAAATGAATGTAGACTGAGTAAATGGAATATGTCATGCTATTAACTAAGGACCACCTATATTTTCCTGAAATACAGTTCTAAATTGGAGAAATACAGGGCGTTGGGATTTTGTAACAAATCACTGACTCTCAACTGAGAAGGTGCAACAGAATCAGAAGCAACCTTTTCAAAATCCACTGATAGTTCACCACCTCAATTGGTGGGCTCAAATGTCTGCTGGGGGAAAAACGCATTTGAAAAATATATTCCAAGTAATTCAGAGCAAAAAATAGCAATAGGAAGTCACAATGTGAAAAGGAAAATTTCACTTAGTCCTGCTTCCAAATATTTTAAGAGTTCATCTCATAATCAGAAAAATGTATAACTTACCCGTGGTAAAGGAACAAAGGAAAGCATGGAAAAAAGAAAAACAGACATAGCTATTGAGATTGGCAGTTCAGTTTCAGAGAAAAGTTAGAGGGCGACACTGTAATTGCTGCAGCCCAACCTTAGCTCCAAGTAAGCATTTGTAAGAAACAAAACAGCTACCATCTTATGTGAAGCATGATCTCCTTCCACCTGCTTCTCTTAGAGACGCCCTGGTCACTTTACTATCTGAATTAAAGCTCTTTGCTACCTGTAAACTAGATTATTTTGCCAGCTTCCCAAATGATCTCTCTGCTACCCAACATATATTGTTCACTATTTTAAGATAAACCTAGTTTTTATGCCCCTGCTTTAAAACCATGTACCTCCATATTATCTACAAATACGTAATCTGGAAATTCAAGATCTTGATTTGGTCCCGATCTACTTTCTCATTAGCCTTCTCACCACCCACAGGATGCACTATATAATGAAAAGTACCAACATGTTCTTTAAACTCATCTGCCCCATCTTTCCTCTCCTTGCTCTCCCTCTCATTACAAATATAAATACCGCACATTCTCCCAGTTTCTCATGAAGCAGCCTACATACTACTCCCTTGATGAAGGTCTTCCACATCCTACCAGGAGAAGTAACTCTTCTAAGGAGTATAGCCCAGGCCCAAATTCATTGCATGATCTTTCACGCCCAACCACAGGCAAGTACAAGGCTTTCCTTGCCAGCCTGGGGGCACTAGAGCACAGGGTCTGGCAGGCTGCCTCGCTGACAGCAGACTTGGGGTATGGCTAGTGCACCCCACTTTCCAGAGGGAGTTAACAACTGCATCCATCCCCAAACGTGGCTACCTGTACTCCTCGCCTAGTCCTCTCCAGAGGCTCCCTTCTGGGAGAGGCCATATGCTGAGATACTTTTCAGGTGCCTCTTTGGAGACCTCCCTGAAGACTCTCTTCTCCACTGTTGTTGCCATTTTTAACCCTTCTCCTATCCACCATTTTGGTTCTCAGGCCCATTAACCAGAAGAAACCTTTTGTTTGTAGCATCCTGGCAGGGGGACGATCCTCTGCCTACCATCTGTGTTGATTCCATTTGGTTGCAGGAAGTGGAACATTGAGGGAGCCAGTGCCCGCTCCTTACCTCATCACCATAAGTCTGCACAGGCTCCCAACTGATCTCAACACTAGGCAGCTCTTCCTCTGAGTTCCTATTCCCACTTACCACTGCACACATCTACCTTGCATAATAACAGTGATGCAATAATGTAATACACATATCAGCTATGGAGTCAGAGCACACTTCCTGAAACATCCTGCAGACATTTTTTGTGGTACTGGGGATGGAACCCAGGGGCCTTCTACCTTTGTACCACACCCCCTAACCTATTTTTTAATTTTTTATCTGGGAACAAGGTCTCAGAAATTACTGAGAGCCTCACTAAGTTGCTGAGGCTAACTTCAAACCTGTGATCCTCCTGTCTCAGCCTCCCAAGTCCTGAGATTACAAGCTTGGGCCATCAATGCCCAGCTCCAGCAGACATTTAACAGATATTTATGAAAAGAACAAATAAACATACATGGTTCGAGTAGTTTTCATCCAAAATTCTGAATGAGTGCTCCAACACTGAAAACTTTTGAGCACTGACATGATGCCACAAGTAGAAAATTCTACCCCTTACTTCAAGTATGAGTCACAAGTGAACTAAAAAATACTGTATAAAATTACCCTCTAGCTATGTGTATATACTGTATATAAAACATATATGAATTCTGTATTTAGATTTGGATTCCAACCCAAATAGCTAATTATGTATTTGCAAATATTTGAAAAAAGCCGGACATGGTGGTGCACACTTGTAATCCCTGTGCTTAGAAGGCTGAGACAGGAGGATCGCACAGATCAAAGCCAGCCTGAGCTACTTAGTGAGGCTCTCAACAACTTAGTGAGATCCTGTTTCCAAATAAAATATAAAATAGGTCTGGGAGTATAGCCCGGAGGTAGAAAGTCCCTGGGTTCCACCTCCACTACCACAAAAAAAAAAAAAACTTCTGAAACCCAAAATATCCTGGGTTGATCCCAAGCATTTCATTTTGTTTTGTTTTGTTTTGTTTTGTTTTGTTTTGTTTTAGTGGTACTGGGGTTCCTGGAAGCCCTTCTACCTTTGGGCTACACTCTCAGAACTATTTTTACATTTTTATTTGGAAACTGGGTCTCCTAAGCCAGCGCGCGCGGCTGCCTTCAAGCCTGCGCCACCACGCCCAGCATCCCAAGCATTTCAAATAAGGGATCCTAACCTGTATAACATTCTAGAAGTGATCTACATATAAAACATCCTTAAAGGTAAGAAGAGAGAAAGAAATAATATAAATTGCCATGCTAAATACAAGAGTCTTAATTTCCAAGAAGCCAGACGTGTGGTGCATGTTTGTAATCCCAGAATTTGGGAGGCTGAGACAAGAGGATAGTGGTCGGGGCCAGCCTCAGCTACTTAGTGAGGCCCCTTGCAACCCAGTGAGACCCAGGTTCAAAATAAATAATAATAATAATAATAATAATAATAATAATAATAATAATAATAATAAATGGCTGGGGGTGTAGCTCAGAGGTAGAATGCCCCTGGGTTCCATCCCCAGTACTGGGGGGAAAAAACCATAAATAAAAATTTCCAAGAAACCAAATGAAAGTTTACAGATAATTAAATCCAGTAGCATTTTACAATTTATAGCATACTATGAAATCTTTTTGTGTGTGTGTGTGTGTGTGTGGTGCTGGGGATTAAACTCCCTCTGAGCTACTCCCTAAGCCCAACTTTTTATTCTTTATTTTGAAACAGGGTCTCACTGAGTTGCAGAGGGCCTCACTAAGTAGCTGAGGCTGGCTATGAACCTGGGATCCTTCCATCTCAGCCTCCCAAGTACTGGGATTACAAGTGTGTGCCACCATGCCCGGCTATGTAATCATTATTAACAATAATGAGAAAATAAACTGAAAAGAAGAGAGCTCCAAGAGGACTTTGAAAAGAGAACATATTCTGGTTTCTGATAATAATGTGTGGTATTTTCAAACAAGCACAATACTACTTGTAAAATGTGAAATTACTCATATTTCTGGCACTATCCTAATAATTTATGCAATGGCCTTCATTTTTAATCTTGATGCTCTGGAAATTATGATTATTATAAAGTATACAATACTTCAAATCCTTCCTCTAGTCAAGTACAAATAAAGGCAAAGCTATAATGTTAGATATACTGAATTCAGTACAATAGAAAGCTGCCACGGATAAGTAAAAGCAGGAAAACAATCAGATGAGAAAAAATAATTCAAGAAAGACTTGAAAGCAGAGCTTCTTTGTTATCATATACACTATATCAAATAATAAGCGGCACACTATAATGCTTAAATTCAAAACATAAGTTACCAATACAGACAGTCTACACAGAGCAGTATTTTAGCTTATGAAAACTGCTGCAATGGCTTCTGCTTGCTAGTTAAAAGAATTAAAGTTATTCAGCCAAGCTAGATATACTAAGTCCTAGAACTAGACAGACACAGATCATCACCTTGTGTGTTTCCTCAGTGAAGTAACATGGAAACTGTCAGACAAAAATAGGCAACTGTTAAGAGACTACTTTAAACTTAACTCCGTATACTAAAACTAGATCAAAAGCCTGCTGAAGTTTCTTTTTAAAATTCAATATTGTAACTGTACAAAGATATTTCATTTGAACAAAAATTTTCTTTGCTAAAAAAAAGGCATCCACACTTTGACAGTATTTAGATAAAATATGACAATAACAAAAGGTCCTTGAGCCTCCTCTTGGATTTATTGAGTTACTCATCATGGGCAAGACTCTGGGGTTATAAACGCTGCAAGTCTTCATTTAGTGCAGACTTTCTAGTAAGACAGGTGATCCACAAGCCTAATATTCAGAAATTATCCCAGGAACAATTTCTCTATACATAGTGTAAATTGCTGTATGTATGAAACTTTAAAGAAATGGAATATTGAAATAAAAATGTATGAGATTAGAAAAGAAATTAAGAAAAAAGTAAAGAAAATGTTAATGGAAAATTCACATTTGAAATGATATACTCTTTACTTTGAAATTACTAATATATAATACATCATATTTGGTATATAGAATAAAAATATATATTATTGTCAAATAAAAACCAATGCACAGGCATTGCCCATATAATAAATTTAATGAGCTGGCTTACCTGCCCTTGTTTTCTTTTCCTTTAATTTTACTTTCTTGACCTTTTCCTCCAGTAGGATCCCACTCTACACAGGTATCTTCAACTTTCAGGTTCACATGAGATGATGAGTTATCCAAGCTGAAATTAAGTGCTGTCCAAGACAATATTTTTATAAATAGTCTCCATATTATGAAGTATACTTTTCATATCTCATTGTTTTCCTACTTAATTGATTCAACACTATACACAGAAAATAAAGTTCATATTCCTAATCCTATAATTTAGAATTCTCAATGATTAGGCTGTAATTTTTGATTCCTACTTTAATTCCCATTCTTCTCTACACATCCTATATGCTAACAACCAAGTAAAACGTATTTGCATAGCCACTAGTATTTCTGCTATTTCTTAGACTGGAATTTCCCTCACACACAGTAACCCCAGTTTCCTATTATTAAAATATCAATTAGCTATTGATTGCTTTGATTAAATAGAAAGGAAGAATTGGTTGAATTAAGGAGGGAAAAGAGAGATAATATATCAAATCACAGTGAAAAGAGAGATAATATATCAAATCACAGTGAAATATATCAAATCACAGTGAAAAATGTGGCATTCACATTTTCTCTGGCACTCTAATACTTAATAATTTCATACTTAAAACTCATTAGTATCAAATTAAGATGAGCATGAAAACTGCAAGCCACGATGACAGGACAGGACTCACCTAGCTGATACCTGACTGTATGGCAAAGAGCAGATGGGGAATGGGCCACTTACATGAAAGCAAAATCATGAAACAAAGCCAGATTTCTCGGATTATTTGGTATTTTGAGGAACCATCTATATGTCACAAGATTTAGTCAGAACTGCTAATTTAGGAATCTTATAACCAGGTTTTAGCCTCCCTCCTTGAGAACTCAGGGTAAATCATTAAGATATATTGATTCACAGCTGTAAACTGCAGACCTTTCTACTTTAAAATGCAATTCCCAGAATCTCTATCTTACAAGGTATCATCTACCACGCAGTTAGCAACTAATATGCTTCTGTTCTCTTCCACATGTTCAAATTTCTGATAATTATTCATTGAAGGAATATTCCCATATACTATCTCATTTCACATAAGGACATTACTTAATTTAGCTAAGGCTTCAGTGTGTCTGTGAAGTACGCATCATCAAACAACAAAATAAGCACACAGAGAGCCTAATGTTTACCTAGTGAATCAAGAAATCTTTTATTCTCTACTGTTCAGCAAAGAGCACTTCAAGTTCAACTATGCATCAGAGCCATTGTTCATTGTTTTTATTTATAAAACAACATTCTCAATACAAATCTACTGACCACACAGCTTCTAGTAAATGTCATACTACACAAGAAAGTTAAATAACTTGCAAAATCTGCATCTAAACAGAAATAAACTTAGAAAAACAAAGATGAGATTTTTCACTAAAGATGGAGAGACAATCCCTTAATAGGTAGGTTATTAAAGAGGCAGGATTAGCACTGAGACCTTGTATATCCAAAATAAAGCACTTGAGGCAAACAGTTCATCTCTATATTTAAGCTCTTAGGCAGTGACTATGAGGATATCTACATTCTGTGTGTGTGTGTGTGTATGGAGAACTGCGGATTGAACCCAGGGTCATTCTATCTCTGAGCTACTATGTTAGCCCTATTTTAATTTGAAACAAGTTCTTGCTAAGTGCTGAGGCAGGCCTCAAATCTGCAATTCTCCTGTCTCTATCTCCCAAGCACTGGAATTACAGGTGTGTGCCACCATATCTGACTAAGCGTCTACATTTTTGAGAGAAAGAAAAGTTGGCTTTGATTCTGAGATGCCATCAATTCTTAATTACTTGTTAAAATCCTAAGGCTAAAGAAAGGAAAGAACCCTAAATCTGTTTCTTCATGTTTCTTATGATAGAGAGAATGGCCACCAGCAATCTGGAGTTGAGGACAGCAAGAAAAACAAACCGCTTGTGGCTAGACTTATCAAATACCATGGCGTCCAAACAGGGAGGCACAGGTTTCAATCTGAGAGGTTTTTCATCTTTGACTTCTTCCTTGCTGTCTCTAGATGGATGCTATCTCTCACTTCCTAGACCTCAGTTAAGTCACAGAGCCTCTTGGAAATCATGGGATAACACTATAGTTTTTAATTTTGTTTATTTTTTTATTGTTTTACATTTTGAAACAGGGTTTTACTAAGTTGCAGAGGACCTCCCTAAATTGCTGAGGCTGGCCACAGCTTGCCATCTTCCTGCCTCAGCCTCCCAAGTACTAGGATTACAAGCGTGCATCACTGCACCCAGCTGCTAAAAACAATAAAAGATGTCCTCAAAAGTGAGGTTTTGGTCGGGTGTGGTGGTATATGCTTGTAATCTCAGCATTTGGGAGGCTGAGATAGGAGGATCATGATTTGCAGACAGCCTCAGCTACTTAGGCCCTTTGCAACTCAGAGATCCTGTTTCAAAATAGAGAATAAAAGCCGAGTGTGGTGGCACACACTTGTAATCCCAGCATTTGGGAGGCTGAGACAGGATTGCACAGGTTGGAAGCCAGCCTCAGCTACTTAGTGAGACCCTTTGCAACTCAGTGAGACTTTGTTTCAAAATAAAGAACAAAAAATAGGGCTGGGGGTGTCGCTCAGAGATAGAATGACCCTGAGTTCCATCCTCAAAAAGAGAGAGAGAATAAAAAAATAGGACTGGGGGTATCAGGGTGTCACTCGGAGGTACACCCCTGGGTTCTATCCCCAGTACCGTTAAAAAAAAAAAAAGTGAGGTTCTGTCTCTTGGATAGCCCTGTAGTATAGCTAGAAGCTAGTTTCCATATTTTAAAAGTCTGTGAAAACTTTAAATGTTTAATTTGTTTAATATGTATTAGTAGCTGCTTTTCTGATATGGTAAAATTATATCATAGCCCTAGTATTCCAGGTTGAAGATTTTGTGATTTATTAATAGTATCATTTCTCTTTATACAGAAGTAAAAGTGTATGTTAAAAATTCTAGCCATAGCAATTTATAGTACTCATCACTTTTGACAATTTTCATGCCAGAAGAAATGATGGTATATACACTAAAGGGACAGAAATAAACAATGTTCATTATTTTTCATACCAACAATTTTAATATATATATATTGCAGGTCTGGGGATGGAACCCACGGGCATTTGACTTCTGAGCCGCACCCCCTGCCCTATTTTTTTTATTTTGAAACAGGGTCTCATTAAGTTACAAAAGGCCTAAGTAGCTGAGGCTGTCCATGAACCAAGATCCTCTGGTGTCAGCCTCCCGAATGCTGGGATTACAAGCGTGAGCCACCACACCTGGCTAGAATATAATATTTTGATGGGCCTCAAATATTTAATCTCCATCTCTTTCTTTTACCTTCACTCTTTGTCTATATACTTATTTTTATTGGTTGTAGCAAGATAAATAAATTAGTAAGAAATCTGGACTTTTCCTATGGAGCTCTTGTTCTCATCAGTAGCCATGCCAATGCTATGGAATAACCAGAGAAAATCTGTGATTCATAAGCATTTAAGAGATGAAATTTATTCTGGTATTCCCTGAAGATCAGATTCACCATTCAATGGGCCTCGGAGTTTTGTTTCAGACTAATAGCACTCCACGGAGTTTACTCAACACAGAATCATCTTAGTCTCTCGTAGATCTCAGGGCTGAGGGTTTGGCTAGTAAGATCCAGACACTGCTAAAAGAAGCAGTTAAACCCCAGCACCGGCAAGCTATTTGCCTTTTTTTTTTTTTTTTTTTCAGTACTGAGGATAGAACCGAGGCCCAGTCCAATTTTTTATTCTTTATTTTTTTTTTTTTTGAAAGAGTCTCAATGAATTGCAAAGAACCTCACTAAGTAGCTGAAGCTGTCCTTGAACCGGGATCCTCTGATCTCAGCCTACCATGCCTGGCCCAGCTTGCTTTCTTAATCTTAGGGAATTTGTATAGAAACTAATTCACCACAGTTTGGTCACCAACTATAAAGGGTAAACGAAAGAAAAGAAATACAAAATATATGATCTACCAAAGGGTAAGTAACTGTAGTGCAATTTTACCTGAAAAGGCTAATAACAGTTCAGCAGAAAATATTCTCTGCCTATAACAACTTTGAAATGGTAAGAAATCTCTATAAAAGCTGGAGGCACCACCTATAATCCCAATATGGAAAAGCTGAGACAGGAAGACTGCAGGTTTGCAGCTAGTATGCAGTAACTTAGTGAGACCCTGTTTCAAAATGAAAAATTTCATAGAGGAGCTGAGGGTGTGGCTCAGAGGTTGAATGCCCTGTACTGAATCCCCAGTACCACACAGGGTTAAAAAAAAATAATACCTTCTCAGTTTGATAAATCAAAGTAATTACACTTCTTGGCTAAGTTATCTATAGTTCTCAAGTAAAATTTTTCTATTTCAAACAAATTATGAAGTTAGATTTTTCTAGACCTTCATTATGCAAACATATTTTTCTGAGTTTATCTCCTCAGTAATTTATGGGCTTTGGGGACTGGAGTACAGTGCTTGCCTAGCATGTATGACACTCTGCGTTTGATTTCCAGCACTGCAAAGAAGAAATAAACAATAACATATGGGCCTCATCTTTTGTTTTATTCTGATTTACTTTTATATCATCCTATTCAAATGCTATATAAACTAGAGACCACTGGAATGCTCCAAGTCCCAAATATCTACAATGATGTGTAACATCTGATTCTGAAAGTAAACCTAGTCAATTATCATCTCTTAAAATGATCTTAATGACTAAATAATTGGAAACCATTACTTGAGTCCTATTTCCCTGCCTTATAATCCCTACTATTAGGAAAGCCAGAAGTAAGGTGTGTGAGGAGGTGAGGACAGAATTCCATCACATGTGAAATGCTTCCAGTCACAAATTCTTGAGTAACTTCAGATATTCAGGTTTTTTTCTATACTATATAAATACCTACTGATCTTACCTTTGGTCTCTAGAGTCACTGGATCAGAATATTCTCCAGCCACAGCCTTGTTACAAGCTCGCACTCTGAAATTCATATATTTTGAATCAAATTTTAAGCCTGAAAAAAATAAAATGATTTTTAAACACAAAATGTAAAGGTCTCTCTCCCCAAAAGTATGAGTATAAATCCTCAAATATATTTCCCTTGGAAGTCTATTTGGAGGATATATAAATTCCTCCAAATTTAAGAGGGTAATAATACTTGAAGTAACTCAGATCACAATTAGCCCATTATTTTATTCAAAAGACACAAATTATACAATTACTAATATTTTTTATTTGTCCAGTTTTTTAACTCAGTGATAAAAAGGTATCCTTTCATACTTCATCAAAATCAGTATGTAGCTAAGTGTGGTGGTACACACCTGTAATCCAAATACTTGGGAAGCTGAGGATTGCAGGTTTGTGACCAGCCTCAGCAACTTAGTGAGGTCCTCAGAAACTTAATGAGACCCTGGTTAAAAATAAAATAAAATAAAATAAAATAAAATAAAATAAAATAAAACAAAATAGGTTTGGGAGTATAGCTCAGGGGTAGAACGCCCCTGGGTTCAATTCTCAGTAACACACACACATACACACACACCCCAGTATATCATTCAAAGAGAAATGTCATAATTTAAGTAGTAAAACATTTGATTTCTGAAAAACAGAAATTCTCAGAAACTTTTATAAATGCTCTCTTTTTTGTGTGTGTGGAACTGGTGACTGAACCTAGGGAATTCTACCTCCGAGCTACACCCCCCAGCACTATTTTTTATTCTTTATTTTGAAACAGCATCTCACTAAATTGTGGAGGATCTCACTAAGTAGCTGAGTCTGGCTGCTAACCTGCGATCCTCCTGTCTCAGCCTCTCAAGTACTGAGATTACAAGCGTGCATCACCACGCCTGACTACACACTCTTGGGGAAGGGATAAACGAGCGACGTTTGCATGTATACCTCTACCATCTTGTACCCCTTAAGATGTTCAATGTACCAATAAAAATTTTTTAATGAAAAATAAATTTAAGCCGGGAATGGTGGTACACACTTGTAATCCTACTACTTGGGAGGCTGAGACAGGAGGATCATAGGCTTGCAGCCAGCCTCAGCTACTTAGTGAGGCCTCTACAACTTAGTGAGACCCTGTTTCAAAATAAAGAAAAAAATAGGGCTGGGGGTATAGCTCGAAGGTAGAATACCCCTGGGTTCAATCCCTAGTGCTGCCAAAATAAAATACAAGTTTAGTGTTATTAAACAGAGATCAATAACACAAACTGTGAAGATAAGTCTAGATTAACATCTTAGTCCAAAAATACTAGGTACAGAACCTTCAACAACTTGAATAACCCTCAGTTTTCTATCTGTAAAACAAATGATAAAATCAACTGCAAAACTATTAAAAAGATTAAACAAAGGGACTGAGGATGTGGTTGAGTATTTGCCTAATATGCACAAGGTCCTGAGTTCAATCCACAGCATAATAAAAAGAAAGAAAATTAAGACTAACTGAAAATGTAGTGTACGGTTCAAATGAAGTACACTATGTAAAATGCACTTAAGCCTAGCTCTTGACATAGTCAGTACTCAATAATGGTAGCTCCTAATGTTACTGCTATTCACAAGTGTTGAATATCTCAGGCAACATTTGGCCATTTCAAACAGCCAAAGTCCCCACTATGTTGAGTTATCTTTCTAAAAGACTTTAAAAGACCAACATGAAAATAAAACGTGTGTGTGTGTGTGTGTGTGTGTGTGTGTGTGTGTGTTGTACTGGGCATTGAACCATGGGTAGTTCTGCCTCTGAGCTACACATTCAGCTCCGTTTTATTAATTTATTTTAAACAGAGTCTCACTAAGTTGTTGAGTTTGGCTGCAAACCTGTGATCCTCCTGTTTCAGCTTCCCAAGTACTGGAATTACAGGTGTACATCCCCACATCCAACTAACATAAAAATGCCTAATACCAAGTAACAATTCTACTTAAAGTATTAACATTAAGATAATCCTAAAGCAGTAAAAGCAACAATATTTATAGTATCTGTAAAATGTGGAATAATGAGTACATCTAAAATATTAAAACTTTTACTTGGTTCAAAACCAAGGTAAAAATTGTGTCACTCTGAAATACTGCTTCCAGAACATACTTTCATATTTGTTTTTCATACATTTTGGGTTGCTTGTTTTGGGTACTGGGGATTGAACTCAGGGGAAGTCTACCTCTGAACTATTACCTAAGCTTTTTTTTTTTTTAATTTTGAAACAGTCTGTTGAGGATCTCACTAAGTTGTTGAGGCTGGCTACAAACCTGAGATCCTCCTGTCTCATCCTCACACATACTGGGATTATAGTCATGTGCCACCAAGCCCAGTAGCATACATTCTGTTATCAGGCTACAAAGGTCACTAAGTAATTAAAATAAAGGTTTTCTTTTTATTTTAAGAGAAATTCACTTCCATAATGAGTATCTAAAAAAGCCAGTTGGGCTAAAAAGCTTAATAATTTTATCCTTTAAAGTAACAAAATATTTTTCATATTTACAGTTATTTTCTAAGAATGATATTCCTGAAATGTTGTCATTTTACCTGATAATGTATATTCGAAACCCTTGATATTATCAATCATCTCCCAACATCGTTCATCTTTTACACGTGGAAGTCCATCAAAATTTGTTTTCCTATAGTCCAGTATGAAATGGTCAATCTTATTATCTTCTTCTGGCATTCTCCAAGCTACTGTTACAGAGTTGTCAGCCACCAAACACTCTCCTGGGTCTATCTCTGGAGCTCTGGGAACTGCAACGAAGAAACAAAGGCGGAGGGGAAGAGTCCCTCATTTAGTATAGCACTAATCAAGAATTTATAGTCATCATTCAAACTTTGTTTTTTTATTCTTCCTTTGAACTATTCAAGAGTGAATGAAACCAGGCATGGTGATTCCAGTACTTGGGAGGCTGAGAAAGGATTTTACAAGTTTGAGGCCAACGTCAGCAACTTAACGTACCCATCCAAAAGAAAAAATAGGCTGAGTGTGCTAACACATGCCTTTAATCCCAGTACCTAGAAGGCTAAGATAAGGAGGATTACAACTTTAAATAGCTTCAGCAATTTAACTAGGCTCTGAACAACTCAGAAAGATCCTGTTTCCTCTTGCTAGGGGGTAAAATGGCCCTGGGTTCAATCCTCAGTAACATACACGCACACAGAAATTTTAAGGATAATCAAGTATGACTTATTTTTGAATATGTTTTCAGTCTCTTGTTTTAAACAGCTGTGGAATATAAATCAAATCAGTACTGACAAAGAGAATAAATTATTTCAAACATAGTGATTAAAATAACTCAAGATTATGCTTTTACTAATATATATATATATATATATATATATATATATATATATATATATATATATTTTATGGTGGTACTGGGGATTAAACCCAGAAGGCTTCTATTTCTGAGTAACACACCCAGTCCTGATTTTTTAAATTTTGGAACAGGTTGTTGCTAAATTACCGGGTGATGGCCTGAACCTGCAATCCTCCTATCTCAGCTTTCCAAGTACTGGGATTATAGGATTGAGCCACCAAGCCTGTATTTTCACTATATTTTAAAACTGTTTACAAGGAATTGGGGGAATAGAGAGAAATTGGTTATCAGGTATAAAAATACAGTTGAATAGGAAAAGTAAGTTCTATAGCACAGTAGGATGCTTATAGTTAACAATAATTTATTTTTACTTTTTGGTGCACTGTTGTCATACATCTTTTTTTTTTTTCCCCCACAGTACTGGAGATGGAACCCAAGGGCATTATACCTCTAAGATACACCCCTAGTCTTAATTTTTAGTCTCTTATTTTGGAAACAGGGTCTCACTTAGTTGCAAAGGGCCGCTAAGTAGCTGAGGCTGTCCTTGAACTCCAGTCACAGCCTCCCTCCTGAATGCTGGCATTACAAGCCTGTGTGCCACAACACCTGGCCTTGTTGTTATACATCTTAATGGGGTACAAGATGGTAGAGGCATACATGCACACATCACTCATTTAACCCTTCCCCAATTTCCACCCCTTCCTCTCTCCCCCCCTCCTTCTCATGTTTGGCTTAGTGATTGATTCTGATATGCTTGTGAATGTATGTCATGTACATTGGGGAATTTCCCTCTTTCCCCCATTCCCCACAGTTAGGTCACCCTATTTGCTCATCCATGTTTTCTCCATTTTCGTCTAGAGTTTCTCCTATGACCTTTATTCTCCCTAGCTTCCACATATTAGGGAGAGCATCTGAGTTTTTACTTTTTGTGACTAATAACAATAACTTAGTATAGATTTCAAAATAGCTAGAAGAAAGACTATGACTGCTCCCAACACAAAAGATAAATGTTTGAGGAGATACTAATTCCCAGATTTGATCATGACATAATGTATACATTATTGAAACATCACACAGTACCCCAAAACGTGTAATTATGTATTTATTAATTTTCTAATTTAAAATTTTCTTATTTACATAAGAATTACAATTTCTCAGCACTAAATAAAAACGATTCCTCCTCAAGACACATAAGGTTTCTTCCTAGGGTTCTAAGACTCATTAAAATAAACAAGAACAAATGAGCCACATTTAAGATGTACAAACATTAATCAATTTCTTTTCCATAAAAGAGATATGCTTACCTTACCAACATTAACACACTCCATTTACATAATAGGCTGACTGATAACATGGTCCTCCAGTGAGAGATGTGCCTGTCTGTATGAAACTATGCAGTCCAACAGACATCAAACCTTTTTTTATTAAAAAATTAAAAAGTATTCCTGGTATGCAAAGCTAGTTAACATTTGAAATCAATTAATTAGTCACATTAAAAGAGAAAAATTAGGCTGGGCATGGTGGCACATGCTTGTAATCCCAGCATTCGGGAGGTGGAGACAGGAAGATCCTGGATCCCGGTTTGCTGACAGCCTCAGCTACTTAGTGAGGCACTTTGCAACTCAGTGAGACTCTGTTTCAAAAAATAAAAAAGACTTAAAAAATAGGGCTGGGCACTACTCTGATACGGGGCTAATATCCAGAATATACAAAGAGCTCAAAAGACTCTACACTAGCAAAACAAATAACCCAATCAAGAAACGGGCAATTGAACTGAATAGACATTTCACAAAAGAAGAGATACAAATGGCAATACATGAAAAAATGTTCAACATTACTAGCCATCATGGAGATGCAAATCAAAACTATGTTGAGATTCCATCTAACCCTAATCAGAGAGGCAAGCATAAAGAAATCAAGTAACAACAAATGCTGGCGAGGATGTGGGGAAAGAGGAACTCTTTTACACTACTGGTAGAAGTACAAATTAGTTCATCCACTATGGAGATCAGTGTGGAGATTCCTTAGAAACTGGGAATGGATCCACCATATGATCTGGCTATACCACTCCTAGGTATCTTTCCAAAGGGGTTGAAATCAGAGAACTACAGCAACATATTGCATACTCATGGTCATAGAAGCACAGTTTATAATAGCCAAAATATGGAACCAATCTAGATCTCCATCAACAGATGAATGGAAGCCGGGCGTGGTGGTGCACGCTTGTAATCCCCGCGCTTGGGAGGCAGAGACAGGAGGATCGCGCAGGTTTGAAGCCAGCCGAGCGCGCTGGCTTAGGAGACCCTGTTTCCAAATAAAAATGTAAAAATAGGTCTGGGAGTGTAGCCCGGAGGTAGAAGGGCTTCCAGGAACCCCAGTACCACCAAAACAAAACAAAACAAAAAAACAGATGAATGGATTGCAAAATTATGGGAGATACAATGGAATTCTACTCAGCAATAAAGAAGAACAAAATCATGTCATTCTCAAGAAGATGAAAGACCTGGCTGGAGAACATTATGTTAAATGAGATCAGCCAAGCACAGAAAGAGAAGGGACATATGTTTTCTCTAATATGCCAAAACTAGGGAGTATTAGGGATACCAGAGGGACTCCAGATAATGGAGGAGAAACCTCAGCAAAGGTAGAAAGGAAGGGTAGGAGAGGAAAAAGGATGAGGTTAATTAAGGAGGAGGTACATTTGAATATGTGTGTAAGTATGAACGTAGCATGGTCAACCTGGACACTCACTGTTGGGAGAGGGGGAGGAGCAGGGGGTGGAGGGCACCAAGCACTGTGAATGTATGCCAATTTCAATATAATCCACATAAAAATAAAATAAAATATAAAAAATAAAATTTAAAAATTTAAAAATAAATAAATTAATAAATGTCTTGTGTCAGTTTCCCCCAGGCACAAACTCTAATAAAAGCTCATTATATGAAACTTAAAAAAACAAAGGGATGGCACTGTAGCTTGGAGGTACAATGCCCCTGCATTCCATCCCCAGTACCACAAAAAAGAGAAAAATTATATGCTAACTATTAGAGAAAAATATGAAGTCCATTAATCACTCCTTACAAAAACTCTTAGCAAATTAGGAACAGCAGGGAACTTTACTTGATAAAGAATATCTTCAAAAAACCCTGTGGTTAATATCATACTTAGTGGAATGATAAATGAGATACGTTCCCCTAAGATTATAAGCAAGACAGAGATATCCCCTCACTACTCCTATTCATTTTACTGGAGATCTTGGCTAAACATAATAAGACAAGAAAAGTAAGTAAAGGACATGCAAATTAAAAAACATGAAATTTTGTTTGGAAATGAAATGACTGATGATAGAGAACCCCCTCCCCCCAAATATTCCTGGGACCATCAATGGTCCTAGAAAAAAATTTTAGAACACAAGGAATAAATAGGTGTAGCACAGGGAAATTTTAGGAGACTGAAATGATTCTGTATGGGGATGTAATGGTGGATAAATAATAAATTATTAGAACACAGAGAACTGTGTGACACAAAGAGTAAACCCTAATATGGACATACTATTATCACACTATTGGTTTGTTCACTGTATCAAATGTATCACACTCAGACAAGATGTGCATACACACATATGTATGTTCATGTACATATAGTAACTCTGTACTATTGGCTCAAATTTTTATAAAAACAAAGTTCTAACCATTCATGGTAGTGCAAGCTTGTAATCCCAGTACTTAGGAGGCTGAGACAGAAGGTTGACCAGTTTGTGACCAGGCTTAGCAACATAGGCCTTCCACAACTATTAGTGAGACCCTGTGTCAAAATAAAAAATAAAATAGGGCTAGGGGTGCAGCCCAGAGGTAGACTGCCCCTCAGTTCAATTCTAGTATAAAACACACACAATCTAAAAAAAAAAAAAAATCACAACAGTAGCAAAGTAATTATAGAAAACAGTTAAAATTCAAAGCCAATTATCTCAGTAAATAACAAAATGAGCCAGGCATGGTAGAGGCTGAGACACAGGTTCAATACAAGCCTCGGCATTTTAGCAAGGCTCTGAGCAACCTAGTAAGACATTGTTCGGTGCACGCTTGTAATTCCTGCGCTTGGGGGGCTGAAACAGGAGGATCACACAGGTTGGAAGCCAGCCTCAGCTACTTAGTGAGGCTCTCAGCAACTTAGTGAGACCCTGTTTCCAAATAAAGTATAAAAAAGGTCTGGGAGTATAGCCTGAAGGTAGAAAAGCCCCTGTTCCACCCCCAGTACCACAAAACAAAAATTAAATGTGTGTAGGGGCGGCTGGAAAAAGACTCTGACTTAAATTTTAAATTTCCATTCTTTACTTGTAAAAAAGGAAGAATAAATTTTAAATCTTTAAGCTTTACTGAGTAAAAAAAAAAGAAAGGCAGGTTAGTTGAACTCTACTAACTATGAAATCTTGCCAAAGTTCAATTCTTTTGTATACAAAATATACAAAAAATACTTGTAATCTGATATCCTCTTTTTTGTGTGCAGTACTGGGAATGAAATGCAGGGGCATTCTGCCCCTAAGCTATACACCCAGCCCTATTTTTTATTCTTTATTTTAAAACAGGGTCTCACTGAGTTGCAAAGGGCCTCACTAAGTAGCTTATCTGCGAATCACAATCCTCCTGTCTCAGCCTCCCAAATGCTGGGACTACAAGCATGGGCCACCATGCCTGGCTACTGATATCCCTTCTTAATAAGACAACTGGCAACCAATGAAGTACTTATCATCACTACCATTAATTTCTCTTATCTGTTCTTAGGTGTCCCTATAATATATAACAGATGTTAGTCTCTGCTAATACAAAGTATGAAACGCAGAGTATTAGTCATTGTAAAGAGAACGGACCATAGGCATTCGTGACTCTCCACTACCTACACCTCAATTCAGCAGTCACTCCAGTACTGGCAAGCAGATTCTTCTTTCTTGGAAATAATGGTCCTCAAAGGAAAGCAAACTCCTAAAATGTTCACTGAGGCTAAAAAGAAAAAAGGATCTAAGAAAGTGATGACACTTAGGAGGAACATCTAAGAGTAGTCTTGGGTTTCAAATGTGGGAATTTCACTCTAGATTCTCTATAGAGGAAAATACCATCAAGCTTACAACATAAAAATATCAATTACAAAATGCAGAACTCTCTTTGGAATTGAGAATAGAATAGATGTCTATCAATATTTCCACAAAGCACCAGTTGACTAGCAACTGTGTGGAAATTGGCTGTATGTTTTACTAATGTTTCCTCTGTATAATCTAAAGGCCCAATGGCATCAACACTAGCACAAACATTTATTTCTTACATGCACAATCTCAGAAAGGAGAATGAATGTAAACTCAACGTTTCAGCACATAAAAATTAAATGCAAATTATTGTAATTATCACCCACATCATTTCCATTATTCAGATTCATGTTAAGTCCAAAACTATTATTACTGTATGTAATGCAGTATACCGTTGACTTGAGTAGCATTTATGGAATGAACTGAAGCACTGTTCATTTTATTTTATTTTGCACTGAGACTTGAACCCAGGGGCATTCTACCTGTGAGCTACACACCCAGACCTTTTAATTTGAAATAGGGTCTTGTTAAGTTGCTAAGGGTCTCACTAAGTTGCTCAGGCCTTCCGAGAACTGGAATTACAGGAGTGTATCATTGCATCCTGCTTTATTTTATTTTTTATTTTGAGACAGTGTCTCGCTGAACTACCCAAGCTGATGTGGAACTTGTAATCATTCTGCCCCAGCCTTCTGAGCAGCTGGGATTTTGATCTGAGCAGCAGAGACCCTGTTGGTTTCCCCTTCCAGTCCATTAGCAATCATACCTATGCACTGAAATCTCCATAAAACCCCAAAAGTACAGGGTTCAGAGAGCTTCGGGACAGCTCAATTTGTTGAGGCTTGGAGCAAGGCAAAGAAGAACTGATCTACATGCCGGGAGCTGGCGCACCCCACTGCACGAGGACTGAAGTTCCTACTGATCTACATGCCGGGAGCTGGCGCACCCCACTGCACGAGGACTGAAGTTCCTACACTAGGACTCTTCCAAACTTCATTGGAATTTTCTTCATGTGGCTTCTAATTCATATCCTCTAACATATCTTTGTAGTACACCAACGAATACAAGTCTAGTGTTCCCTTGAATTCTGTGAGCCACTCCAGGAAATTAGTTAGCTGAACTTGAGGAGGGAGTCATGGGAAGCCCAATTTTAGCCTGTCAGAAGTCCTGGATGCCCCAGATTTGCAGCTGGATCTGAAGTGGGGGCAGATTCTGGGACTGAATCTTCAATCTGCAGTATCTGAGGCCATCTTCAGGTAGATGTCATCATGTGTTGTGTTGATTGTGGTATTAAAGCAAAGGAAAAGAGACAAGATTATTTTTCCCTACACAGACCTACAGTTAAAAACAGAGATTATGAGGATGGACCATAAAAGACCCAACTATATGTTGTGTACAAGAAACTCATCTTATAAAGATAACTGGGTGTGGTGGTATGCACCTATAATCTCAGTACTTGTGAGACTGAAACAGAAGGATCACAGGTTTACATCCTGCCTCAGCAACTTAGCAACGACGTCCACAACTTTATGAGACCATGCTTCAAAATATAAAAATAATATAGGGATAGGAATATAACTTAGAGGTAGAATGTTCTTGGGTTCAAACCCCAGTACCACAAAAAATAAAAACAAAAAAAGGCATCTGCAGATTAGAATAAATGCAAAAGATAAATTGCTAATCTAAGCCAAATAAAATGAGATTAGCTATATTGATTTCAGATGAGGCAAGGAAAATAACCAAGAACAAAGAGGTTCAAAACATTAATGACATACTGGTCAATTCTCCAAGGAAAACCTAAAAGTCTTAATCCTTTGACACAGCTAATAACAATGTGTCTAAATGCATGAGGCAAAGCCAGTAGAACTGCAAAGGGAAATAGGAACTTGCTATTACAGAACAAGACTTCAGCACTCTAAGAATGGACGGACCCAGAAGGCAGAACAGCAGAAAGATAGAGTCGAACTCAACAACTCCATCAATCAGTGTGTGGAACTGACATCTACAGCCTATTTCATCCAACAAACAGTAAAATACATATTCTTCTCAAGATCCTATGGAATATTCACCAAGATAGACCACATTCTGAGACATAAAACACACCATAACAAATTTAGAAGTATAGAAATCATGCAATATCTGCTCTTAAGCCACAAAGGTATTAAACAGAAAGAAGCCAGGCGATCCTAAAAAAAGCAACAATAATGAGATATCCCTGAAAGGAATTCTGTTTGGGGGAAGGTACTGGGGATTACACAGGTGGCTCTACCTCTCAATACTCCAATACTCCATCAGCATCGCTAAGTTGCTGAGGCTGGCCTTGAATCTGTGGTCCTCCTTTGTCAGCCTCCCAAGTACTGGGATTACAGGCATGTGCCATCATGTCCAGCTATGGGGTTCTCAAAATAGGGTTTTTGCTATCAGTAAACTAATTCTCTAAAAATAAAACCTAAAAATTTAACTATTCCTTAGCTGAATTTTAAAAAATCACATTTTTTATTATTTACATACCAATGTTCATTACAAAAAAAAAATCTTGCAGGAAAAAAGATTTTATTCAGAACTGTACATGTAATACATGTATTTACCTGGCAAAAACTTCAAAGTTTGGAGCATCTGTCTTTCCTGAGAGAAATCCACCATTAAATGAGTCATGTTGTCACTGACCTTTGGTCTCAAAGAAAGGCGAAAGGCTGAAGCCATTGTGACTCTATGGTAAACACAAACATACTTTTTAAAACAAAAGAATGGGAAGAATCGTATTTAATGTACAGAATAAAGACAAAAATTATTTCATTCTGATGATTTCAGAGATTATAGCAAAGGTAGACAAGTATAAATTTGCTTTGTCTTAATTAAAGATCTGAAAAATTACTTAAAGATACTGGACAAATTTTAGCAACTTCAGCCAGTTTTATAAAATTGTATATTCAAATATCACAAGAAACAAATACCCAATATAAACAATCTTTACCAGACCCCAAATTCATCTGAATCTCTGTACACTCAGTCTTACTGACTTCCTGATGCCAGCTTCACTCCTTTTCATACATCAAATAATGAAATCCATACACAACCTGATTCAAGCGTCTTCCCTAGAAGCCATAGCTACACCACCTACCCTCTAAGAGGAAAGGTAGATGGCCTGATACCGCATACCATAGCACCTGCTAGAGCTGGGCCACAAATGGGAATGAAACAGGCGAAATCGTGATGAGTGAACAGACTCCTGGAAACTGCTCTCACCCATCAGCAACGCCAGCTGCCTGAAGGATTACCACGAGAAATAGGTGCATAGAGCTATGTGCTACAGAAACCACAGGTGTGCCGATAAGGTTCAGTAGATGAATGTGAAGCGAAAAACAAAGCAAGAATGAATCCGAACCAGACCGTATTCTATCAAGTGTGGAAAATTGTTCTCAATTAAAAATGGGAGATCCAAAGAAACTCTTATTCTATTAATTTATACTTTTGTCTCAAATTTCAATACTACAGAAAATTTTCCCAAATACCAAAAAGTCCCGTACTATCTTTGGTCAAAGAATGATACAGTGCTATTCATGAATGCTGTCTTCCAAGTACACAATTTGGGAGAGGAAGTCAACAGCACTGAAGGGACAAAGGGAGCCGCAGGCCCAGTCAATGGCTCTGCCAAATCGAACCAAGAGATGTGTGGGATGGAAGATGTCAAACTTGCTGTATTCACTTATTTTGGCATGAAAGATGCCAAACTGTTGCTCTATTCAGTTATTTTACTTCATTTTTAAACTAAGAAAGTAGTAATTCAATGGCAACAAGTAAACAACAGTTCCATTTATACTGAAATACAATAAAATTTCAAATTAGGCTAAATTTTGCATATGTTTTTCTAGCAGCAAGTATGTTTTGAAGAAGTGTGTATGTGGGGGGGGGGATGAACTCAGGGGCATTCTACTTCCAACCTACTCCTAACTCTATTTTTTATTCTTTATTTTGAAACAGGATCTCACTAAGTTGCAGAGGGCCTCACTAAGCAGCTGAGGCTGGCCACGAACCTGGATCCTCCTGTTTCAGCCTCCCAAGTGCTGGCATTACAAACCTGTACCACCACGCCTGACTGAAGACTTAAGAACTACATTCATGTAAGTCCTTAATAAATGCTCACGGAATCAGGGCATGAGTTTCTTTTAAACCTGATAAACTATTTACTGCTTAACTGGAAACACTGAGGAAAAATCTGAATGTATTTTAGGCTATTTTAAATCTGAAATCTGTGAAACAATTAATCACTACAAACAAAAAGATTGTCTCCCAAAAGTATATTAAAAATCAGTCCAAATGTGTAACAATGCTAGGTTTAAAAAAAAAAACAACACTTAACTTTTATTTTGAATTTGAATGTATTTATAAAACTGTGCCTCAAAGTTGGGTGTGGTGGCACACACTTGTAATTGTAGCATTTGGGAAGCTGAGACAGGATCGCAGTTCGAGGACAGCCTCAGCTACTTAGAGAGGCCTTCTGCAACTCAGTGAGACTCTATTTCAAAATAAAGAATAAAATATATGGCTGGGGTGTAGCTCGGAAGTAGAATGCTCCTGGGTTCAATTCTTACCCCCCCCCCCCAAATATAAAACTTATAAATCATTCTCTAAACAGATCCATGTAATTAGGTATGTTTTAATTCACTTGACTTGTTTAGTTTAATCTAGTAGTACCAGCTGAATTCAAAGACCCTTTCCTCTCAGTTAAATTTTTTGCAAAGAGAAAACAACTATAAAACATATAAACATTAGTGGGGCGTCGTGGTGCACGATGTAATCCCCGTCGTTGGGAGGCTGACAAGAGGATTGCAGGTTCACACTGAGTCTCAGCTACTTAGTGAGGCCCTCTGCAACTTAATGAGACCCTGCTTCCAAATTTAAAATAAGGCGGGCTGGGGGATGTGACTTGGAAATAGAATGTCCCTGAGTTCAGTTTCTAGCAACACACACACACACACACACACACACACACACACACACACATGAAATAAAACATATAAACACATTTAATTTCTCAAGTGACCTAATTTGACTCTTCCCTTCATGATCTTTCTCTTCCATGAACCAATAATCCCACAATCTACTTCAACTAAGCATCTTCCAATATTACTAAGTACTCAGAATTACATATCAGTGATTTTAAAATTCTAAAATTATGCTATATATATATATCTCATTTTTGTCTTTAATTTTCCTTCTTACTCCTATTCTTCTGCCTAACTTCTATCACAACAAATAATAAATTCCAAGTTTCCACAGATACTTTTTTATATTTGATTTCTTGTTCAGATTTTACATACTCTCCCTTAAGATCCATGTCTGTATTTATATGACAAATCCTTTTATGGCTTGCTAAAAATAATTATTTTGTTATGAGTATATGCTTAAGTTATTTTATATTATAAAAGATAGTGATAGAATTCTAGAAACTCACTTCTGGGTAAAGCAGGAACTATATGAGGGAAACTCAGTCATTATAAAGCTAAAAGAATCAAGTTTAAAAAATTAAGTCAAGATCCAGGACCACTACTCAGGCAGGAAACAAATATTTTCTAAATAGCTGGGGGGGGGGTGTAATCTTTGAACAAAACAAAGGAAAAAAATGAAGTTTGCCCTGGCAAAATAAGGGAGCCTGATTCCAGAATTCGCTTGGATACTGAAGAAATCAAGTCAAGAGGCTGGCTTAGAAAAGGAGACAAAGTCAAGCTTAAGAGGAAAACATAACCATGAAAAGTGGTCATAAAATTAAACTCTGACAAACAAGTCTGTACAAAGAGAAAGAAGTCAGGCATAGACCCGATGCTGGGAAGCACAGGAACACTCAGAACCTTGAGACAGAAGATTTTGCAGGTTCTCTCACACGGTCTTTGGGCAGCCCAAAGTCTAAGAAGGAAGTGACTTCTAAACAGAACCCCAGGAACTGAGCAGAAGAGCAGTAGCTCAACAGGAAGAGTGACACAGCCACGGTGGGAGATGGACTGCTCACAGGGAATTCCAGCAGAAAGAACACAAATCCATCTTATCTACTCTATCCAGAACCCATTCCTCAAACCCTTTCACCCTCAAACTCTCACAGTCACACTGGGCATGGAGGCATGCACTTGCAGTCTCAGCTACTTAGGAACCGAAGCAGGAGGACTGCGAAGTCCAAGAGTTTGCAGTCAGCCTGGGCAGCATGCGAGACTCTTTCATTAAGGTCCCCCACCCCCAACTCTTTGATACCCTTCATTCTACATCCCGGATTTATAAGAGCAGTACATTCCTTTAACCATTCTTGATATAGACACACAAAAATACAAAAATTAGTATTTGTGCTAAGATGCTTTGACTATTGGATAAATCTTGCCTCTAATCAAATAAAAAAGGCATGGGAGAAAAACAGAACTGAAATTTTTTACCAAAATTAACAAGAGACACTGGTTTTCAAACAATCTGAAAGGAATATTTGTGTGAATTATTAGATGAAAAGTAATTTAATGCAGGATTCAGAGTAGTGTTTGAAGAGCTATGCCTTTGAGAACATCTCATAGTCCTCAGATTAAAAAAGACCTGTCACAGTCTCACTACAGACAAGGCCAGTGACGGCAAGAAATCAAAGCCGTTCCTTCTGTAACACGCCCAGTGCTGCTGGCAGCCCCTCTGCCTTTGATAGATTCATTCCAGCAAATGCTAGACTCCTTTTTTTATCTGACTCTATCAGAAGCACCTCATAAACCATGATTTTCTTGAATTTTTCTCTCCCACAGAATATAATAAACTACAGAGGTGGCACTGCAAAGAGAAAGAGATGGCACCAGGAACAGGACAGAATGAGAATCCAAGATGTTAAATAAGAGGGCAGTGAAGTGAGCAAACCTGAGCTCTGAGGACTGTTTAAAATGACGTGACTTCTCTGAAAATAAGACCCACTTAGAGTAAAATCCAAGAACATTAAAAAGCATTCCAGGAATATATATATTTTTAAATTATTCTAAATACTTTCCTCACTACTAGTACAACTAATTAAAAACTGTTCTAAAACTATGTTATTATACCAGAAATGAAATTCTTTTAAAATAAATAACTCCATAATTATATTCTTAAAACACATTTACAAAATATTAGTGATTATTCCAAGAAAATATATAGGACATTTTCTTTACTTTGTACTTGGTGTTTGAGTATTTTAATTTATATTCTATTTATTAAACAGGGTCTCGCTAAGTTGCTGAGGCTGACCTCGAACCTGCGATCCTCCTGTTTCAGCCTCCCAAGTACTGAGATTACAAGTATGCACCGCCATACCCGGCTGAATACTTTCATTTTAAGCAACAAGATTCTAATAGAAAACTGTTTCTGAATTTCATTTCTGACTTCAATATTCATATTTGAATAAAAATGTAGTTTTGATACCATACCTATCCTTGATCTGTCTGGCAGCCTTGGAGCAAATCAGGGAGAAGAGAAAGAAGGTAGTTAGTGCTTTTCATGCAAGTTTCAATGGCAGTGACATGCAAGAAAAGTGAGGATATAAACCCTGCTACAGATTAGTTCATATTCACCAAAACACAAATTATAGAAAACGTGCATAGTTCACATAAGTTATATATTGTGATGTTAGAACTATAATAGAAAACCCAGATCCCATATCAGTCACCTTCTAAATTCAACACTTCAAACTAATTCCAAACGACTATACATTTCTTACCTTTAAATCATTAAAACATACATCCACTTTCATTCAATCTGACATATTTCACATAACAAATCTCTTTCATGGGACACACGTTTCTGTGCATCCTAAAATATCAAATCTTCTAATTTTTCTTTCTTTTTTTTTTTTTTTTTTGGTGGTGGTGGTACTGGGGTTCCTGGAAGCCCTTCTATATCCGGGCTACATTCCCAGACCTATTTTTTTATTTTTATTTGGAAACAGGGTCTCTTAAGCCAGCGCACCTGGCTTCGAACCTGCGCGATCCTCCTGTCTCCCCCTCCCAGGCGCGGGGATTACAAGCGTGCGCCACCACGCCCGGCGTAAATCTTCTAATTTTTCTTCCAAGAACTCTCACTACTTCATTACGGTTGTTCCAAATGTATGCTTTCACTGGGCAAAGGCTTTGTATTCTGAGCGCTTTCCCGCTAACATATACAACGAGGCTGCGGTTCTATAGTCTTTTACCCCCAGGAATTAGGCTGCAATGGCAGAAGTTTGGATGACAAGAGATCAGAGAAACACGTCTAGCAATGGGTCATCCCTTTAAGATGATTTCACAGAAGCTGCCAACTTAAACCTATTATAAATAAGACACATCATCTTCTTTTGAAAACTGCAAGCACAAGTTTAGGAAGGGATGGATACTCTTGATTCTCTTCTGTCACGGAAAAGCACGCATAAAAACTGTCCCCTTTGACCTTTGCATGCACTATAGTATATCCAACCAAAGGTTTCCTCCCACGTGACCAGCACAGTTAACAACGTGTCTTGTGTAAACATGACTGTTTTACTAAGAATTGTTCCCAGGATCTAGCACAATGCTTCTTACAAAATACTACTTAATAATTATTATATTTAACTTAATATTATATATACATATATATATAGCAGTACTTTTTTGGCCTCTTGCCTTCAATTCTAATATTGTTTCTATGCCGTTGGTTACTTTTATAGCCACTCTAAAGTATTTTGGTTTGAGTATCATTTCACACAAAAACAAGAATTGAAATTTAAGAGAAAAATTGCTGAGGCTAGTCTCAAATCTGCAATTCTCCTGTCCCAGTCTCCCAAGTAGTAGGATTACAGGCATGCACCAATATAATCCCAGCACTGCCATTAATCAATTCTGGGGCCTTGTCATTATTTTACTTCTTTATTAAGGAATTTTTGTCCCAATTCCGTGGCATCTACCTCTCTATTTACTTATTACTCCTTGGTAAATGATATGGGTTTGAAAAGAGAAAACTAGAAATGATAAACTCAGGATCTCCCTTTTTCTAGAAGTTTGCTTACAAAGAATCCTGTCATCTGAACTTCTGCCACTGCAGCCTAATTCTTGGGGGTAAAAGCCTGTAGAACTGCAGCCTGGCTGCAAGTTAGCAGGAAAGCTCTCAGAACACAAAGCCTTTGACCTGGGGTTTAAGCTTCACTGAAGGGATCCCACATACAGGGTAGGCTGAGGAAGTCTCTGCTGTGCAACCTGGTGGTTAAGTCTAATTCTGGGATTTAATATTAAGAAGCTTGCTCACTGGAATGACCAATATTCTCCAATATTACTTTATCAGTATTTGGCCCTTACCAGTTTTATTTATTTCCTGACTGGTTTTACACTTGATAGAAGAATATTACTCTCCAATCTGCCTCATATACTCAATGATATGAAGACCATTACTATTTTAAAAACTGACCATAATTCAATATTCAATTTTATGTCTATAGTTACTTATTTTAGTAAAAGTATAATTTCTGTGTGTGTGTGTGTGTGTGTGTGTGTACACATTTGTACACATTTGCACACAAAGCTTTCATGGTATTATTTTGTATCCCACACTGTGGAAAACAAAAAGAATATGAAAAGACAAATAATCTAGCGAAAACTGTTGTCCCCACTATTTATATATATAATATAATCTGTTGGTAAAACTAAAAATTCTGTGGTTCCTCTTCAATGGATTCATTTTATTTTATATATACTGTACAAATGCAGTAGTTGAGAAGTTATTCTATACAATAATAAAAGGGCATGGGTCAGGGTCTCAAATTCTAAAGATATTTTTCTAAAAGGGCCCAATTTCAAGAAATGTCTTAGCCAGGCTTGATGGCACATGCATATAATTCCAGTACTTGGGAGACTGAGACAGGAGGATCACTAGTTCATGGCCATCCTCAGCAACTTTGTGTGACCCTGTTTCAAAATAAAAAATAAAATAGGGCTGGGGATGTAGCAGAGAAGTAGACTGTCTCTGGGTTCAATCCAGTAACCCCCCTCCCCACAGCCTTAGAATGGGAGTCAACTTTCTTAGGGTTTATTCTCCCAAAGCAGAAAGACACACACACACACACACACACACACACACACACACCTCTATGTTTCAATTTCCAGAGTGTAAGTTTTGTCAATTAAACAACTCTGTTTAATAAGTACTGACTGATCCCAGGATTTACCACTACTCTGCAGCTAGCATATTTATTTTTATCTACATAATTCCACTGAGTGAGTTATAAAGAAGCCTCAGTGAATGTATAGATTTAATTTAGGATATGGGATTGTAAGTTATTAGGGATTCTCCAGGAAGCATTAGTCACATTACTTTGCTCAATATCACTACTTAGATCTTTTAATGAAATTATATTTAACAACTTCATTCCTCTGTATTCATATCAGAGATTCTTATCCATATTTGCTCTTTCTCTCTTTCTCTCTCTTTCCCTTCCTCCACTTTTCAGTAATTTTTAAATAAATTTTACAATTATGATCCTTTAATATATAAGGAGCGTTAGTCAGGTGTGGTGCCACATGCCTATGATCCTAGTACTTGAAAAGCTGAGATGGGAGGATTGCAGATTCGAGACTAGCCTCAACAACTTAAGGAGATCTGTTTCAAAATTAAAAAAAAAAAAGGACTGGCGGTGTAGCTCAGAGAGAGAATGCCCCTGGGTTCAATTACCAGCACCAAAAAAAGAGGGAGGACCTGGGATGGGGAAGACATGTGGTGGGACAGGGGCAGGGTAGCGGGACAGGGAAGAAGAAGCTTCTGCCAACATTTCTTCCTCGAAGGGACCTGATCTTTCAACCCTCTCCCTGTTTGCTTCTCCAAGTGATCAGAGCCTGAGACTCATGAACAGTATTATAGTGTTATTTTAAGTGAGAAGAGAGGAATACATTTAACATATTTTCTCTTTTCATCTGTGATAAAATGCAAAAGAGACCATTCCTCTTTCATCTGGCCCTATACTTTTTATTCCACTGTGGACATTCATGGTAGATTCTACTCTGACAACAAGACTGTGATGAGGTAGCTAATCAGTTATGAAATAAGGTGACTTGGAATTTGTTCCACTGACACAGCTCTTTTCATGGAGAATTCAAAGTCTACATCAGGGTGAGAATAAGAATAGTAACTTTGGCAAAGGATCTAAACAGTATTCTGCAGGAAAGCTACTAGCAGAAAAAGCCAGACTTGGTGGAGTTGTGGCTACTTTTCTATCCAGGAATAAACTTAATGATCCAGATCCCAGTTGCTGGCAATCTTTCTACATGTTTTATTATCAATCAAACCTCTAGGAGTGTTTTTGGTGATACTGGGGATGAAACCCTTCTACCTCCGGGCTACACTCCCAGACCTATTTTATACAATAAAGCCAGCAAGGCTGGCTTCCAACCTGTGTGATCCTCCTGTCTCCACCTCCCAAGCCCGGGGATTACAAGCGTGCACCACCACGCCCGGCTAGGAGTTTGTTTGTTTGTTTGTTTGTTTTTTAAGTAAAAGTATGTTAAGAAATTCTTTTCCATTTGCAATATTTTCCTTGTTCAACTCAGACATACAATGGTGGTAAACAGAGTGGCTTCTTCATATTCAGCTCTCATGCTGAGACACTGACATCAAAATTTAAATATTAGCCGGGCGTGGTGGCGCACGCTTGTAATCCCCGCGCTTGCGCTTGGGAGGTGGAGACAGGAGGATCATGCAGGTTCGAAGCCAGCCATGCTGGCTTAAGAGACCCTGTTTCCAAATAAAAAAGTATAAAAATAGGTCTGGGAGTGTAGCCCGGAGGTAGAAGGGTTTCCAGGAACCCCAGTACCACCAATATATATATATATATATATATATATATATATATATATATATATATATTTTTTTTTTTTTTTTTTTTTTTTCTTTTGAACATAATGAAGTATGAAAGAATTCACTGCCTGGGTTTTAGCCTATATTATTTTTATTCCCATCAACTACTCATATAAATCTGATTTAAGTATTTATTTATTTATTTATTTATTTATTTATTTATTGCAGTACTGGGGCTGGAACACAGGGGCATTCTACCTCCGAGTTACACCCCCTGCCCTATTTTTTTATTCTTTATTTTGAAACAGGGTCTCACTGAGTTGCAAAGGTCCTCACTAAGTAGCTGAGGCTGCCCACGAATCAGATCCTCCTGTCTCAGCCTCCCAAATTCTGGGATTACAAGTGTGTGCCACCATGCACAGCTCATTTAAGCATTTTGATATAAAATACTCACAAATAGTATACCTCAAAAGGATCTTTCTCCAGATATATAGCGATGTACATTTAGTCTAATAACTAATCTTGAACATCATCTCCCTATTCTGTCAGCAACTAGGTGTTGGAAGCAGGCCTGTAGACCATGTCACTGGCTAGGAAAGCGAACTTAAGTTCATTACTTGAAATCAGATATTATCTGGACACCTGGACACGATAAGAAAATAGATGCAAGTACCCAAGCATTGTTCTTGAATAATCAACTCACATTTCTGGCTAGAAAAGACTAAAAATTCATCCAAATGGTTAAGCTATAATTTAAAATGCAACATGACTTATTTTATCAGAACCTTTCCAATCTACAATCTGTTGGGAAAGAGTTTCAACAAACAAAGCTGGGAAGAAAAAAATGATGGAGAAAGAGATGTATAGTATTTGAGGAATATACCCCCAGCCCTATGTTTTATTCTTGATTTTGAAACTGGGTCTCACTAAATTGTGGAGGCCTTCACTATGTAGCTGAGGCTGGCTGCAAACCTGTGATCTTCCTGTCTCAGCCTCCCAAGTACTAGGATTACAAGTGTGAGCCACCACAGCTTGCATCTTATCTTAATATAAGATTCTAAATTTTAATTGGATAAGCTAGTAATCATTTAAAAATAACACTACTTAAGACAAGAATTAGAATTTAGATGGGAGGCTAAGATGATCACGGTCTGTGAACAATCGCAGCTACTTAGCAACGCCCTTTGCAACTCAGTGAGACCCTGTTTCAAAATAAAGAATAAAAAGTAGGGCTAAGGGTGTAGCTTGGAGAAAGAATTCCCCTGGGTTCAATCCCCATACCACCACCAAAAATAAAAAAAAGAATTTAGAATTCAAAACCTCTTAAATACCAAAATTTAAGTTAAAATATTAGGAAGCTTCTTGCTTTACTCTTTAATTTTTATACCAAATGTACCCCTTAAAATGATGACCTACATTTTCATATTTTAATAAAACTTTCAGATAATTACTTAAGCTTAACAGCGTGACATGTGTCTTTGGAAAAATTTCACAGGGTTACAGCGCTTCCATGTGTCAAGTGATGATGTTTTCTCAATCAGCTCATACAAAGAAATATAAAACAAGTTTCTAAATATATTAATAGCATGATCGATCTTTCCTCAGTCATGTAAAGTTTTTAATAGTTATGATTTAGTTAAATAAGTACCTTTAACTAGTAAAGATATAATTAGTAAAGAAAATTTAACTCAATTTATCTGAATTAAGTATTAAAGAAGAATTAATATAATTAGGTTATTAACAACCCCAAAGGTACATAGTTCTAAGGGTCTGCTTTGAAATAGCATGCATTTTACTTTTCAAGAAATACCAAGCCCCTTTCAGGACTATAAATGATTAAACAAACTCAAAACTAAAGGGGTTAACATCTTTTTAAAAAATACTTCTTTTCATGATTATTAAAGTAATTTGGTGGGGTTAGTTTTTTTGTACCTTAGAAAATTCTTCAGGTTCCTTTATATCTAAGGACCTGGTTGCAAATTCTAGTAGTTCTTCGGAGTTCTCCAAGGCATTATTACATTGACTAAGCTGATTCTAGAACAGGAAAAAATAAATAAAATCATTAAAAGTTTCTGATTGGCATCAGAATCTTAAATATATATTGTTATAATCAACTTACAAATTATTTTAAAAGCAACAACTAAACCAAAACAAGTTCAAAGAGCTATAGAACCAAGATAATCATGACCAATTTTAACTATCTCAACACTATAACTTCTTTCCATAATTTATCTGCATATATACAAAGATACAATTTTAAACAAAAAGACAATAAAACATTGACAAAAAGTTGGGGCCAAATTTACCTAAAAATTCTCCATCAGAGTAGTCAGAAAACTATTTAAAATTTAAAATATGAAAATTATCTATCTGCAGATAATATTCTCTATAATGAAGACTAAATTTAGTTATTTAAGCTGAAGTTTGTGAACTGAGTTACAGGTACATTCAGTTGAACCCAATCTTAGTATTCTATTTTCCATACTATTCAAATAATGCATACTACTGAAAATCTGAATCTGTAGTTTCTAAGACTGGATAGCATAGGAACTAGAAATCCAAGTATAGAGAATTCCAAAGGAGTGAGGAACAAAATTGGGCAACGTTATGATATGCTTTGTCTTCACTGCTTACACATTAATTCTAACTAATATAATCTTCTTAGTTTTGTCTTTTCTTCCCTTCATGTGAAAAAACTGGTAGTGATACCTTCAAACAAAGAAATAAAACCCACTTAGGAGCTTTTAATTGTACATAAGACTTTTCTTCAGAATACTTATTAATATATGTATTCCATATTCAAATTTACTTATTTTTTGTTAAGACAAGCATAAAGACAAACCACAGTTTATATTATTGGTTTCTGAAATGCTCAACCACTTTACTTTGGAATAGTCATATTTTGGGTTAAAATAGGCTTGCACGTTCAGTGATATTTTGGGTTAAAATAGGTTTGTATATGTTAAGAACCTAACTACAATTTCATAAAAATACTTCTACTTCTGTGAGTGAATCCCTTATGTATTCCAAATAAGAACTAACCATTTGCCACTTGAAGTCTCATTTGTATATTTTTGAGCACTGTAATCATACATCCTGATAAAGTTCAGGGTGATACATGCAACAGCACCCGTTGAGCCCTCCCCCAGTTCCCAGCCCACTCCTTTTCCCTCCCCCTTCCCATGCTCAGCACCTTGATTAGCTTTGATAAGCTTGTGTATGTACATCACGACCATGGAAGCGTTTCCCTTTTCAAGTCTTCCTCCCCTCTCCAATCAGTTAGGTCCCCTCCTTCACTCCACTAAGGTTTTCCTCCTTTATTTAGAACCCGTTCTGTGTCCCAAATTCTCCCTAGCTTCCACATATGATAAAGAACATTTGTAGATAAGCTTTATGAAAGGTTTATGCATATCATTGAGAATACAATGATATATATATAAATGGTCTATACAGGATCAAAGGGCAAAGTCAATGTAGTTTTAAAGTAAAAAAACAAAACACCAAAAAGTTGGAGTATGTCTCAAGGAACTATTAATACAATCCAATCTGAGGTTAAAGTGTCAGATAAAATATTCTAAGAAAATACTATGGATCTTCTTTGAAGTCAAGGGAGAAAACAAAAACTGGAGGTAAAAATAGTTTACCAAGGAATACAACTCAAAGAACACTAATTTACCATTTATTTGGAGAAATTATGAATAACTTTGCAAACTTAAAGGAATAACAAAGACTCTCTGTAATCTCCAAATTAAAAAAAATGGTCAAGATGTGATGCCTTTTATACTTGGTTTTAAATCATCCCAAGAGAGTTTTATAGTAGTATGGTATAATATTCTGCTAGACTGATATTACCATATCTTTTCTTTTGAATACTCAAGAATGAATAGCTATATTTACTAAGTTTGGATTATAATAACTCATTGTCCTTGGATATTAAAGAGGAAATATTCCTTAATGTTCTCTGGCTCACCATTCCTACAAAAATATTGCTAAAATTTTTGTGCTTTTGAGAGATAAATATAAAAATTACACAGGATAATAAAGTATAGACAAAAGAAAACAATGGGCTCACTGGAAAAACTGGCAAGCTGAAATGGTAATAAGATGAAGAGTGCTAATGTCCTATCACTACTTCCAAACAGTATCTTCTTCCATTTCCTGCAACATCTTAAACTTCACAGATAACCAAGAGCTAATTATGAATTTGATAAAATTTATTAAAAAATCAGTGTAAAGTCATCCAATTTAAAAAGAGCTTACGTTGGGCAGAGTGATACACACCTGTAATTTCGACACTTGGGAGGGTAAAATAGGAGGCTCTCAGGTTTGAAATCAGCCTCAGCAACTTAGAGACCCTGTTTAAAAAATATATTTTTTAAAGGGCTGGGTATATATCTTGGAGATAGAATGCCCCTGGACTCAATCCTGAGTATCAATAAATAAAGCCCAAATATAGTTTGTGTGTGTGTGTGTGGGGGGGTTGCTGAGGATTGAATGAGGATTGAATATAGGGGCAGTCTAACTCCGAGCTATACCCTAAGCCTGTTTTGTAACAGGGTCTCACTAAGTTACAGAGGGCTTAATTTGCTAACGACTGTCTTTTGAACCTGTGGTTCATAGTTTTAATGAAAGATTTCCATTAGCCACATCAGTTGCCAGAAAGTATTATGCTTGTTACCGAAATTAGGATTCACAAAACTCAAGAGTGGACAGAGTTCATATGAGACTGTAGGAGAAAAACAGTTTAGACAAATTTAAATGACCCAGTTATGCACTGCTGGGAATTCAATCAACAACTAAAATTATAAATTCAGTAGCTTAGAAGAGCAATAAATGCAGCCAATTCTAAGAAAAACACGGCAGATTTTACATGTGTGAATATAAACCTAGCTCTGTATGAGGCTGTCAGAAAATAAATTCTGAAAGTCAGGTGTGGGGGTGCATGCTTATAATCCCAGTACTTGGGAGGCTGAGACAGGAGGATCACAGGTCTGCGACTAGCCTCAGCAACTCAATGAGACCCAGTTTCAAAATGAAAAATAAAACAAGAGTAGGGGTGTAGCTCAGAGGCAGAATGCCCCTGTATTCAATTCCCAGTACTGTACACACACATTAAAAAAAAAAGTTCTGAGAAAAGACAACAATAAAATAAAAAAGTCAAAGAAGTTTTGATATGAAAAAAATCATATTTTTTCTTTACGTCTAAAGACTTATTTTTAGCTCCAAAACTCACAATGGTCATAAGATTAGCTAATTATGAAAATCTCAAGCATCCTTAAATAAGAACAACACTCCTAGCCAGGTATGGTGGCACACACTTGTAATCCCAGCATTCGGGAGGCTGTGACAGGAGGATCGCAGTTCATGGACAGCCTCAGATATTTAGTGAGGCCCTCTGCAACTTAGTGAGATCCTGTTTCAAAATAAAGAATACAAAAAATAGGGCAGAGGGTGTAGCTTTGAGGTCGGATGCCCCTGGGTTCCATCCCCAGACCCAGAAAAAAAAAGATCAACACTCCTAAGAGTAAAGCTGCAGACCATGACAAGAAGGCCTGTGGAGCTCTCCTCCAAGCCAGCACTGACTTAACTTCAGGATGGTCAGAGCTGTATTGAGTTCTAATCTTTGGTGCTAACAAGAAATAAACTGCCTCCCTTCTCTTTCTTCTACATCCCACCATTTATTATTATTATTATTATTATTATTATTATTATTATTATCATTATTATTATTATTATTATTATTATTATTATTATTAATTATTTTGCGGTACTAGGGATGGAACCCAGGGGCAGTCTACTTCTGAGAGACACCCCTAGGCCTAATTTTTTTATTCTTTATTTTTGAAACAGGGTCTCACTGAGTTGCAAGGAGCCTCACTAAGTAGCTGGGGATGTCTGAGAACAGTGATCCTCTGGTCTCCCAAATGCTGGGATTACAAGCCTGTGTCACCATGCCCAGCCCCACCCACTATTTTAAATGAATGAATTTCTTATTCATTGAAATTTATGGAAACTTTCTGATAAACTTTCTTCAAATGACTTAAGAAATACAACTCCTATCCCCCAAAGGGGGAGAAAAAACTCAACCAGGGAAGCATGGATATTCTTCATAGGGTATTTGATCCCTGGAAACTGTGTATACAGCATATGTGTATGAAAACATTGGCCCACTTATAATACTCCAACTTTCCAGATCTCAAAATTATCTATGACCAAAATAAACATGCAAAAATCAGTTGTAATTTTTCATAGCCATAATGAATATTTTAAAATCACATTTATAACAGCAGCAATAAGAACAAACTACTTTGGAGTGCATTAAATCAAGGAGGCAAGAGACCTATAAACTAAAAGGTATAAAACATTGCTGAAACAAATTAAAGACAATATAAATTAAAAAAAAAAAAGAAAAAGAACAGACATCTTGTGTTCACAACTGGAAGACATATTCTTAACATGTCCACATTGCCCAAAGCAATCTTCTAATTGACTGCAATCCCCATTAGAATCCTAATAACATTTTTGGCAGAAATATAAAAAAAATCTAAAGTTGATATGGAATCTTAAAGAGATCCAGAATTGCCAAAACAATCTTAAAAAAGAACACTGATTTCAATACATGTTAAGCAAAGCTGTAGTAATCATATCAGAGTGGTGTTAGCACAGAGCACCAGAACAGAATAGAGTACCCCAAAGTAAGCCTTCACATGTATAGAAAAATGAGCTTTGACAAGGGCGCCAAGAACCCACAATGGGAAAAGGACAGTCTCTTTAACAAACAGGGTGTTAAGAAAACGGAATATCCACATGCAAAAGAGAAAAACAAGACTCTATTCCTTACATAAAAGTTAACTAAAACTGGATTGAAAACCAACCAACAAAGTGAAAAGGCAACCTACAAAATGGGAGAAAATGAAAACAAGTCATATTTCTGATCTGTGATTAGGGGTGTTACTCAGTGTACACTGCTTTCCTATTATGAGAGAGGCTCTGGGTCTGATCCCCAGCACCCCTCGACATAGTAATAATGAATAAAATAAAAATATCCAAACACAAAATAGTATCTACAACTCAACAACAAAAAAGTAACCCAATTAAAATTTGGGCAAATAACTTGAATTGACATTTTTTCAAAGAAAATACACATATGATCAAAAAGTATTCAAAGAGATGTTTAATATCTATTAGACAAATGTAAATCAAAACCATAACAAAACATCAGCCTGAACCCATGATGATACCTACAATCAAAAACACAGAAAGCAAGTGTTGGTGAGGATGTAGATACACGGCACCCTTGGGTATTGCCAGTAGTAATGCAAAAAAATGGTGCCCCCACAACAGAAAAACAACGTGAAGCCTCCTTAGAAAACTAGAAAGAGAACCACCATATGATTAGCAATCTGACTTCTGCATATACATCCAAAAGAAGTCAAAGCAGTTTCTTAAAGATGCATTTGTATAACCATGCTCACTGTAGCAGTGTAACAATAGCCAAGAAGTGGATATTACACAAACATCCACAGAAAGAGGAATAAAGAAAATATGGTATGCACAAAAATTAAATATTATTCAGCCAGAAAAAAGAAGAAAATCTTGGCACATGCTGCAACATGGATGAACACTGGGGACACTGTGCTGCACGAAATAAGATCAGCACAAAAGTACAAATACTATACAGTTCCACTCATATGAGGTATCTAGAGTAATACAAATAATGGAAACAACACGGTATGATTGCCAAGAACTGGCAGGAGGGGGAGAGAAGCTGTTATATAAGAGAGATAGTTTCAGCTCTAATAAAATGAAAAGTTCTTGAGCTCTGCTAACCCCCAATGTGAACATAATAAACTATACACCTAAAAAGAGATGAGTAAATTTTATATTATTTTAATCACAATTTTAAAAACAATACTTATGACTGAAACAAAGTATAAAAACCAGTATTCTACAAGGTAAAAGTACACTTAAACTCAGAAATTCACTAACTTGTGCTTTCAATAAATCAAGCATTAAACAGAATGTTCATATTTAAATGCTGTAAATCTCACCTGTAACTCTTGTGATTTACGAGCTTGTTCCTGCTTGATGCTGTTAATCATACTTTCTTTAACTTCATCCAGTATAGAGTACAAACTATCAAATTCTTCATCTAACTCTGAAAGTATGTTAGAGGAATTTTCCTGTTTTTTTAAAAAAAATAAAGTTGACTTTACTAAAGAACTAGCAAACATTTAAAAACTAAAAGGTATAGTCCAAGGGGAAAACATTTGTGTTTTTTTTTTCTTTTTTCTTTTCAAAAATAAATGGTATACATTTAAACTGTACTTGGTGCCCTCTCCCCCCAACCCCCACTTTCCTTCCCCCCTCCCAACAATGAGTGTCCAGGGTAACCATGCTATATTCAAACTTTTACACATATTTGGATGTAGCCCCTCATTAATCAATTTCAGTCTTCTTCCTATCCTATCCTTCCATTCAAACTTTGCTGATATTTCCCTTCCATTATCTGGAGTCTCTCTGGTATCCCCATTACTCCCTAGTTTGGGCATATTAGAGGAAACCTATGTCCCTTTTCTTTCTGTGCTTGGCTGATCTCAATTAACATAATGCTCGCCAGGACTTTCCATCTTCTTGTGAATAACATGATTTTGTTCTTCCTTATAGCTGAATAGAATTCCATTGTGTGTATTTCCCATAATTTTGCAATGCATTCATCTGTTGATGGGGACCTGGGTTGGTTCCATATTTTGGCTATTACGAATTGTGCTGCTAGGATAGGTATGCATATGTTGCTGTGGTCCTCTGATTTCAACCCCAAGGGGAAAACATTTGAATTATAAACTACTTTAGCCTAAATTAAAAATAACAAAATTCTAATACCTCACTTAAAGCTCTAAAAAGAAATAAATACAAGCAGCTGGCAGCTAATGAGGATAGTACTTTATCAGCTATGCCATAGGTTAATATGCCTATTACAGACTAGGCCATATTCTCTTTATCTTTTATAAAACTGCTTCCATAAGAAATTGAAAATTTCTAACCTCCCTGAGACTTTCAGGCTCTGAAGCAGGTATCAAGTCAATGCTTCTTAACTTTGAGTGTATCATTATCACTGGTAAAGTATTTTAATAAAATATTCTAAAATTTTATTTATTTTACTTTTTATTTTTTTGTGGTACGGGTGGGCGAACCCAGGGGCTTTCTACCTCCGGGCTATACTCCCAGACCTATTTTATATTTATTTGGAAACAGGGTCTAAGTTGCTGAGAGCCTCACTAAGTAGCTGAGGCTGGCTTCAAACCTGTGCGATCCTCCAGACTCAGCCTCCCAAGCACTGGGATTACAAGCATGTGCCACCATGCCTGGCTTCTTAGATATTTTAATTTAGCAACTCTGAAGAACAGTTTGGGCATACAAAAATAGGGCTGATTTTATATAAATTTTCAGATCTTTCAGGTTCACTAAATTGTTGCATTTACATAAGATACAAAGAACATAGATGACTAAACAATTCTCTTGTGGATTTATCAAACTTATTTTTGTAAATTTACCGAAATGATCATGTCCTGGATTTCTCTTATACATGTTTGTTACCTTTTCTCCTAAATTTTGTTAATATGGTACATCATATTTATTGGTTTATGAATGCTGAAACATCCTTATATCTCAGGAATGTATCTCAGGAATCCCATTTCATCACAGTGAATAATCCTTTTATGTGTGTGGCACTAGAGATTGAACTCTCAGGCATTCTACCTCTGAGCTACACTCCCAGCTCTATTTTATTTTTTATTTGAAAATAAGGTCTCAGTGAGTTGTAAAGGCCCTCACTAAATTTCTGAGGCTGGCTTCAAACCTGTGATCCTTCTGTCTCAGCTTCCCAAGTACTGGGATTACAGGCATACGCCACCACGCCTGGGTGCTACTGAATTAAATTTGCTAGTGTTTTGTTGAGGGTTTTTGTATCTCTGTTCTTCAGGGATAGAAGCCTACATTTTTCTCTTCTTGAAGTGTCCTTGTCTGGCTTGAGTACCAGAGTGATGCTGGACCTGTACAATGAGCATGAAAGTACTCGTTCTTTTTCAACTCTTTGGAAGAGTTTGAGAAGTGGTATTAATCATTTTTTAAATGCATGGAAGAGTTCAGGAATGAAGTCATCAAGCTCTGGACTTTTTTAAAGGGAAATTTACATTTATTACTGATTCCCTTTATTACTGATTTGGACTTATTACTGATTCTATTTATTACTGATGCTACTCCATTTATTACTGATCCAATTTATTAGATTCTATTCAATCTCCTTACTCATTATTGATCTATTCAGATTTTCTATTTCTTACTGGTTCAGTCTTAATAAGGTTTGTGTTTCTAAGAATCATCAAATTATCTGAGTTCCTTCTTACAATCAGTTACTAAGCATATGGATTATCTACCCAAACAGGTGACCATTTCCTCAAGTATTCCTCTTCCTCCTAATTGAGTACTTTAACTTTTCCTTTTATGATTTACCTTCATCTATTTCTTCAAATAAAACTCTTAACTACTTACATTTTCCTTCTACTATTTACTGTTTTTTAATTAGTGCACTGTAGTTCATCTTAATGGGATACAAGATGATGGAGACATACATACACACATCTCCCAGTTAGCCCTTATCAATTCCCACCCCATTCCCTCCCCCTCCCTCCTTCTCATGCTTGGCTTAGTGACTGACTTTGATATGTTTGTTAAAGTACAATATGTATATTAGAGAATTTCCCTCTTTCTCTCTCCCATCCCTTCAGTTCGTTTTATTTGCTCCTCTATAGAATCTCCTTCATCTAGAGTTTCTCCTATGACCCATTTCTCCCTAGCTTTTGCATATTAGGGAGAACATTCGATTTCTTATTTTTTGTGACTGACTAATCTCACTTAGCACAATGCCCTCCAGTTCCATCCATTTCCCTGTAAAAGATGTAATTGTGTTTTTCTTTATGGCTGAGTAAAATTGCATTGTGTACATATCCCATAATTTTGTAAACCAGTCATCTGTTGATAGACATCTTGGCTGGTTCCATTGTTTGGCAATGGTGAATTGTGCAGGTATGAACATAGTTACATGTGCATTAGTTTAATAGTTTGGTTTCCTTTCTTTTGGGTAGATACCCAGAAGTAGTATTGCTGAATTAAATGGTAGATTCGTTCCTATTCTTCTGAAAATCCTCCATACTGTTTTCCAAAGTGGTTGCACTAATTTGCAGTCTCACCAACAGTGTAGCAGAGTTCCCACTTCTCCACATCCTTGCCAGCATTTTTCGTTGTTGTTTGTGTTTTGAATGATTACCATTCTTGTTGGAGTTTGGTGAAATCTCAGGGTAGTTTTGATTTGCATCCCTGATTGCCAATGATGTTGAGCATTTTTTAATGCATTTATTGCCATTTGAATTTCTTCCTTCGTGAAGTATCTATTTAATTCACTTGCCCATTTTTTGATTGGGTTACTTGTTTTCTTAGTGCTCACTTTTTTTAATTCTCTGTATATTCTAGATATTAGTCCTCTATCAAAGGAGTAGTGGCAAAAATCTTCTCCCATTCTGTTGGCTCTTGATTGAGGTTCTTGATAGTTTCCTTTGCTGAACAGAAGCTCTTCAGTGTCATGCAATCCTACGTATTGATTTGCCTTCTAGTTTCTTTTGCCTTTGGGGTATTGTTGAGAAAGTTTTTACCTGTGCCTATGTGTTGCAGTGTTGGACCTATGCCCTCTTCAAGGAGCTTCAAGGTCTCTGGTCTAATTTCCAAGTCTTTGATACATCTTGAATTGACTCTTATGAAGGGTGAGAAAGTGGGATTTATTTCCATTTTTCTGCATATGGTTAACCAGTTTTGCCAACACCATTTGTTGAATAGTCTATCTTTTTTCCAGTGTATGTTTTTGGCCCCTTTGTCAAAAATCAGTTGGCTGTAAGTGTGTGGATTTGTTTCTGAGTCTTCTATTCTGCTCCATTGGTATATGTATCTGTTTTTTGTACCAGTACCATGCTGTTTTTATTACTATGGCTTCACAGTATAGTTTAAAGTCAGATATTGTGATTTCTCCTGCCTGTTTTTTGTTGCTGAGAACTACTTTGGCTATTCTGAATTTCTATTTACTGTTTTTTTTTTCAAAAAGGTTTTAGCTGAGTGTGATGGTGCACGCTTGTAATTCCAGTACTTAGGAGGCTGAGACAAACGGATTGCAGATTTGCAGCCAGCCTTAGTTACTTAGTGAGGTCCTCTGCAACTTAGTGAGACCTGTTTCAAATTAAAGAATAAAACTAAATAAAATAAAGCTACGAAGTATAGCTCGGAGGTTGAATGTCTCTGGGTTCAATCCCCAGTACCACAAAAAATTTACTTTCCAATACTTTGAAATGGTATAGTTTCTTGACTAGAATTAGTAAAGAAAATCATCAACTATGTATGAATACAGTGCACCAATAAAAAATTAAAAAAAAAGAAAATCATCAACTAGAAAACAAAAGTGAACACTGTAATATTACCTAGCAATTACTGTTTCAATTTTCCTTCTCCCTTACTATTTAATTTTTACAAAGAGAATGCAGAGATATCAAGAAAAGCATATCTTTATCTGCCATTTTAAAACTCTATTGTTAGCTGGGTGTGGTAGTGTACACTTGTAATGCCAGCATTTGGGAGGCTGAGACCGAAGGATCACGGTTTGAGGACAGCCTCAGCTACTTATGCCCTCCACATTTTAGAGAGACCCTGTTTCAAAATAAAGAATAAAACTCTACTTTTACCTCCATTAGCTGAAGTATATTTAAGTTTATAAATATGAAGTACATTTATACTTAAGATTTGACTTAACAATCATCATGACATACTTACATCATTTTAATAAAAATTTCATACCTGAACTCCTTTTAGTGTATGATTTAGTGTATCAATAAAGTTCTGAATTTCATCATTTTTATTTGCCAGAGTTGAAATGATCCTTTGTAGAGCTTCCTAGGATCAAAAAACAATTAAAATATCACTCTTTAATAAGAGAGAACTATAAATCTAATTATAGTCATTCTCTAAGCAAACTTTACATAAGAGTATACTGTATAATAAAGAAGAGAAATGTCACAGGGCATGGGGGCACATGCTTGTAATCCCCTGCTTGGGAGGCAGAGACAGGAGAATTGCGCAGGTTCAAAGCCAGCCTCGCTGGCTTAAGAGACCCTTTTTCCAAATAAAAATAAAATAGGTCTGGAAGAAGTGTAGCCTGGAGTTAGAAGGGTTCCATCCCCAGTACCACCACCAAATGGAGTATGTCTGTGTACTGTTTAAAACTCTATTTTTCTACTATACAACTTAATCACCAGAGTACCAGATTAAAAATGACCAGCATTATTTCATATCAATATTATTATTTTAGCTCACAAGGCATGGCAATGGAATAAAACCAAATCCTTAAATGATACAAAAACAAATGGAAACATCTAATATAGCATCAGCATATGAAGAATAAAAGCAAGATAACACTGAAATTCAATAAAAACATAATCATATATAAAATATAAAACATTTTTGAAATATGAAACTAGGTAATAAAATCAAAATGTTCATCATAATACTTATAATGCTATAGAAACACAGTAAGGTAAACATTTTAGTAGCAAATACCCAACACTTTGATAACATTTTCTATTTATATAAAATATTTGGCCAGATGTGGCAGCACATGCTTATAATTACAGTACTTGGTAGGCTAAGACAGGATGATCACAGTTTCGCAGGTAGCCTGAGCTACTTACTGAAACCCTCTGCAACATCATGAGACCATGTTTCAAATTAAAGAATAAAAAATCACAGCCAAGTGTGGTGGCACATGCTTGTAATCACAGTATTTGGGAGGCTGAGACAGGAGGATTGCGGTTTGCAGACAGCCTCAGCTACTTAGTGAGGCCCTTTGCAACTCAGTAAGACTCTGTTTCAAAATAAAGAATAAAAAATAGGGCTGGGGGTGTAGTTTGGAGGTAGAATGCTCCTGGGTTCCATTCCCAGTACCAATAAATAAATAAACAAATAAATAAGAATAAAAAATCAGGCTGGGGTATAGCTCAAAGGTAGAATACCCCTGGGTTCCATCTGCTATTCCACATAAAATAAATAAATATTTGTCTCAGAGGAGGGAAGTGAGCAAGATAGAAAAAAATAAAAATAGGTAGAAAAGAGACAAACTGGAAAGGAAAGAAAAACTATAGTTTTAAAATCTAGAAAATTGGCTGGGCGTGGTGGCGCATGCTTGTAATCCCTGCGCTTGGGAGGTGGAGACAGGAGGATTACGCAGGTTCGAAGCCAGCCGTGCTGTCTTAAGAGACCCTGTTTCCAAATAAAAAAAGTATAAAAATAGCTCTGGGAGTGTAGCGTGAAGGTAGAAGGGTTTCCATGAACCCCAGTACCATCAAAAAGAATAAATAAAAAATAATAAAATCTAGAAAATTCATAATCCTTATTGTCACCCTACAGAGCCAGTTGTTGTTTCTTAGGCAACAATCCTCAAACTATAATCATAACAGCCCCTCCCCCATCTGAGGTTCCTGACATGCTAAACAAAGGATTCACAAGAAGGTCAAGCTCAGGTACCACTCAGCCACCACCCACTGATCAATGTCAGGAACCTGAGGATTCTGAGAAAGCCGGGACCTTCACCCCTGCTGTGTGCCCCTACTCACTGCTTCATGGGGGGGGTCCTAAAAAGAATAACCCTGAGACCCCAAAGACACTGAACCTCTTGAGATGGCCCATGTTCTCCCTTGAATGTTTATCCTCCACTTTCCTAAATAAACCTGTCTTTATCTCTGAAAATATACACTTGGTTATTTCACTTTCTCAGACTCTAGTTCAGTGTTATTAAATAAAAATTTCTATGACAAAAATGTTCTATATATGTGCTATTCAGTATGGTAGCTACTAATCATATAAAGCTAATGAGGTCTTGAAAAGTGGCTAGCATAAGTGAGGAACTAAATTAATTTTTTTACTTTAATTAATTTCAGATTTATAGCCATATATGACCAGTGCTGTCAGAGTGAACAGCATAAGTCCGGCTGCACAATAACTTAGGAATACAAATAGCAAAATTCTGACAAAGTACTTGTATTCTCAGTAATAAACAAATGCAAGTATTTTCCTTTAGAATTTTATCAAAAGCATAGAACATGTTTCTTTAAGTATCAATAAGTATTTTAATAAAGCCTGTAAAATTCTGTGGGATAAAGGTTCTCAGAATATAATCAGATGTTGATAAAAGTTATATGTAAAGAGTCCAGGAGACAATAAAAAAGAAATATATTATTTATGAATGTTTATGAAGTATTATATTAATGAAAAATTAAGAATGATTTTAACAAGTCTTGCTTAATTTTCACAATAATCTCTGGAGACAAGGAGGTATTTTCATCCCTGGGTTCAGTCTAAGGGCTCTGTGTTGTATTCTTTTAACTACACTCTTTCTTTCTATCCCGGTGCATGTAGGCTTTTAATATAATAACACAATGAAGTTATGCTATAAAAAGACCAATGACACCAAGAGTTAGCTGTTTATCTTATGTTTATTATAGTTAGATATATAAAATGTCCCCTAAATAGCTCATTTGCTAATATTCAGGGTTTATATAGTTGAGTCGTGAGGGCTGTAATACCAGTCGTTCATAAATCCATTGTAACGGGTTTATATAGGGTGTGGCCTAGGCCGAGAGATAGGATGTGGCTGAAGGAGGTAGGTCCCTAGAAGTGAGGCCTTTGTAGATTATATATGGTTCCTCCTCCCCTGCTCTCTCTGGCTCCTGGCCTCCATGATGTGAGGAAACAGCCCACATGCTCTCCTTCTGGCTTCTCACCGACACGCCCTGAGATATATGGTTCCCGGCCTCACATGGACTGAGCCCGAAACCTTAAGAAAAGAAATCTTCTTTCCTCTAAGTTACATGGTCAGGTCTTTAGATTATGGCTGTGAGAATGCTGACTGGAAGAATGTTCTTCCCTGAATGGATATACCCAGATTTGAATACAAACACAACAGCAGATTGACAGAAGGGAGCAAGGATCTGGGGGAGGTGGGCACAGTTGGATGGGTCATAGTGGTGTAAGAGATGTAGAACAGATCAGTGAACTAAGAAATAAGAGCTTTCTAAGTACTCACTCAAGACAGGAGCTATATGTATTTAAAAACAATATAATGGATAGTAAGGACAGTTCTGCACAATCCTCACAGTTTGCAGTAGGCTTCAATTAATACGGTTGGGTTCTTTTTGGGCAATGGGTTATATGTGCCTCCCCTTCTATTCCTCATAATGGCTGGTACTACAGTTTAGATTTTAAATGTCTTCAAAAGGCCCATGTGTTAAAGGCAGTTCACAAGCAGTTCGTGGACAGCCTCAGCTACTTAGTGAGGCCCTCTGCAACTTAGTGAGACCCTGTTTCAAAATAAAGAATAAAAAATAGGGCAGCAGAGGCCTGGCATGGTGGCACACACTTGTAAATCCCTGCGCTTGGGAGGCTGAGACAGGAGGATCACACAGGTTCGAAGCCAGCCTCAGCTACTTAGTGAGGCTCTCAGCAACTTAGTGAGACTGTTTCCAAATAAAATATAAAAATAAAATATAAAAATAGCCCAGAGGTAGAAAGCCCCTGGGTTCCACCCCAAGTACCACCAAAAAAAAAAAAAAAAAAAATAGGGCAGCGGGTGTAGCTCAGAGGTTGAATGCCCCTCGGTTCCATCCCTAGACCCAGAAAAAAGTTTTCCTAAGTAGAAAATAGCTTCCCACTTTTATTAATCTTGTCTAAGTAACAAATTTTGTGTTTAAAAATTTTTATAGCAAAGATTCTGAAAAGAGCTGTAGCACACTGCCCCAGCTAGGTAAGCTATGAGCTCCAAATTTTTTTTTTTTTTTTTTTTTTTTTTTGTGGTACGGGAATAGAACCCTTCTACTTCCGGGCTACACTCACAGACCTATTTTATATTTTTTATTTGGAAACAGGGTCTCTGAAGCCAGCAAGATTGGCTTCAAACCTGCACGATCCTTCTGTCTCTGCCTTCTAAGCGCGGGAATTACAAGCATGCACCACCACGCCGGGCATGATTTTTAATGAGAAGAGTACCTTTTTAAGTTCTAATTATTTACTGAGTATAGTCAAAGATATCTAATTGCTCTCATTGTTATGAGGTCTTCAAGCTAAATCCTCTATACGATTAAGAGTTACCCACCTGCGGGAATTCAATAGATTCTGGTCTAATAGTGATAATAGAGGTCAGAACACAGCCTTTACCAAGTGCAGTGTTCTCATTCTCCTTAGAGTAGCTCTGTCTGATAGAAATACAATAGGAACCAATAGTAGGCACATCAAAAGAGTGGAAGAGAAATAAGTAAAATTAATTTTGATGCTTTACTTAACCTAATTGATCTAAAATACTGTCATTTTAACATGTAATCAATATTTAAGAATCATCTAGCTGGGTTAGTGGTATACTCCTATAACCTCAACCACTTGGGAGGCAGAGGCAGGGGGACTGCTTAATCCTGAGTGTGAGACAGCATCATAAAGAAATGAAACAGCAACTATCAATGAAACTTTCCTTTCTGGAGGAGGATACTAAAGTTTCAATATTCAATGTGCACTTTTTTACTTATAGCATTCAATTCCAATTTGCTGCACATTTAAAGTGCTCCAAAACCATACATGGCCAGAAGCTAAACAATACAGCTTGACAACTCAGTTTTAGAAACTTATACCATCTAATAAGTCCACATATTTTAAGGATAGAAATAGAGCTTAGATCCCCTACTGATCTTATTAATTTGCAACTAAAAATAAACAATCTAAAAGTTTTCTGAACTTTCTTTTTGGAAGACCAGAAATTCTTTATGTGCTCATATTATGCCAGATTCTTGCACAATAAGTGCTATTTGTATATATGTTAAAATGTTCAAACCAAGTTCATGTACCATGGTTTTACTAATTTCTCAGTTTTATTTACAAAAATATTACCACTTATCGAAAGGTAACAGTACAAAATTACCAACTGTCGCTGGGCGTGGTGGCGCACGCTTGTAATCCCCGCGCTTGGGAGGCGGAGACAGGAGGATCGCGCTGATTTGGAGCCAGCCTCGCTGGCTTAAGAGACCCTGTTTCCAAATAAAAAAATATATATATATAAAATAGGTCTGGGAGTGTAGCCTGGAGATAAAAGGGCTTCCAGGAACCCCAGTACCACCAAAAAAAAAAAAAAAAAATTACCTACTGTCAAAAAAGAATTGGTGCAGAAGCAGCACTCCTTTGAGATTCTTCTAAATACCACAACAAGGGGGATAAGACACTTGTCCTCATCTGTAAAATGTATGCTACATATGCTTTTTGGTACAAGAAGACTTTCTGGGTATCATGAGTTCAAGTGTCCAAGCCAAAGTTGGCAACTGACCAAAAAAAAAAAAAAAAAAAAAAACAGTTTGCACCTGAAGACAGTTGACATCTAAGTTATACAAACTCAAAAGAATACCAGGATTATTTTGCCAATTTAGTATGGTACTGTCCCATACCTTAAAAAAGTAGCATCTTTATATACAGTTAATCTTATCTTTACCATACCCCTTTAATTCCCTTGACCTTTCGCCATTACCTTAGAATAAAAGACTCTTTCCCATTTGTATTGGCACAATAAATATAAATAGAAATGTTTCTGGAAAGAAAGTCTACAATTTTTTTAAACCTTTAGGGTGATAGTATTCTATATAAGTTGCCCAAGGACTTAAAATACTGTAATTCCCCCCCAGAAAAATGGCTAGGAAGGAAGGGTCTTTAGAAGCTTATATAGTAATTTTGGGAACCATGGTCTCATTCTTTGAAGAGCAAACACTCTATGGCCCATATTTTGAGTTTACCTCAGAGTTCTAGTACAATATGAGAGTCTACACATACCTAGTTAACAGGCCCTAGATAATAGTAAGAAAAGAAATTTTAACTTACTGTCTATTCTACATAGACTAAAGGTCTCGATAATCTTCAGGGGGATCTACTACAGTATCTCAGAGGGCAGAGCTTCATTGTACTGGCTATACATTTGGGAGGCCAATACAGGAGGATCTGAGTTCACGGACAACCTCAGCTATTTAGGGAGGCCCTTTGCAACTCAGTGAGACCCTGTCTCAAAATTAAAGAATAAAGCTGGGCATGGTGGTGCTGAGACAGAAGAATCATGGTTTGCGGCCAGCCTTAGCTTCTTCATGAGGCCCTCTGAAGCTCAGTGAGACCCTGTTTCAAGAAAATAAATAAATAAATAAAATATAGGACTAGGAGTGTAGCCTGAAGGTAGAATGCCCCTGTGTTCCATCCCCAGTTCTACAAATAAATAAATAAATGAATAAATAATAAGAAATAGCCCTGGGGGTGTAGCTTGGAGGTAGCTTGGAGGTAGAATGCCCCTGGGTTGCATCCCCAGTACCACACACACACACAAAAATCACTGAGATGTTGGATAAGCCAGCTGTAGAAAACTTTAGAGCTCTAGCATTTAAGATCACACGTTTTCAAAGCTACCAAATGTATTATAAACTACAGAAGAAGCAACCACCCAGTTCAATAAAAGTCAGAGACTCAGAAAAAACCAATGCGATCTTGGTAGCTAATACATATCAAGTGCCACCCTTATCCTAAGCTTAGAAGGGGAAAAAGGGAAGTGCAGTATCCTGAAAGTTCCCCAAGGGCAGGGAAGACTGCTGAGACCAGGGCTCCAGAAGCTCTGAATCCACTTGCCCTTTAATCTGTTATTGCTATGGAGAAGAATAAACAAATACAAAAGACTGTAATCAAGAGCTCATATTTAGAATTCCAAAATAGTGAAAGTTCACTGAGGAGGGCTGAGAAATAAGTGAAGAAAAGAAGCAGCATTTCAGATATTCTGGCTCTTACAAGGATAAGGACTCGCTAGACCGAGGGTGTAAATGGCACGAAAACAAAAAGAACTAAGGGACTTGAAGCTCAGTCAATCTGGAAAATGAGATACAAGTAATCAAAATATTTAAAGCCAACTACCGCCAACACCAAGAATAATGAAAACTAAAAGATAAGGATTACATGAACTGAGTTTAGAAACTATAACTTGTACACTATACATGACATGAGGCTAGTTTTCTCTACAGGGTTAGGAGCCCGGAGAGAGGTGTATATAGGGATAACACGTGCCTAATGTAGAAGGTATGCCTGGGGAAGCAGGTTGGATAAGTACTAAATCTAGCAGTTTTTTTTTTTTTCTTTAAGTATTTTCTAAATAGGGAAGGCAACATGCCAGGGTAGACTGAGAGATAGGTGGGGAGGTGAGAGAGAGAGAAAGAGAGAGAGAGTTTTGCAAACTGGAGATCAAGAACTAAGAAATATTGTGATGCAATGAAATAATGTAATGCAACCAATAGCTTTTATAGTGGAAACACAAGTAACTGATAAGAAATTGGAGTGGAAGCTCAACACCAGAAGTCATAAAAATATGATACAAACTGCACAGGGCACCAGGACACAAAGGGCCATCAGACAGAAGCCCCTCCTTTGGGCTTCAGACAATTTTTTTTCTCTCAAACCTATTTTATATTTTATTTGGAAACAGGGTCTAAGTTGTAGAGGCCCTCACTAAGTAGCTGAGGCTGACTTTGAACTTGTGCAATCCACCTGTCTCAGCCTCCCAAATACTGGGATTACAAGTGTGCACCACCATGCCTGGCTTCAGACAATTTTAATACAGTGGCCTGCTTGAATTTTCCACTTGGGTGTCTCACAAGCCTTTCAAAAGTTAACATGTGCATGCCTATAATCTCAGTACTTGGAAGGTTGATATAGGAGTATCATAGGTTTAAAGTCAGGCTCAACACTTGGTGAGGCTCTCAGGAACCTAGCAAGACCCTGTTTCCAAAAAAGAAAACAAATTAGAGCCAACCGTGGTGATGTATGCTTGTAATCCCAGTACCTGGGCAGCTGAGACAGGAGGACCAAAGGTTCACAGCCAGCTTCAGTTACTTAGGGAGGCCCTCCACAACTTAGCGAAATCCTGTTTCAAAATATAGCATAAAAAATAGGGCTGGGAGTGTAGGTCAGAGGTAGAAAGCCCCTGGGCTCAATCTTCAGTACTGAAAAACAAAGAAACAAAACAAAAAGAAAACAAATCTGGCTGGAGGTGTAGCTCAGAGGTACACTGTCTCTTGGGTTCAATCCCCAGTACCAGCATCACCCCCCCCAAAAAAAAAAAAAAGCCAGTATGTCATAATCTTCCCCACGAAACCTGGGCCATCCTCTAGAGTTCTGTCTTTATAAATGGCACCACCAGTTGCAAAGCCAAAAATGTAAGCTTTCAGCATTTTCTCTAATTTATGATTTACATGTATCCACAAAGTTCTAACAATTTCACCTCCTATATAGTTCTAGAATTCTTATTACTATCTTAATACAAGTCACTATCATATCTCAACCCATACTCTAACAAAATTTCTTAACTGGCCTCTGACACAGTAATCAGTTCTCTATACTGCAATTATGGTAATATTTCACACACCTTGCTCAGTATTCTTCAGTGGCTTCCTGTTGCTCCTTGGATAGAACTGTAAATCTTTAACATGACCTGTAAGATCCTACATGATCTGACCACCACCTACCTTGCCTCTTTCAACTCCTCACAGACTTCCCCTTTCTCGCTGGATTCCAGCTGCAGCCACCTGCTAACAGGCCTCACTTCCCACATGGTAGCTCTGACATCTATCAGTTCCTATACCCATAACCACTATTTTAAACACATATGGAATTTATTATTATTATTATTATTATTATTATTATTATTGTTCTTATTATTATTATTACTTTTGCGGTACTGGGGACGGAACCCAGGGGCATTCTACCTCCGAGCTACACCCTGAGCCCTATTTTTTAGTCTTTATTATTTTTGAAACAGGGTCTCATTGAGTTGAGAAGGGCCTTGCTACGTAGCTGAGGCTGTCCAGGAACTGCAATCATCTGGTCTCTGCCTCCCAAATGCTGGGATTACAAGTGTGCGCCACCACACCTGTCTTGAAATTTATTATTAAAAGAAGTTCCAAAAAAGTACTTAAGGGAATGAGCATTATATTTGTGCCCCTTCTCTTATCATTGACGCCTCATGGGTGAAGGGAGACACCCATGATGAAAACAGCTTCCATCCCTCCATGGGATCCTGTCAACCTGAAAGGATGCCTAGAAGGGTCTTAGATTTCATATCAGATCTCAAGTCTCCCATTACCTTCCAAACACTGACAGATAACATGATAAACACAGATGGATAAAGGCAATATAAATTACTTGGCGCTTATCTAGAAAACTGTGTTTTGCAAGATTTCAGGTGGTTATAACAAAAGTTCTGGGTGATACATGTCTGAAGATATGTTCTGACAAGTGTCACTTCTGCTAAATCATGCTAAAATAGATAAGAGACATATATCTCCAAAAGAAGTGTGTATAGGCAACCTTGGCCATTGTGCTTTGGTCATACAACACAACTACCTGCATCTCAAAAAAGCCACTTAATCAGAATTAAGCTTCTCAATTACTTGACTACAGATTCAGACTAAAGCAACTATTATACCTATAAGAAAAAAATGTGTGATGCCCCAGACAAGTCCAACTGCAATCATTCTCATAGAATCAAACTAACCTGAGATGTACAAAGCATGAGGCTCTATCTTAAAAGGAACATAAAGTTATGCTTATATTTGCTATTAATCATGTGAAATAAAAGCAAAATCAAGACTCTAAACAAATGAACAAACACCTGCATTCTCAACTGCCAAGTACTAGCTTAAGTTCTTTACATATTATTAGTTCATTTATCTCTTCAAGAATCCTCTGAGGTAAGATGCTCTAATTATCCCTATATTCTAATGAGAAAGCTGAGGCATGGAGAGGTTAAGGAGCTTACCCAGATACTCAGAGCTAATGTCACAAAGTCAGGATTCAAATGAAGTCAGGTAATAGTCTTAACTGTTATGTTGTATTAACTGATAATGGTAAAGACCAGTGGTTCACGAAAAGGGTATCAGAACCAAGAACACCAAAAGGACTAAGATTTTACTTCACTATTATAAAAAAACTGGAACTGATCAAAACAAGTTGTAACACATACAAACTCATAGAGAAAAGGTTTAACAACGTAGTGATGCATGCCTGTATTCCCCGCAACTAAGAAGGCTAAGGTAGGAGGATTACAAACTCAAGGCCAGCCCGGGGAACTTAACAAGACTGTCTCAAAATAAAAAAGGTCTGGTTCAGCCAGGCGTGGTGGTGTATGCTTGTCATCTCCGCGCTTGGGAGGAGGAGACAGGAAGATCGCACAGGTTCAAAGCCACCTTCTCTGGCTTAAGAGACCCTGTTTCCAAATTAAAAAAAAAAAAAAAAAAAAAAATATATATATATATATATATATATATATATATATATATATATTAGGTCTGGGAGTGTAGCCCGGAGGTAGAAGGGTTTCCAAGAACCCCAGTACCACACAAAAAAAAAAATAAATAAAAAGGTCTGGTTCAATCCCCACTACTGGCAAAGAAAGCTGCTCATCAAGAGAAGGGGTCCCACTATCCCCTTCAAAGGCATGCCCTCAATAAGCCAAAGACCTTCCACTAAGAGCCACCTCCTAAAGGTATAATACCTCCCAACAGTATTATAAGCTGGAAAAGGTCCAGTATTATCAAGCCTTTTAACACATGGACCTTTTCTGGGGGGCATTCCAAATCCAAGCTATAGCAACTTAAAATAAAAATATCATCTTATAAATCTGATAATAAAATGATATTTATCATTTTTAAATGGAATTACTCTACTGGTCTTAGCCTAATATATGAAACGATGTCAAAATTCAAATGTTGGGCCTTAATTTTGTTGCATTCAACAATTTAAAAAAAAACTTTGATAACTTAGACTAGTGACCTAAAAACTATCCAGTGCAAAAAGCCCCTAAAGTTATGATGCAGAAATTTCCTATTTTTAGAACTAGTGGTCAAAAGCCATTCTACCTAGGGTTAACCCTTATACCATGAATTAGCATCCATATGGTCATCAAAGAAACACTCAGCCATATGGGTTTCCTACCAGAATCTACTCAAGACCAGGTTTCTGAGTCAAAATCTACATTAGTATTTCAAAAGGTATACAAAACTAGAATTGCTGCAAATACTACTAATGCATGTACAAGTTAAGGGTCTCAAAATATTATTAGAGCATATCAGCTATTATTTATTAAGCACTTTCAATGTACCAGGTACTATGCTAACCTATTAATATGAAGTATATTTTATTTTATTTTATTTTGTGGTACTAGGGGTGGAACCCAGAGTCTTTCTACCTCCGGGCTATACTCCCAGACCTATTTTATATTTTATTTGGAAACAGGGTCTCACTAAGTAGCCGAGGCTGGCTTCGAACCTGTGTGACCCTCCTGTCTCAGCCTCCCAAGCGCAAGGATTACAAGCGTGCACCACCATGCCCGGCTTTGGGGAAAAAAAATCTAATACTAGTGAAAGAAATGATGGGAAATGCTGCCTTTCCACCCTGAGCTCAGTGTTGAGGCATCAAGCCAGAAGAAGAGGTATGTTCCCATCCACGAATGGAGGAAATCTAGCATGTCAGAGGCTGAGGGAAGAGCCTTAACATGTACGGTGACCTTTGAAAGAAGTCGACGCACATATTCTGCCAAGAAAACTGGGGGTCCCACCAGCCAATGAAGGAAGAGTGTGGAGAGGGCGGCACTGTCAGGTACTGATGATAGGAGTATACAACCCTTCTGACTATATCAAAAGATAGATAGATAGATATCAAAAGATATATATATATTGCCAAGAAGGGTTTAAAACATCTTTTTAAAGACTATACACACCAACTCAGTAATTCATTTTCTATGTAATTATTCTCAGTAAATGATTAGGAATCTACACAGAGATTTGGCTACAATGATGTCATTTTCAGCATTATTTATAAAGATAAAAGGTTGAGATCAACATAAACATACAACAGAATAATGATTAAATAAAATAACACAGCCACACATATGAATTTTTCTGAATCCTTGAAAGTGTTGTAGAATGTTAACATGGAAAAAATACTCATGTCATATTTGAAAGGCAAATTACAAAAAAATACACAAGCATGATAACATAATTTCCCAAGGTTCTGAATGACTACAAAAGCACTGGATGGTAATATAAATGTTGAATGAAGTTATTGAATCAACAAGCATCAACAACAGATCAGATTCTATAAAAACCTTCATGCAAGGAATAAATGGGGGTGAAAATATACAAAAGCAGGCTGGAGACAAATCCACCAAATTAAAAATACTGTCCACTCTAGGTTGGAATGGATTATCTATTACTACGGCAAACATTCAATATGTGTTTGCTGCATGAGTAATCCTGTTTAAATTCAGTCAGGCATTGAAAAAAGGCATTGTGTTAAAACTTTTTTTAAAAAAAAGTCTGCTTTACTATCTTTCTAATTTTTAAAAACTGCCAGTTCAGTAAAAAAAAAATGAAGATATCTGTATTTGAATAAAAAGTGATCATGAATATGTCAGGATGGCGTTCATTTATATTGCATTTTCTTGCTCATATCACATCTTTTTTCTTTTTTTTTTTTTCAGAAAGCTAAGACCCTCTCTCAAAAACGGAAAAAAAAGAGCTTAAGAAAGGGAAGGGGTGTGTGTGTGTGTGTGTGTGTGTGTGTGTGTGTGTGTGTGTATTTGTATATGTATATATATAGAAAATATATATATATACACACAGAAAAATAATGATCCAATTAGGGGGAGCAAGAGACCAAATTCCAGGTATTAATCTAAATCAAACTCCATGCCATCTATCAACTACTTTAACTAGAACTAACTAGCTTAAAAAATGCTTTAGAGGGGTTTATCCTGTGAATATTTTAAGTTTTAATGTAATCAAATCAGAATTTAAAAGCAAGAAATTCTGACAAGAAGGGTGAATGAAAAACACCGGTGCTGTGATAAAAGAGCTGGTTTGAACCCAGGCTTCCACCTGCTAGCTGTTTTCTCTAAAACAGTACTGAAATTTTGCTTCTTTTCCCTTTCCTCAGGAAACTTTTTTTTTAACTGAGAAGATGCAATTTTGGAACAGGGTATGGCTGGCTGATTATATAGCCATAGTGAGAGTGCCTGAACTGCCAGGGTACAATATTAAAGAAAAAAAAAAAACTGCAAATAATCAGGGAAGAAAAGGAAACTGGGATAAGGAAACTAAGTGTAGCTAGGCACTTGCATAGGTTTGTCCAGTCTTACACAGTGAAGCCTCACTTGCCATTACCCTTTTCCAAGTAGGAAGCAAAGAATATGCAGAATAAAGGTAGGGATAGCAAACGACTGATAATGTGTGCTGCTGCTGACTTCCTTCCTCTCGGATCTCTTTCCCTATCCTCTCCACCCTCTTTTATCCCTACAGTGAGAGCCCTTCTCAGAAACAGTGATCCCTAAGAATGTGAGTGGTCTATACAAAAATTCAATGTTATCAAATTCCAAGCCCCAAGATTCTAAAAAGGTGCAAATGTCTTATTTGTTTCAATGTTTTCTTTGAACATGCACATTTCATTAGGTAAAGAAACCTTTGGGATATTATCTTAAAACCACTTAAGGATATAATCAAAAGGTTTGAGTATCAAACAAAGCCACCTATCCATAACACATCCTGTTCACAAAAGTGCCCCAGAAACTTGATATAAACAAAATCCCTCTGTTTATTTCTAGGCAATAATACTGTGGTTTTCTGTATCCAACAGTATGCCTTACATACCCAAGGCAATTATGTTTTCTTCCTCTACTCAAACAGAGCATCTGTTGCTAACAAAGCACTGAAGTCCAAGTCACTTTCACAGACAAAAAGCAGCTGGTCAAGCTAGTCCATTTGCTGACTAGCCACCATCAAGCTTCTGTAAGACTGTCCAGTTAACCTTCATTGTCAGATTGCATGAGTCAGAACTTCCAATCCTCTGTCACTTAGGATTTAACAACCCTTCTTTGGCCTCACCATTTGAAATAATTTCTTAAAAGCAGAAAACAGGCTTTAAAGATGAAGATATCTAGACTGAATTAGAAAAGATGAAAGTTATTTTGAATATGAAATTAGTAACAATAGCTAACTACTTATATATGTTAAGTGGTTTTTTAAAAAACGAACATAATCTTTACCTTTAAGGTAAGTGCAACTGTTATCTCTATTTTATATAAGATGAAATGAAGACAAAGGGCAAAATTACCCAAGCTCATACAATTTACAAATGGTTACGACTGGAGACCTGGCTCCATAGTAATCCTCTTAACTTAAGGCTCACATCCCAATGCCTTACAAATATATATTCAGGCCATCCTTACCCTATTTTCCTTGTACTGACTGAGGTACTATTCCTGCTACCAGTTTTATTGTAATATTCTATAAGAGGAAACAGTCTCTAAAACTCATGCCAGACATCTACTGCTGTCTTATTTAAAGAGAAAAAAAATCCAATTTAGTTAATTATTACTTGAGGCAAGTAATTGATACTGCATTAATTCATGAGAAAAAAATCTCAGATTCAGATCACTAAATGAATTATAAGCATTAATACCAAATATACTTTGTAAGCTATAAATTTTTTTTTTTTTTTTTTTTTTTGGTGGTGGTGGTACTGGGGTTTCTGGAATCCCTTCTACCTCTGGGTTACACTCCCAGACCTATTTTTATATTTTTATTTGGAAACAGGGTCTCTTAAGCCAGCGTGGCTGGCTTCGAACCTGCGCAATCCTCCTGTCTCCATCTCCCAAAGTGTGGGGATTACAAGCATGTGCCACCATGCCCGGCAAATAATTTTTATTTGGGAAGACTGGATATCACCAATGAAATTCAACTTATTTTCTAATATTGAGAAATTGATTCTCAAAGTTATCTCCAGTAAGGTAACACCAATAACAACATACAGCTAATTCTTTGCTATCTCTTGAGAAACTGCACATGGTACCCAATAGGTACACAAATATATTATCTGAAATGTGAACAAATATGTTCAAAATAGCTTACTAGCACACCCTGGAAGGAGTGCTACCTCCAACCCTGATTCCTCAAGGTAGTCAGGAATATATACCCCTAAATAAATTAAAACAGTACATATTGAGTACTTCTGCAAAAGGGAAGTTTTCTAGTACCAATACTTCATAAACTTTCATATCTTGTGTTTTCATAATAATTTATCACTTGCTCCGTAATGCAGAGCTAGAAAATACTACCCTGGAACGTAATTCTCTGAACTCCCAAAGTCTTTGCTCTGCTAAAAAGTCCATTCAAACTCATCATACGACTTTTATCTAATAGGCCAAGAGATGTTTTACAAATTCACAAAATGTAATTTTTTTTTTTTTTGGGCGGGTCTGGGGATGGAACCCAGGGCCATTCAACCTCCGAGCTACACCCCCTGCCCTGGTTTTTTTTTTTTTTTTTTTACTCTTTATTTTGAAACAGGGTCTCACTAAGTTGCAGAGGGCCTAAGTAGCTGTGGCTGTCCACAAACCGTTCCTCTGGTCTCAGCCTCCCGAATGCTGGGATTACAAGCATGCACCACCACGCCCGGCTACAAAATGTAACTTTAAAAAAAATCTTACTAGCCAGGCGTGGTGATGCAAGCTTGTAATCCCAGAATTTGGGAAGATGAGAGAGAAGGATCCCAGGTTCGTGGCCAGCCTCGACTACTTAGTGAGGCTCTCAGTAACTTAGTGAAATCGTTTCAAAATAAAAAATAGGGCTGGGAGTGTAGCTTGGAGGTAGAATGCCCTTGGGTTCAATCTCCAGCACCGCAGTAAATAAATAAATATCTTATTGCTAGTCTTGGAAATCATTAAATACACCCCGTTGAGTTTCAAGATAAATACATACAACGAAGCTACGTACAATTCTTTAAACACTATGATAGTACTTAGTACATGACCCTATTCTCATGACCCCCTTCTTTGCTCAAGAAGGTGAAAGCAGGCAAAATTATCGAAAGGCGTTTCAAAAAGTCTTTCCAGTGCTTTCTATCTAATAATAGAAATAAAAGAATGGCCTCTTGGATATGCCCTTGTTTTTCCCTGCTGCATAATTCATAACGCTTGTTTTTCTTTCCTTTACTGTACTATATTTCAATTACGCTCTAATCTAACAAAGAGAACAGGGCAGTTGAATTCTATACAGGGACTCTGACTACATGTTAAAAACTCACCATTCGTTGTGCTTAACACATTGCTATGTCCCCTAAATATCTTTACTGAATCGAAAGAGCTAGTTCTGTACATCCTCTCCTCCGCTTGTTCTCAAAGTATAAAACATTCCACAGCTCCAGCTAGGTAACTGTGACCAGCAGCACCAACTGGTCGAGGGTGGGGCGGCTGCCCTGACAACTGTCTTTTTCCTCCACTGAACAAGCACTGAGCCCTGCTAGGGAACGCGTCCCGGGGAAGGGAGGCGGCCAGCCGCACAAAAGCGGTTGGGTCCCTGATCTAAAGAGCCTGCATTGTGCCCAGGGCGCGGGCTCCATCCCGGGGAGGCGGACCAGGGCAGCGACTGCGGGGCGACCCGTAACAAGGCGGTGCCGCGGTTTCCATCCGCTGAGCAGGGATGCTCCCCGGCCGCGGGAAAAAAAGAGGGGGGCCTGGGGCGCGGCAGAAGCGGGGACCGCTCCGCATTCCTGCTCGGGAATCAAGGCTCCGAACAAAGTCCGGGGCGGAGGCCAGCCCGGGTCCCGGGGCGCTGCGCTCGGCGCGGGTCGGCGAGGGAGGCCCAGCCCGCGCCCCGGCCGGGCGCCCCGCCCACCCACCACCCATCCATCGCCACCGCCCCGCAGGCCCGCGCTCCCGCCCGCGCTTGCCTTCTGGGAGTCCATGGCGAGGGGCAAGCCCGCCGGCCCGAACCCGCCGCAGCAGCCGCGAGAGCAGGTGGAGGAGCCGAGCCACGCCAAGACCGCGCCCCGCCGCCGCCGCCGCCGCCGCCTCGGCCCGCGCCGCCCCGCCCCGCGTGCGCCGTCGCCGAGCCGCCGTTGCCAGGGTGAAAGGGCGGCGCGCTTAGGGAGGGCGGGGCGGGGATGCCGCGCGCATGCGCACTGCGCACGGCGCCCGGGCAGACCGAGAGCCCGGCGCCCCTAGCCACAAGACCTCGGAGAGTGCCCAGCAGCCTCTCCTCCCCGCCCCCAGCAAGCGCTGCGGGCCTTGTAATGGGCCGCTGCGCACCCAGAAGCCGGGCCCAAAGGGAGGATCCGGGAAGGAAAGCTCTGGTCCAGGCGATCAATCTGTCCACTCTGCATCCCGCAGGCATCTGGAGCCTCCGCCCCTCCCAGCTAGCCTTGAAGGGGCAGCCAGGCTAGACCAGGCCCAGCTCTCCAGTTAGAGGGGAAGGGCTGGCCGGGCATGGTGGCGCAGGCCTGTAATCCCAGTACTTGGGAGGCTGAGATAGGAGGATAGCAGGTTCCAGGACAGTCTCAGCAACCTAAGGAGACCGTTTCAAAATAAATAAAATAGGGATGGGGGTGTAGTTCGTGGAGGTAGAATGCCCCTAGGTTCAATCCTCGGATCCCCAGTAAAACACACACACACACACACACACACACACACACACACACACACACACACACAGAAAAGGCTGGGCTGCGAATTATGGAACTAACCTGGGCTTTGGTACTTTGTAGATCTAGCCCAGAGAGCCACAGGCCCCAGCATCTTTCTGCCTGTCTGATCTAGAGTAAGTCACTCTCCCTGAGCCTGTTTCCTCTTCTGCACACTTTGCAGAGGATTGAGAGGATGCAATGATATATTTAAAGTGCCCTGTACACTTTGTGCTGAGTAAAAGACAGGTCTTACTCGTGGGGAGTTAGAACCTGCTCAGTCCCGCCTGAGGGAACAGTACAGAAAGCTCTAGAAGGCAGTGGGCTTGAAAAAGTTCTTCCCCAGAGGGACCAGCCTCATCCTCCATGTGGATGACTTGAGAGGCTCAGAAAAATTCAACTGGGCTATCAACTGTTATGATGGAGGAACATAAGTAGTGAAGACCTATCATGTACAAGTTCCACAAACTGAGAATTCAGCAAAGCCCCTTTCCCATAGAGCACACCATCTGGTGCAGAAGGCTGGCAAAAAAGAATGCATGAGATGGTTATTATAAGTGTTAAAAAGAAATCTTACATGGATAATGAACTCTATGGAGTGGGAGGATTCAGATCCCATAAGGGAGGTCATGGAAGGCATCTCTCCAGAGAGACCTATGTGCAAGATCAGTCACACTAGGACCTGGAGAAGAGTGTTCTAGTCAGAAGGAACAGCAAATACAAAGGTCTGGGCAGGACATGAGCTGCAGGTTTGAAAAACAGTGTCTATGCTATAATGCTATTAAGTATGTCCACTCCTGAGTCTTCCTGACTATAGTGTGACTTAAGGCTGAAACTTCTTTTAACCACATCTGTATCCTCGGCACAGAGCCTGCCACGCAGTGTACACCCAAAAGATCCTTAACTGACCTGAGATGTACAGGAAATGGGATGAAGGGCACAAATGCAGAGACAAGAGTTTGGTTCAGGCTAGGGGGGTTGTGCCGAGGAAATCCTATGCACAGTTGTGTCCTTGCCAGCTGAAAGAAGAAATAGCGATGTAGTCCTAGAGAGACAGGTCTCCTGTCTTGGTACCAAAGGAAGAGAACCTCCTAGCCTAGCTCCTCCATTTCCACCAGGAGCTGTGACTGGCTGCAAAGGCTGAACCATGCACTGTGTACTGAGGACAGCAGAGGTCAAACCATCAGGTTGCAGGATGCGCAGCCCTGTCTCTACTCGGCACTCTGATCCACCGCCAAGGGGGGAAAAAGACATTCAGTGATCTTCTCTTGCGGCAAGGGCTTCATCTCCTGCCTCCCAGAGGGTGACTTCCGAGCACTTTATGACCGACGGACACCACCACAGGAGGAGGAGAAAAGAAGCTTTTGGAGACAGTGAATTGCAGCTGAAATGTGATCGCCAGCCGCTGTCGCGGGCCCAAACCCAGGAGCTCACTTCTGGCTTCTTTCCTCTGGTTCTTTTCCTGCAGACCAGCCAAGAGCCTGCAGATTTTGATGACGGCTCTACCCTATTTGACTTCTCCTTCAGCCAGGTCTTTGGCTCTTTGGCTAATCTGGCTTCCCTGCCCAGTTCATCCTGGTGCTTGTGTTTCCCCTTCATTCCTACTCCTATGCAGGAACAGCTAGTTCCTTCCGGCTGTCAGTTGTCTTCCCTGGGCCATGTGGGTTCTCTCGCCTCAGTCCTGCATCAATCTGGGCATGAACTCTGCACCCCAAACCACTCTCAGTGACTCTGTTCCTTGTTTGTTTGTTTGTTTGTTTGTTTTGCAGTACTGGGGATTGAACCCAGGGACATTCTATCTCCCAGCAACACACCCAGACATTTTTCTTCCTCCTCCTCCTCTTCTTCTTCCTTTTTTTTTTTTTTTTTTTGAGGTACTGGGGATGGAACCAAGGTATATTCTACCTCTGAGCTACAACTCCAGCCCTGTTTTTTATTCTTTATTTTGAAACAGGGTCTCACTGGGTTGCAAATGGCCTCACTAAGTAGCTAAGGCTGTCCGTGAACTGCGATCCTCCTGTCTCAGCCTCCCAAATGCTGGGAGTACAAGCATGTGCCACCACGCCCGGCTATTTTTTATTCTTTATTTTGAATCAGGGTCTCACTAAGGTGCCGAGGGCCCCACTAACTCCAGTCTCAGCCTCCCAAGTACTGGGATTACAAGCGTGCACCACTATGCCCAGCTGTAATCATCTTTTCACAGCCAAGTCAAGTTAGAAATTTTCAGAAGTAGCTTTAGCAATAAAATAAAGCAAGTGGTCTTAAATGAGACCCTTAGGCCAGCTGCATCAGCAGCAATTGCTAACTTGTTAGAAGTACAAATTCTGAGGCCTCATCTCTGCACCTACTGAATCAGAAACTCTGGGAGTGGGGCCCAGTAAGCCATTGTAACAAGTCCTCCAAGCAATTCTGTTGCACACTAATGCTTGCAAACCATGGAATCAAAAGAAAGAAAATTGCTTTAAAAAAAAAAGTAAGCAAAGGGGAGACATCACATATGGTGACACACGTCTATAATCTCAGTACTTGGGAGGCTCTGACAGGAGGTTCTCAGGCCAAAGTGTGGTAACTTAGCAAGATCCTGTTTTAAAATAAAGAACAAAACAAAGCCGGGTGTGGTGGTGCACACTTGGAATCCCAGCATTTGGGAGGCTGAGACAGAAGTATCTCAGTTTGAGGACAGGCTCAGCTACTGCTTAGTGAGGCCCTTTGCAACTCAGTGAGACCCTCTTTCAATATAAAGAATAAAAAATAGGGCTGGGGGTGTAGCTTGGAGGTAGAATGCCCCGGATTCCACCCCAGTACCACAATAAATAAAGAACAAAACAGGGCTGGAGGTACAGTTCAGATGTAGAATGCACGAGGGTTCAATCCCCAGTATCACATACATGCAATAAGAAAAAAAAAGAGAACAAAAAAGAAATTATAGAGGAAAAAATATAAACAGATGTTGTTTAAAAACTTAGGTTTCTGATTCTGAGAGTATATCTAGTTGTAGTTATCTGAATGATGTTTCTGGACCTCTGAGGAACTCAGTTTCTAAGGAAACTCCGAGTCAGAAGAGCCTCATGGTGCCAGATGTGGTGGCCCACACCTGTAATTCCAATACTTGGGAGGCTGAGACAGGAGGATTGTAGTTTCAAGGCCAAACTCAGCAATTTAGGGAGGTCCTCAGCAACTTAGCGAAACCCTGTTGCAAAAAAAAAGTAGGGCCAGGAGTGTAGCTCAGGGGTAGAATGCCCCTGGGATCAATCCCTAGTACAACAACAGCAACAATATTGTATGGTTGTCACTGCTAATGTCTGACACAACTGTCCCTCCCTCCCTTCAGGTTCCCTTTCCTCTCTGAGGGGTGCCAGGCAATGCCTGCAGTCCTGAGCTGCCTCATAAATTCTGGAATTCCCTCGTCTTGTAGGAGAGAAATTTCTTTCCTTTCAGTGTCTCCGACAGTCTTCCCTTTGGGAGTCAGTATAGAGCCAACGTCATGGCATAAGGATCTGCCTGTAAATCCTGACACCCACCGCTGCTTATCAACTATACAGCCGCCCTCCCTAGGCTTCAATTTCCTCGTCTGTAACATAGCCATCATAATTTCCTTTTAGGGTTGTTGTACGGATTAAAGGAGATTATGTATGTAAATGCCTGGGTTAGTGGGCAATTGACAAATGGTAGCTATTGCTATTATAACTCTCCTACACATTTATTGTGTATAACTCTCCTATTATAACTCTCCTACACATGGACACTCTGTCCACCCTTACACAGCTTTTTCCCTTTAGGTGTTTGGGGTCTTAGAAGACCTGTTCTCATCCCAGATCCCTTTTTCGCTGCTATCCTTGTCTGTCCTGAAGCATAATTACTAGACAGATGTTCTCCTTTTTAAAAGCCCCAAATCTTCACTCATTGCTCCTGCTAATACCTGACATGAGTCTTAGCATACGCCACCCAGCGTGGGGGAACCCTGAGGCCTTTTCAAGCCTGTTTCTTCAGCTGCTTATCAGCTGAAATAGAAATCATAATCCTGGTGCCTACACAGGTTGTTGAGTGGATTAAATGAGATAATTCATGGTGTTTACCGCAATGTCTGGAATGTAGAAAACATTCAAAAAATATCTGCTATTATTAGCTTTTCTCAACCATAGAAGCCTAACTAATTCTGCATCTTCTGCCCACTCTGGGCCAAAAACCAAAACTCACAATAAAGGCCCTGGAACATCATGGAAGTGAGAGGACTAATTTCCCATCCTGGACGCTCATCATGGACAGAGGCTGCAGGCCAGGAAGGCATGGCGCTACCTGCGAGCAGGCTGGCGCTCTGTGGGGCCCTCCAACTCTGCTTGGAGAGCTGTGAGCCAAGTGGGAAGCAGTCGGTGGACACAAACCTGACTTGTAAGGGCCTGAAAACCACACGAGAAGAGCAGAGTTAAAGCACCTGTGTATATTTAGTCTGAAATGAAAATCTCAGGGAGGGTGTGATCACTGACTTGCAGTCTCCCTGGGGCTATTGCGTAAAAGAGGACGATGACTTGTTCTCTAGCGTCCCACAAGTGGAACTAGACCCACCCGGTGGAAGTTACTGGAAGGCTGATTTCCATGCATCAAAATGTCTAACTTTCTGAGAGAGTCACACAAAGCTGGAATAGACTCTCAGTAGTGAGATTCCCATCAATGAAGGTTTCCAAGCAGAGGCTGGGCATGTGCTTAGCAAAGCTGTCACAGGGGGGTTTGGACACTGGAAGGGTGGAGAAAACTTTTAACATCTTTCTGAAATCTGGGTTTCCATCATTCCCTAAACCACCAGGTCAATAACCACTCATTGCCTCCCGGACTCAACTTTGTCAACGTGTGCACCTTTAAGCCTCTCAGAATTTCCTCTCCTCGCCTTCACTCCCATGTAATCCACGGCAAGAGGCCTCTCCGCTTCCCGCAGGAGGGTATGAATGGGCCAGTTAATTGAACTCCAGCCTTTATGATGTTACTGTGTCATGAAGTCTTTCTTATCCAAGTGCGATGGGCTGCTTTAGGCTGGGCCCCGGGGAAACTGAGATGAGTGAGATCTGGAAGACACGGTGTTTCTAATATCCTGCTGGGGCCCTGGATGTGCTTCAGTGCACCATGTTCAGGGAATGACCATGAACAAAGCAAGGGTATCTGCCTGTCGATCTCCTCATGAAAGGAAATCTCTCCAGGATGCTGGCCTGCAGCCCGATCTCTCCAACACAGAGGAACAGACTCTTGGTTCCTGGTAAGAATATAGCTCAGCAGCTCTTGTCCCTTTACGTATCTCTGAAAGTGATACCGGCCAGGCTGGGGCGAGGGAAGTATAGGGCCATAGTACATCATTGACCGCATTCATTGGTTAAGACCCAGGCTCTGCTGCCAGAATGAATTCAAATTCCAAGTCTACCAGTCACGGGTTAGGCAGCCTTGGACAGTTTCTTACCCTTTTCTCATTTGTTAAAATAAGCACATTAGCAGTATCCACTTGATAGGGTTATTATGAAGATATGTGACTGAGCATATGTGAGGTGCCTAGAATAATGCTCAACGTACAGAAAATATGCAATATGTATTAGGTATCTAATATTATTTTAGGAAAAAAAATCTCCTGAGAACAGCACCGGGAAATAAGAGTGCCTGTGTGTACTCTGCTACTACAGTGCCTCTGCATTCAGGGTTAGCTGGGACTATGACAGCACTTCCTGGAAAGACAAGCCTCTTGAAACCTCACCCCCATTCTGAAGATCGATCCGTACTTTTCCAGGACAAAACAGTTGCAGGGAAGAAAGGCGACAGGACGAGCATTAAGATAGACGAGGTGTGATGTTCTTTGACTAGAAAATGTGGCCTGGGCCGGGCATGGTGGCGCACGCTTGTAATCCCAGTGCCTGGGAGGCTGAGACAGGAGGATCGCACAGGTTCGACGCCAGCCTCAGCTACTTAGTGAGGCTCTCGGTAACTTGGTGAGACCCTGTTTCCAAATCAAGTAAGTCTGGGAGTATAACCCGGAGGTAGAAAAGCCTGTGGGTTCCACCCCCAGTACCACCAACCCCCCCAGAAAAAAAAACCCCACCAAAACTATCTTTATGAAAGGTATATAGCAGTGTGAGGAAAAGCTTGTGATATTACAATTCAAAAACAGCTAAAATCTTTTTTATAAATACAATTGGGTGCATCTTTAGAAAGATAAATAATACATTTGTAAGCTTTTATTTTGGCTCAGGTAAGTTATATCATAAATGGAAGCTGAGCTTGGTTTTCTATTATCAAATGCAACACAGCTATGGTCTGAATATTTGTGTTACTCTAAAGTTGATTTGTTGAAAATACTACCCAGCCATCCCCCAAGTGAGGGTACTAGGAGGTGGGGCTTGGGGGAGGTGATGAGGTCATGGGAGCAGGGCCCTCCTGAATGGGATGGGGAAAAAAGCTAAGTTGCAGAGGCTGGCAGAGAATCTGTGATCCTCCTGCCTCAGCCTCCAAAATTCTGGGATTACCGGCAGGTGCCACCACACCTGGATGGAAAAAAAAGGGGAGCCTAGAAAGCACCCTTGCTCCTGCCCCCACGTGAGGGCAGTAAGAAGGTGCTGTCTAGGAGCCAGAGAACAGGACCCGACCAGCACTTTGATCTCGGCCTTCTTAGCATCCAGCACTGTGGGGAATAAATTTCTGTGGTTTATCATCTACACAGTGTATGGTATTTTTTTTATAGCAGCCTGAATAGACAAAGACTAAGCTAGAGTGTTACATATTTAGTTTACTGTTTTTATAAGTGAATCAAAGACAGGTAATTTGGCTTTGATAAGTTCAAATTTGACACAGTATCCTTGTGGTTAAAAAAAGAAAACTGGGACTCCGAGCATGGTGGTGCACGCTTGTAATCCCCGCGCTTGGGAGGCAGAGACAGGAGGATCGTGCTGGTTCAAAGTCAGCCTCGCTGGCTTAAGAGACCCTATTTCCAAATAAAAAGTATAAAATAGGTCTGGGAGTGTAGCCCAGAGGTAGAAGGGCTTCCAGGAACCCCAGTACCACCAAAAAAAAAAAAGAAAGAAAAAAAAAAGAAAAAGAAAAGAAAAGAAAAGAAAAAGAAAACTGGGAGCCGGGCCTGGTGGCCCACGCTTGTAATCCCAGTACTTGGGACACTGAGAAAAGAGGATTGCACTTCACCGTCAGCCTCAGCTACTTAGTGAGGCCCTTCGCAATTTAGTGAGACCCTGTTTCAAAAATAAAGAATAAGCCGGGCGTGGTGGTGCACACCTGTAATCCCAGCATTTGGGAGGCTGAGACAGGAGGATTGTAGGTTCTCGGCCAGCCTCAGCTACTACTTAGTGAGGCCCCCTGCAACTTAATGAAACCCTGTTTCAAAATAAAGGATAAAAATAGGGCTGGGGGTGTAGCTTGGAGGTAGAATGCCCCTGGGTTCCATCCCCAGTACTGCAAAAAAAAAATAAATAAATAAATAAAAAATGAATCTGGGGGTATGGCTCAGAGGTAGAATGTCCCTGGGTTCCATCCCCAGTACCACAAAAGAAGAAAGAAAGAAAGAAAGAAAGAAAGAAAGAAAGAAAGAAAGAAAGAAAGAAAGAAAGAAGTAAAGACAGAGGTCAATTGCCACCGTCTTTGGATTCCAGGCTAAGGTGTTGGGATCTGAGTGTGGTGTATGTGGGAGTCCACTTACATGCTTAGAGACAAAGAGTTATTTTAGGACACAATTTGGCAGGAGGAATAGGAAGGAAACGAGTGGGAGGAGTCTGGGGTGAGGAGTTAAGGGGACCCAGAGGCCAGACCTTTCCCTTGCTGTTCATTTCCCCCAAACCCCACTCACCACCACCATTAAAATACCATGAGCATTTAAGCATTGTCCATCTTTAAGTAGTTTTTCAGCCAAAGGGAAAAATAATAAATCAATCTTAATGAAAACTGTCAACTTTCTTCCCAAGTCATGTCAACCAGGGGTCAGCAACCTTTTTTTTAAAAGGTCCATATAGTCATTAATTTAGGCTTTGAGAGTCATGTGTCATAATTATGCAACTCTACCACTAGAGAAAGAAAGAAGCCGTGGACAATAGAGGAAGGACTGAGTGTGGCAGTGTGCCCATAAAACTTTATTTACAAAAATAGGCTGGGGGATGGCTTTGATACACAGGCCATAAAAGAACATTAAGCGTTAATTTGCTTAGAAAATAATTCTGTGATTCTTCTACATCTCTGAAGTCTTCCTGATCCTCTCCCCAAGACACTTCCCATGCACCTATCCCCCTCCGCCACCCCTATTCACAGAGGAAGTCAAACCTGTGATGATACCTAGGGTAATTATCTCAGGTGGAATAATGAGCAAAGCTGAGTAGGGGCAGGCAGAGGCTAAGAGTTAGACCTAGATTTGAATCCTACCTTTGGGAATCATGTGACCTTAGAGTAAACAACCTCTCTGAGCCACCATCGATTCATGGACGAGATGGAGCTAATAGGCACAAATTTACAGGGCTATTGTAAGGATTAAAAATGTGTCGAGCATCCGTCCTAATCCATGGCATAGAATGGGTCCTCAATAAATAGTAGTTATTAACATACACCAACTCTATAAATAGCAGAGTCAAAGAGGACAGATCCAACCTGAAGAAGAGAATTCCCTTGCCCATCCAGACTTGAGGCCAGTAGGGGCACAGGATGAGAAGGAAAGGAAACCTCTTAAACACACAAGGCTGGAGGAGAAAACAACCCACTGTTGGAAGACACTGCTGCAAGACAGATTACTATCAAAAGCTCTGGGTTAATCATTAATTAGACAGCCCCCACTGCAGCAGATCCACTTGGCCTGGCTGTTGGCAGTTGGGGAACGTCGTCGCATGCTTCCATTGAAGTAATAAGATCCTGCTGTTCATCCCCCGACTCTCAACAGCTGGTGAGTGGGAGAACCTGAAGTAAACAGCCTCCTCTGCCTTCACTCTTCCGGGCTCAGGAGGCCCATCACCTTTTCTTCAGCTGAAAAATAAACACATCAGAAGAATGAATGCTTGGGAAGAATTAGAAGAATGTCACAGTGAGAAGCAATCAATACCAGAAGTAACGTGGGATCATTTTTAGATGTTATGAAATGTAAGAATGCACACATAAGACACACAGATTAACAAATAAAAAGGACCTCTCAGAGAGCGCCTCCAAACCCTGATTCTACTCCCTTATCAGCTTCATATTGGTGAGCAAGATATTTAACTCCCGTGTCTACATTTCTCCAAGTAACAAATGAAGATAATCATGGTATGTTCATCTAAAGTCGTTGTGAGATTTAAGTGCATTAATACAAAGTGCTTAGAACTGTGCCTGACACTGGGTAAAAAAGGCCAGATCCATTTGCTGTTATTGATATTAGTATTATTCTTTAACAAAGATGGTTTAGGATAGTTGAATTGAGACAAACCTATGAGTCAGATTCAAAGTTAATCTGAATAAAATCTGAGTCTATGAGTCTACTCTCAAAAACCCACACCTGGAATCTCAATGGAATTTGTGGTTTTTCACTCCTCTAATTCAGCTATCAGTGTCACACTGAGGATGATGGGAGTTCCTGTAGTTGGGTTCAATTCATGAAAGTAAATGAGCAAATAAACTGAAGATAAAAATAACAAGACTGGCCAGGCGTTATGGTGCACGCTTGTAATCCCAGCATTTGGGAGGCTGAGACAGGATGATCTCAGTTCAAGGACAGCCTCAGCTACTTAGTGGGGCCCTTTTGCAACACAGTGAGACCCTGTTTCAAAATAAAGAATAAAAAACAGGTCTGGGGGTGTCGCTTGGAGGTCGAATGCCCCTGGGTTCCATCCCTAGTACTGCAAAAATAAATAAATAAATAAATAAATAAATAAAATAACAATGCTGTCATTGGGCAAAAGGACATCCTCATTCTTAGGAAATACACATTGAAGTATTTAGCCCTGATGTATGTTAATTACTCTCCACGGAGTCAAAAGTAGGAGGGGAAAAGGGAGGCAGAGAGAAAAAGAGACCATGCAAATGGGTTAATGTTTCTTGGTGGATGTTATGTAACATGGTAACCTCTGCACCCTTCTTACAGCTTTTCCACAAGTTTGAAATCATTTTTCAATGCCTTTTTAAAAAGCTCAGGATGAGTTAACAATAAGAGAAGTGCAGACTCAACTTGACTATCAAACAGGCACAGGACAACTGCAGAGCAAGCAGAAGCGACCAGGTAGTCCTACCGCGCGATGCCTTTGAACAAGGGGATAGGAAGCAGTTGTATGATTCAATTATCTAATGGTGTCAGGCAAAGATCTTATCCACCTGTCTCTTCAGTAGGCTCTGCTTGTCTCCAGATGCCTGGTGTCACTAAGAATAACATTGCTCAACCCTTGCCTTAAATTTCATTATAGGGCTATCGTCCCGATACTTTCGTTTCACATTTCAATTATGGCCTCTTTGCTGATCCTGCTACCTCAGATTGCTTCTCTACTTCCTTCCATTTGGCCAGCTGCAGACAGAATCAAGCCCTGGACCACTGCTTTTGCTGCATCGCTCAAGAAATTAACGAAATCAAGCAATTACACTGGCTCTCTATGTTCTCCAGCCCCTCCTCTACACTTAGCTATTTTACAGGTTACACGTCTTATATTTTGACTTGCAGTTTTAGCTTTCATGATTTTCTTTTTTTCCCTGACCACTGGAAATAACAGGTCCTATAATTAGACTGACACTCGATACTGGTTGACTCTTAGTTACGGTCACGTGGCTAAGACAGTAGGCTCATGCCAAAGCTGTGATTTGGCTGAGATTGATAAAAAGGACTTTACAATTATTTTTTATTTAAATTTTAGATTAGATTTTAGATTACATTTTTATTTTAGATTAGAGGTTCATAGAAGACTTACAAAGATAGTGCAGAGAGTTCCTATCTACCCCACACCTAGCTGCTTCTACTAACATCTTTGTCACTGTGTATTCGTCATTATGTATGTACTTGTCACAACTAATGAGCTAACATTGGTAGATAGCTATTAACCCCATATTTTATTAATTTTTCCTAATTTCCTGTTCTGTTCCAGGATCCCATCTAAGAAACTCTATTACATTTAGCTTTCGTCCTATTTTAAAATTTTTTAAAATTTATTTATTTTTTGGTGGTATTGGGGTTCCTGGAAGCCCTTCTACCTCTGGGCTATACTCCCAAACCCATTTTATTTTTGGAAACAGGGTCTCTTAAGCCAGCGCAGCTGTCTTTGAACCTGCACGATCCTCCTGTCTCAGCCTCCCAAACACGGGGATTACAAGCGTGCGCCACCACACCCGGCTCATCCTATTTTTAAATAAAAAATATTTTTTAAATCAAATACTACTCTTAAAGTGTGTAATCTGATTGAATAAGATTTCATAAGACACTTCAGTACTGTGTTCCTTCCCACTACCCTGAACATAAAAATATTTAAACATAATCTAGCTCATCCCAAAGAGTGATTAAAACATTCACCTCAAAGCTTCCTGAATTTTCTTTGTGTCAGATTCTTTGGTGATCCAGAACACCTTTCTCAGACATAAAGTCCAGGGCTATTTCAAATAAACTGGTCAAAGAAAGTTTTGTTTCCTATACAGGATAAAATAATTCCTTTGGGCCAGGCACTGTGGCCCACACCTGTAATCCCAGTACTCGGGAGGCTGAGATAGGAGGATGGCAGTTGAAGCCAGCCTCAGCAACTTATTGAATATCTAAGCAATGTAGGGAGATCCTGTTTCCAAATAAAAAATAAAAAACAAAAAAACCAGACTGAGTGCATAGCTCACAGATAGAATGCTCTGGGCTCAATCCCTAGCAACACACACACACACACACACACACACACACACACACACACACACACACAATTCCTCACAGAGCAACTTGTATGGGGAATCCTGAAATCGCATGTTTGATCCAAACACATATTGCTAAAATGAACTTTCAGTACTTAGCTGAGGAAAGTACTCAGAAACATCATTTCCCATAGTACTCATACTTCACAGGCCCTTTAAGGAAATTATGGTTTAATCTGCCAGTGACTTTCCTTTGGTTTGGTCCTGGGCAGGCAGTCTATTCACCCTGCTTAGAGATTCACAGAGCTAATTACCAGTGTGGGTAATTGTTTTGTCTAGCCTCTCATTCTGGATCTGCACTCTTTCTGATTCCTTCTTCTTTCCCTGCCTGGCCAGAGTAGAATAAAACAAGTTTATGAAAACAGCTAGCCAAGTGACCCTGTTCCTCCCAGCAGAGGTGGGCAATTTTGCCTGGAATGGTAGCAAACATCTGTAATCCCAGTACTTAGACAACTGAGACAGGAAGATCACAGGTTCAAGATCAGCCTCAGCAACTTACTGAGATGCTCGGTAAACCTAGTGAGACCCTGTTTCAAAATGAAAATTTAAAGAAAGAGCTAAGGATCTAGTTTGGAGGTAGAATGCCTCTAGGTTCAATTCCCTGCACTATTACTACTACTACTACGAAGAAATGAGCAATTTTTCACTCTCTCTCTGAAGGATAGAAACAATATCCTGTATAATATTTTTTTACATAGAACTACATTTAAATATAAAAGCCTTTAGCATCTTATAAAGGGCTAAGAGCTATAAAAATTTCAGAAAAATAAGAATATTTTTAAAGTGAAAGCAACCTTTTCCAAATGAAATAATTGGCATAAAATTTTAAACAGGCAACATAGAAATTTTATCAATTACATCTTTTGATGCTTCTATTAAGTGTTTGAAACCCCAATAAAAGTTAAGTGGTGCTTTTTTCTTTTTCCTTTTTCTTTTTCTTTTCTTTTCTTTTTTTTTTACATGGTACTGTGGATGAACCCAGGGTCATTATTTCTCTGAGCTACACACCCTGGCCCTGTTTTATTATTTTATTTTGAAATAAAGTCTCCCTAAGTTGCTGAACCCCTCACTAAGAATCTGAGACTGGCCTCAAACCTGTGCTCTTCCTGTTTTAGCCTCCCAAGTACTGGGGTTACTGGTATGTGCCACCATACTAAGCTGTTTAATGTATTTTTAGCTTTTATAGAATATCTCATTAAGTACATGTATAATCCTTTAAACATTTCCCCAATGTGCTATTTGATGGCAATATGTTCACTTATTTTGTTCACCTTTGTACCCTCAGCATTTAAACAAAAAAAAAAGGGGGGGGGACACTCAGGAACTGAGTGAATACAAAGTGATTTTAACTAGAGCAAAGAGCTTACCAAGAGCTGTGTGTATGCATGTCCCTATCACTCTGCACTTCATTATGATGTGAGATTATAGTGCACCAATAGAGTATATTTTTAAAAAGTGAATTTAAATAATTTCAGCTGGGCGTGGTGGCGCACGCTTGTAATCCCTGCGCTTGGGAGGCTGAGACAGGAGGATCACACGGGTTCGAAGCCAGCCTCAGCTGGCTTAAGAGACCTTGTTTCCAAATAAAATATAAAATAGGTCTGGGAGTGTAGCCCGGAGGGAGATAGTCCCTGGGTTCCATCCCCACTACCACCAAAAATAAAATAAAATAAGATAAAAATAAAATAAAGATAATTTCAAATTCCTAGTCTCATCTATTTTTTTTTAACATATCCTAACTTCTTTTAGCTAGTTACCTTTTCTCACTTGACCCATTTTCTTTTTCAAAAAACAGGAAACAGAGTGACCGTTTTCTTTAGTTATGATCTTGGTGTGATAGGTATATTGTTCCTTAACCGTCTCCAGCATATCTGAAATGTCTGTCTCACTCTCACATTCGCTGCATAGTTCAGATAGAGAATTCTTGAAAGCCTCATTCCACACCCCTCTAGCTCCTCGGGCTCTGCTGAGAAAGCCAAGGTCCTGCTGATTCTTGATACTTTTCCTGTACGTAACCCCGCCACGTGCACACGCTCCACCACCCTTCTCGCTCTCTCTCTTTAAAAGCTTCAGGAACTTCTCTTTCCCCCGGTGTTTTGGAATTACTTGATGACAGACTTCGGTATCAGTCTATTTTGCCCATTTTTCTAGACAATTGATGGCCATTCCTAATCTAGAAATATATAAATTTAACTTATAAGTTACTTTTCATGAATTTCATCTCCTTGATTCTATTTACTATCTTCTTCCACTTCCTCCCTCTTCCTATGATGTCCTTCTCCTCCTCCTTCTCCTCCTCTTCCTCCTCCTCCTCCTCTGTCTCTCTCTGTCTCTGTCTCTCTCTGTCTGTCTCTCTCTTTCTCCCTCTCCCCCTCTCTCCTGTTGTTTTGATATTGAATCTCCTGGAATACATCTCCAATTGTATCCCTTCCACCTTGCTTTTCCTCTATTTTCTGAGTCATTTCATCAGATTCATCCTCTAACCATTCTCGTAAGGTTTACATTTATTTTTCACTTTCCGTGTTTTTTTTTGTGTGTGTGTGGTACTGGGGGTTGAACCCAGAGGTATTCTACCTTGGTGCCATACCCCCAACCCGATTTTTATTTATTTGGAAACAAGGTCTCCCTTGGTTGATAAGAATCTCACTGCTTGCTGAGGCTGTCCCCAAACCTGCGACCCTCCTGTCACACCCTCCCAAGTACCTGGATTACAGGCATGCATCACCATGCCCTAGTCACTTTTAATTTTTTAGAGCTCCTTTTTTGTTCTCTGAATAGTCCTCTTTTAAATATCAAAAGTAGTTTCATGGATACAATCTTTTCTGTTATCTGAGTTTAGAAATGTGTGTGTGTGTGTGTGTGTGTGTGTGTGTGTGTGTGTGAGAGAGAGAGAGAGAGAGAGGGGGGGGGGGTGGGGAGGAGAGGAGAGGAGAGGAGAGGAGAGGAGAGGAGAGGAGAGGAGAGGAGAGGAGAGAAGCGAGATGGGAGATTGAACCTAGGAGCATTCTACGTACACACCACATCCCCAGCCATTTTTATTATTTTATTTTGAGACAGGGTCTCTGAATTGCTAAGGGTCTCACTAAGTTGCTTAGGCTGGCCTTGAACCTGTGATCCTCCTGCCTCGGCCTCCAGATTGCAGGCGTGTGCCACCATGCCAGGCTGAGTTTAGTAACTTTTGAAAAATATTTTCTTGTACCTTACAGCCCTCCCCACTGCGACCCTCCCCACGTTTTTGATGTTGTCTTTCTCTCTTGCTTTGCTCACTTTCATAGTAGAAGCTTGCCTCCAGGATCTGGTATTTATTTAAGAACGGAAGTACTAAACTGGAAATTTTGCCTAGTGTGGTGGCACACAGCTGTAATCCCGGTACTTGAGTGGCTGAGACAAGATTGCGGGTTTGAGGCCAGCCTCAGCAATTTAGCAAGACCCTTAGTGAGAGCTACGCCTGGCAGTACAGCTTGGAGATAGAATGTCCTTCGGTTCAATCCCTAGTGCCACTGAAAATTAATTGGAGGAAGTTTTTTATTTATAGGTAATGATCATTTTTACTACAGATCACCCAACGAGGTCATTTAGTTGAAAAGCCTCATCCTTGCCCCATACATATTAAAATTTAGATCAGAGTCGCCAGAGAAAGATCTTCCAGTCTCTTGGTTGGTGGCTGAACAGTGGTTGCTAGAATTCTGGGAGCCAAGAGTGGGGAGAAAGCCTTCTCTGCTTTCAGAATGTCACTTAATCTCCCTGACTTGATATCTCACCCCTATTTCTGATGTCCCCCAAGTCCTGTTTGATCCTACAGAGAACACCATTCTACTCTGCTGGGGATTAGAAGGGGCATTTGCCTGGTTGCACAGAATAGGTAATTATAGCTGGAAGATAATTTTTTTTTTTTTTGGTGGTACTGGGGATGGAACCCAGGGGCCTTCTACCTCCGGGCTACACTCCCAGACCTATTTTATATTTTTTTAAATTTGGAAACAGGGTCTCTTAAGCCAGCGCAGCTGGCTTCAAACCTGCATGATTCTCCTGTCTCTGCCTCCCAAGCACAGGGATTACAAGCGTGCACCACCACGCCTGGCTAGCAGGATGGGAGACAGTGAATCCTTATAATCATAACAAAGGCTTGCACAGGAGATAATGGGTGGGCCTATTCCTGCATCAGGTCAGGGGGAGGTAAAAAGAGGATTGGTTAAGCAGGGTGGAAGATAATGAATCCGTATAAAAATTGCTCTATATTCAAAAACTTCAGTGCCGTATTTTCAAGGCACTCCACTACATCCCTCTGATGTAGTGCTTTATTATTCTGTCCCTTCTTTCTACCTTTGTAATAATAAAATTTGCTTAAGCTTGCAAACAAAACAAAACAAAAAAAAAGAAGTCTGAGCTACCTTCCTGACCTTGCTGTGATATATAAAATCTTGTGCTAAGCAGAAAACTATTTTTGTTGATGGGTTCTAGGTTAGACTTCTTGTGCCAGCTGTCAAGACTGAATATTACCAGCCACAAACTATACCATGCTATTCCATTATGGCAACCACATTGCAACAGAGCTTGGGTCTCTAAAGACAGTTTCCTGGCCAGGAGAATCATTGTTTTTACATGCCTTCTTACAACCTGCTTGTTAATAATCTAATGTCATTCTGGATAAGTTTTACAGAATCCTGCAGAAGACTCTCTGCCCTCACTTTATTATACACAAACAATAAGGTTTTATTACCTTCAACAAGGAGTAGCTTGAAGAGATAGTTGGCCTACTAGTTAATTATTAGCAATGAGGAGGGCTATAAATGAGCTATTCAAACACTAGCATTATTCAACTGTTTTTTGACCTCTAAAAAACATATTAGTTTCCTACAGTCAACTTATTGTCTTCAGTAGAAGAGTTTATGTTGGAAGTATGCTGGGAAATAAAAACCCACAAATCAAAGCTGTTTTTTTTTTTTTAATGTGTATGTTGTACTGGAGATAGAAACCAGGGGTATTCTTCCTCCAAGCTACATTCCCAGCCCTATTCTATTTTTATTTTGAAACAGGGTTTCACTAAGTACCTGAGGATTTTGCTAACTTTCTGAGGCTGTCCTCGAATCTGTGATCTTCCTATCTTGGTTACCCAAGTACTGGGATTACAGGCGTGCATCACCATGCCCAGCTTCAAAATTGCTTTTCTTAATGTATAGCACAGAGTAGGGGCTCAAAATACTTCTCAGGTGAATTTGAGGGTGCTGAGATGGGCATATGGAGTTAAATCTGCCTTAAAATGACTAGGTTTAAAATTCTTTTGGCCCAGCTATGTGGACTGGAATTTGGGCCTTCTTTGTCCATTGGTACCAAAGGAGACTTTGGGAGATGCTCAGTGTTCCATCTTCTTTTCAGGTATATACCCTTGTTATGATCCTCACATCCCTGGTAGGGGTTGAACCTCCTGCCCTGGCAGGTAAGAGCAGGGGCTCCTGTCAAAGATGCTCCAGGTACTCCTTTGAGAACAAAATGTACTCATTTCACTGCAGTACATCAAAAGTTTAGATAAGCCGGGCGTGGTGGCGCACGCTTGTAAACCCCGTGCTTGGGAGGCTGAGACAGGAGGATCGCACAGGTTCGAAGCCAGCCTCAGCTACTTAGTGAGGCTCTCAGCAACTTAGTGAGACCCTGTTTCCAAATAAAATATAAAAATATTTTTATTTGGGAGTATGGCCCGGAGGTAGAAAGCCCCTGGGTTCCACCCCCAGTACCACACACACACACACAAAAGTTTAGATAAGAGATAGAAAGTGATGGAATAGAATTGTGAGTCTAGAAATAAACCCATTCATCTATGGGCAAATGATTTTGACCTTGACAAGGGTGCCAAGACCATTCAATGGAGAAACAAATAGTCTTTAAATACAGGGTGATGGGACAACAGGATATTCACATTCAGAAGAACAGTGAACACCTTCCTCACTCCATATACACCATATACAATATTTACACAAACAGTTCAAAGATATAAATGCATGAGTTCAAACAAAAGAACTCTCAGAAGAAAATTTAGGGGTAAAACTTTATGACCCTGAATTGGGCAATGGTTTCTTTAATATCAAAACCTAGGGAAAACATAATTTCATCAAAATTAAAAACTTGCTGGAGCTGAGTGTGGTGGCACACACTTGTAATCCCAGCATTTGGGAGGCTGGGGCAGGAGGATTTCAGGTTCTCAGCCAGCCTCAGCTATTACTTAGTGAGGCCCTCCACAACTTAGTGAGACCCTGTTTCAAAATAAATAATAAAAAATAGGCAAAAAATAGGGCTGGAGATGTAGTTTGGAGGTAGAATGCCCCTGGGTGTTGGTACTGCAAAAACAAACAAACAAACAAACAAACAAACAAACAAACAAAAAACTTGCTGGGCTGGTGGCATACATGTCTAATATCCAGTAATTGGGAGGTTGAGACAGGAGGATCACAGTTCAAGACCAGTCTCAGCAACCTAGCAAGACCCTGTTTGAAAACAAAAAGTTAAAAAAGGGGCTATTGTATGGCTCAGAGTTAGAATGTTTCTGGGTTTAATCTCCAGTAACACACATACACACATACACAGACAAAAAAAAATTTTTAACTTATGTTTTAAAGGATACTATATATAACCCCAGCCTATTATTATTATTATTATTATTAATTTTATAGTGCTGGGGATTGAACCCAATCTACACCCCCAGCCTAACTTTATTTTTTCTTTAGAAACAGGGTCCCACTAAGTTACTAGGCTGGTCTTGAACCTGTGATCTTCCCATCTCAGCCTCCCAAGTACTGGGATTACAAGCATGCACCCCAAAGGTGACAAGATGTGTCTCCCAGGTGTGGGAAATGGGGATGATAATGGACTTCTGTACATATGTCAACTGGTAGAACCATTCTGCAGGGCAATTTGGTAAGATGTATCAACATCCGTAAAGTGGACCCTTTCCAAAAGTCTGTGTTAAGAAGTGAATCAGCAGGAGAGTAAAGATATCTCTACAATAAAAACATTATATATAACATTTTAATAATAAAACAGTAATAGGAGGGCATGATGACTCACTCAGAAAAGGTTCTCAAGAAAAAGCAGTTGACACTATTGTTGTTTGAAAATTTCAAAAGATTTAGAAGCAAAAAAGTAATGAGGAGCCCGGCGTGGTGGCGCACACTTGTAATCCCAGCATTCGGGAGGCTGAGACAGGAGGCTCGAGCAGGTACTCGAGCAGGTACATGAACAGTCTCAGCTACTTAGTGAGGTCCTTGCAACTCAGTGAGACCCTGTTTCAAAAATAAAGAATAAAAACCAGGGATGGGGGGATATAGCTTAGAGGTAGAATGCCTCTGGGTTCCGTCCCCAGTACAGAAAAAAAGAAAAAGAAAGAAAAAGAAGAAGAAGAAGAAGAAGAAGAAGAAGAGGAGGAGGAGGAGGAGGAGGAGGAGGAGGAGGAGGAGGAGGAGGAGGAGGAAGAAAAAGCAGTGGTGAACTGAAAATGTGTAGACTGAAACTTTCTGAATTAAATACAATGTTATAACAAGAGCTATAAAATATAATACATTCTTGGGACATAAAGGGAATGCTAATGTCAACATATATCAAAGATCAAACAGAAAATAGATGTTAACAGACCGATGCATGGGGTAACCCCAGCAATTCTGCTTTAATAACTCTGACATCGCCACCTTGTGGAATTAGTTACAAATTACATATACCATGGAATTGGAGGGTTTATTTTGAAGCAATTTCTATAGAAAGGCTAGATCACGCAAATATTCTTTATAAAAATAGCATGTAACAACATATTTAAATTGCACATAATTATTATTTTTTGGTGGTGCTGGGGTTCCTGGAAGCCCTTCTACCTCCGGGCTACAGTCCCAGACCTAATACTTGTCCATTATATATGTTATATGTACATATATGTTATATGTACATACACATGTCCATTATATATGTTATATGTACATATATATGTTTCATATATATGTTTCATATATATATATATATATATATATATATATATATATATATATATATATATATATATATATTATATATATTGGAAACAGGCTCTCCTAAACCAGCGCTGCTGGCTTCAAGCCTGCGTGATCCTCCTGTCTCTGCCTCCCAAGTGCAGGGATTACAAGTGTGCGCCACCACGCCCAGCCACATAATTATTTTAAAAATAAAATTTTAAATGTAGAAAGTGGTAAAATTATAATAAGTTTGGCAAAAATCACCAAAATTCTATCATTACAATGCAGTAATATCATTTGAAATTATTTCTATTTCATTCTATTTTACTTTAATCCCAAGGTTAATATTATATTCTTATTTTTCATGCTATTACATTCTTCATAGCACAATGTTTTTGATGGATGCTTGACATTATTTTGAAAGGATATTCCAGACCTTTACTCAACAAGTCCTTAATGCTGGACATCTACACTGCTTCCAAGAAAAATGCCAGTTTACTGTTATGGAATCTGCGTAAAAATGTGCTTAAATCTGTTTAAAATGTGTTATTACAGAGGCAATGTGAAATTAGTTTTTTTTTTTTTTTTTTTTTGGTGGTACTGGGGATGGAACCCAGGGGCCTTCTGCCTCTGGGCTACACTCCCAGACCTATTTTATATTTTATTTAGAAACAGGATTACAAGTGTGTGCCACCAGGCCTGGCTGCAATTAGTAATTTATAAGATAAGTAAAAATAAGAAAACAAACCTGGCATGGTGGCACACGCTTGTAATCCCAGCTTTTGGGAGGCTAGGACAGGAGGATTGTGGTTTGAGGACAGCCTCAGCTACTATTTAGTGAGGCCCTTTGCAACTCAGTGAGACCCTGTTTCAAAATAAAAAATAAGCGGGGATGGTGGCGCACGCTTGTAATCCCCGCGCTTGGGAGGCTAAGACAGGAGGATCGCACAGATTTGAAGCCAGCCTCAGCTACTTAGTGAGGCTCTCAGCAACTTAGTGAGACCCTGTTTCCAAATAAAATATAAAATAGGTCTGGGAGTATAGCCCGGAGGTAGAAAGCCTCTGGGTTCCACCCCCAGTACCACCAAAAAGAAAAAAAAAAATAGGGATGGGGGTGTGGCTCAGAGTTTGAATGCCCCTGGGTTCCATCCCCAGTATTGCAAAATAAATAAATAAATAAACAAATAAATAAAAAGAAAACAAACTACAGTCACAGTTTTTCAACCCAGATAACTACTGTAACACCTTGAAGATTTTTTTGCATATATATATATATATTTGCATATATATCATAAATGGACAAGTACATAAGCATAATTTTTATGAGATGATGTGAAGCAAACAGGATATATGAGAAAAAAACATCAGGGCACACAATTGGTTGCTGAAGGTCTGTCTGAGGGAAAAGAGTAAGTGTGGACTTTTAGGGTGAAAAACTGGACATTTGAAAAGCTGGTTTTGAAAAAGGGTCTCAGTAAATTGCTGAGCCTAGCCTTGAACCTGCAATCCTCCTGTTTTAGCTCCCCAAATATTGGGATTACAGGCATGCATCACCATCCCTGGCTTGATGAGTATTTTATTTATTTATTTATTTATTTATTTATTTGTTTGTTTGTTTGTTTGGTGGTACTGGGGTTCCTGGAAACCCTTCTACCTCCGGGCTACACTCCCAGACCTATTTTTATATTTTTTAAATTTGGAAACAGGGTCTCTTAAGCCAGCGAAGCTGGCTTCGAACCAGTGCGATCATCCTGTCTCCACCTCCCAAGCGTGGGGATTACAAGCGTGTGCCACCACACCCGGCTTATTTTTTTATATTTTATTTGGAAACAGGGTCTCACTAAGTTGCTCAGAGCCTCACTAAGTAGTGAGGCTGGCTTTGAACCTGTGAGATACTCCTGTCTCAGCCTCCCAAGTGCAGGGATTACAAGCGTGTGCCACCACGCCTGGCTTGATGAGTATTTTAGAAAGCTCACTCTGCCTGTTCTGTGTCAGAGAATAAGAGGAAAGAGTGTGGGAAGGGAGGCCAGTTAGGGTGGTACTGCAATAATCCAAATGAAATGATGGGAGAATGGAGTAGGGTAGATGTAACGGTTGGATATGAGATATGACAAGACTCATAGCGTATGAGGGAGTAGAAGGCTGGTTAATCCAGATAGTTAGCAGAGGCACTGCATCAAGATGGCCATCAACATTTGCAGAGTCTGAGGCAGGAGGACTAATAGAAGACCCCATCCCAGCCTCTCCCCACTCTTGCTTTGGCCCATGCTGTGAGAGGGTTTGCATGCTCAGCTATGGACAGCTGAGCCCTCAGATCCAAGCTCCATCCACATTGCCTGACACAGCAACAGCCAGCGTCTACCCTTGCGGTGTGGGTTTCTGGAGAGGAGCCCTATTCAAGCCTTGTCTTTGCATGAGGGTATTTTAGGGTCCTGGTTTTCTGAAATATGGTCTGGGGCTTGGGGTGGATGCAACCTTAGCCCCATGGATTTCTTGCCCTATGGAAGAAGATTGGAAGAAAGAAGACATGAGCAGAGACCCTAGTGTCAGGGCCTAGAGATGGTACCAACTGCATCTCATTAAAACTATATATGAAAATCTTTTTTTTTTTTTTGGTACTGGAGATTGAACCCAGGGGTGTTCTACTTCCGAGCCACACCTCCCAGCTCTATTTTATTTTTTATTATGAAACATGGTATTGCTAATTTGCTAAGGGTTGTTGACACTGGCCTCAAACCTGCAATCTTCCTGTCTCAGCATCCCAAGTACTAGGAAGTACTATCTCCAAGTACAGGCATGTGACACCATGTCTGGCTGAAAAATATCTTGTCATCCACAAAGTACAGCACTGTACAGTTGAATGTATACTCTCCTATATCAATGTTTCCCAATTCTTCCTTGTTCATCTTTCTCTGTGGCTCTCAGTTTAATTTCTTTGAGTGTGGGTATGTGTGTGTGCTACTGGGGATTCAACTCAGGGACATTTTGCCCCTGAGCCATACTCCCAGCCCTTTTTACTTTTAATTTTAAAAGAGTCTTGCTAAGTTGCGAGGCTGGCTTTACACCTGCCGTCCTCCTGTCTTAGAAGCCCAAGTACTGGGATTACAGGCACGTGCCACCACACTAGGCTAGTTTAATTTAATCTACTATGAAGTTGGCAAAATAAATAACCACTTCCTTGGCTACTTGAACATTGTATTTTTTTCTGTATCCAAGGTGTACCAATCCCCCCAAATATCCATACCTTCTTTATACATTGGCTCTGTGTGTGGGGGTGGGGGGTACTGGGGGTTGAATCTAGGAGTATTCTACCTCTGTGTGACACTCCCAGCCCTATTTTTATTCTTTATTTTGAAACAGAGTCTCACTAAGTTACAGAGGGCCTCACTAAGTAGCTGAGGCTGGCCGTGAACCTGCGATCCTCCTATCTCAGCCTCCCAAATACTGGGATTGCAAGCATCTGCCACCACTCCCAGCTTTATACATTGGCTTTTATCCTGGATGGCATCCAGTGCCTGCTTTGAGTTAATACAGCTAGAATGACTTCCCTAGCCTAGTGTGGTGGCACATACTTGTGATCCCAGTACTTGGGAAGCTGAGACAGAAAGATCATAGGTTCATGGCCAGCCTTTGCTACTTAGTGAAGCCCTCTGCAACTCAGTGAGACCTTAACTCAAAATTAAGAATAACAGATAGGGATGGGGGTGTAGCTCAAAGGTTTCAGAATGTCTCTGGGTTCAAGCCCTAGTTCCACAACAAAAAAAAACAATAACAACAAAAACCTTCCTGTATACTTTGGAACATGATAGGCTTGGAATGACATCTTGAGAAGAGAGGGATGGGAATTTAAGAATAAACCTAGGAGCCGGGCGTGGTGGTGCACACTTGCAATCCCAGCATTTGGGAGGCTGAGACAGGAGGATTACAGTTTGTGGATGACCTCAACTACTTAGTGAGGTCCTTTGCAACTCTGTGAGGCCCTGTTTAAAAAGTAAAGAATAAAAAATAGGGCTGGGGGTGTCACTTGGAGGTAGAATGCCTCTGGGTTCCATCCCCAGTACTGCAAAACCCAACAACAACAAAAACAAAAACAAAAAAGAATAAACCTAGGTTTCCAGTTTGAGCAATTGGCTTTCCAGTGGTACTATCTGTCAGGGTGGGAAAGACTGCGGAAAGAACAGGTGTAGCTATCCCACAGTTCATTGACCAGAGTCCTTATTCTTGGACATTGAGGTCCATTACAGTATTTTATAACTAGAAACAATACCCTGATTTGCAGCAACATCTTTACATAGCCTAATTTTTAAACATAGAATTGCGAGTACCCTGGGTCCCGGGCGGGGATCGCACGGGGCACGCCAGCCGGGCCCGGGTCGCGGGACTCTGGGCCCCGGGCCGGACCACGTGTAGCACGCCAGACCCCTGGAGAAACCAGGCCCAGTACCCTGGGTTCTGGGCGGATGTCGCGTGGGGCACGCCAGCTGGGGCCCGGGTCGCGGGATCCATGGGGAAACCAACCGGGTCACAGTGCTACTGAGTGCCTAATCCCACTACCTCCTCAAACCACATATACTGTCTTCTCTTATTTAAAAAAAAAAAAAAGGAAAAGAAAAAGAAAAAATATCGGAGAGGAGTTAAGAAAGCCGTGGCGGATGCCAGGACACTGGAGATGCAGACAAAACTTATCCAAATGCACTGGAACTTATGGAAAAATTCCCCGTGAAGGAGGAGTGCTGTTTCTCTATATTGTTAAGAATCTTGGACATCACCTTTAAGGAAAGAGTTTAGTGGAGACCAAGGAGAAAGGCAGTGTTGAAAGCCATCTCTGCGATGGCGGTGGAGACTTGTATTCAGGAGAAGCAGAAATCGGATCCTACCAACCTTATTTTTTTGGAGAAATTACACCAAATGTTGAATGCTACCGTCACGCATGCTTAGGAACATTGGACAACATTCAGAGTGGAAAAAGAGCCTGGGAAGTATTTGAAATGGTGGAGGCAGTGGCCATGGCAGTGGCCAGTACTCAGGGGAGGCAGAGATCTGATGCATTACACCTGGAACCTTTGAAATAATAACCCCAGAGGCAGAATGTTACCACCACGCACCCTCAAGAACGTGGGACAATTGGTTGGGCGAAGAGGGTGCTTGGATTGGAGCCTGTCGAGGGGTGAGGCTGGCGACGGACACAGCAAAGCTGGGATTGGAGCCTGCCATGAGGCAAGGCCGATGCTAGAGCTTCGAGACAGTGATCAGAGCCTGCTGAGGGGTTAGGCTGGTGCCGGGGCCAATGGCCGCTATCGGAGCCTGCCGTGAGGCAAGGCCACTACTGGGACCTCCGAGGCCGAGATCGGAGCCTGCCGAGGGGTTAGGCCAATGCTGGGGCTAGTGAGGCTGGGATCGAAGCCTGCCGTGAGGCAAGGCCGGTGCTGGGGCCAACGGCTGGCATCGGAGTGTGACAGGAGGCAAGGCCGCTACTGGGGCCTCCGAGGCTGGGATCGGAGCCTGCCGAGGGGTTAGGCTGGTGTCGGGCCCAGCGAGACCAGAATCGGGGCCTCCCATGAGGCAAGGCTGCTGCTTAAGCCAGCGAGGTCTGGATCAGTCCACTGGGTAGCCAGGCCACTACTGGGGCCGTCAGGAGTGGGATCGGTACTTGCAACACGGCATGCACAGAGAAATATCGCAGAAAATTAAAACCAGATACTTCCCTTAATCACAATAACTAGGAGGAAAGGGGCAACAGGAAGAGGTCGAGCTATAGAAAGGGCCCTATAGTGAAGCAACTAAGGTGACCAATCAGAGGGTATGGAATAGGGGAGGATGGAACCTCTTTAAAATGGAGGAGGTACATAAACAAATGTATCAAAGTTAATCACCAAACAAGCAAGGGATCGAGGGAGGGGGAGGAAAAGAGATGGGGGCTGGAGGAGGGCTGATTGGATGATGTGTGCTTGTATATCCTCTCAAGTCTTGTACTCCAATGTGATTGATATATGACTACAATGCACCAATTAAAAAAATAAAGTAAAAAAACATAAACAAAAAATAAACAAAAAAATAAACATAGAATTGCTGGGTGGAGGTTGAGAGATTTATAATACAGATTGCCAAATTAGTTTTCAAAAAGCTGTTTCCTCAGGCTAGTAGCAGTAGGGTAGAGTTCTAAATCTCCCTCCCTCCAACTTCCCCTCTCTCACACATTTCTTTGTACTTTCAATACCTAAACTTTTGTTAAATGCCTACTCTGTTTCATTACAAGGGCTGACATAAAGCTACCTTTGCTTATTGCTGGGGCCTGAGAGATGACTGGGGAAAAGAAGGAATCAATTGGGTGACTTAGACATACTATCCACAGACATGTTTCACCCTGAATACCAAGCCACATAAGTTACAGTTCTTTCATGTAGGTTGGAAATGGCACTCTTGAGTATTGGAAAGAAAAAATGTATAACTTTGTGCAGACCCAAATTAGCATCCTGAGATCAGACTTTTCCCCAAGGAATGCTAATTTAGAGGATACTATTTTACAGTATCGTGCATTTCTTTGGTCCCTTAAGCAGGGACCAACCATTTCAACCCTGTGAGGCAGGACTGTACTAGCCACAGGTCTGTCTCATGACACCAGATAGAGAAGGATGGAGCAGAAGACCCCAGGGCAGGGCAGGAGCCCCCCAGCAGAAGGGCCCTGCCTGGCACAGTGTGGTCTGCTCCTATTCTCTGGATTTGAGAGTAAATTTTATGTTTTGACTCAGACCTTGAGGGAAAAAAAAGGTGGCAGAGTTCTTCACTGTCGTATCTTAGGAGAGTCTCACCTAACATAGGCATATTTTTTCTTTTTATTTGCACTTAGTGAAAGACTTAAGCATCAACATCATCATGTCTACTGCTGTCAGGGGCCCAACGCTATTGGGAGATGTAGACACTCTGTGAGGGTGGAGACCGGCGTGCTGAGAGATGAGAGGGAGATTCCTGCAGTGTTGTGAACCTAATGCAAAACTGGACTGTGAGGCTGTTGCTCTCTTCTCGGGCATAGACTATTACGTAAACTTCTGCACCTCAGAATGATTGATTGTGGCTGTAATGCTTACATAAATAACTTCTGGAACCTCGGAGTCACTATGCTCTCTTCTTTAAAACAGCAGCAACCTGCCAAGCATGGAGGCACACGCCTGTGATCCCAGTACTTGAGAGGCTGAGACAGGAGAATCACAAGTTTGAGGATAAGCTCAGCAAGCAATGAGACTCTCAGCAACCTAGCATGACTCTGTTTCAAAACAAAAAATAAAAATTGGGCTGGGAGGTGTAGCTCAGAGGTAGAGTGACCCTGAGTTCAACCCCCAGTACCACACAGAAAAAAAAAAAAAAAAAAAAAGAAAAACAGGAACAACTTTGTCTCATGATTTTTATAAGGATTTTAAGAGAGACTACTCATAAAGCCCTTGCTACCAAATCTTTCTTCAGGTGCATGTTTGTAATCCCCATGCTTGAGAGGCGGAGACAGGAGGATTGTACAGGTTTGAAGCCAGCCTCGCTGGCTTAAGAGACCCTGTTTCCAAATAAAAAATATAAAAATAGGTCTGGGAATGTAGCCCGGAGGTAGAAGGGTTCCATCCCCAGTACCACAAAAAAAAAAAAAAAAAAGAATTTCATGTTTAGATGTGGGTCCCATCCCCCAAACATCCATCCATCTATCTATCTATCTATCTATCTATCTATCTATCTATCTATCTATCTATCATCTATCTATCCATCTATTTAAAATAAAAAAAACCTGAAATCTAAAACATTTTTGACCCCAAACATTTTGGATAAAAGATATTCAACCCAGATGTAGTATGGTTAAACTTTGGGATTCTCAACATTTTGGATAAAAGATATTCAACCCAGATGTAGTATGGTTAAACTTTGGGATTCTCAATGTTTGTTAGTTTACTCATAAAATTGTGCTGTAGATGTTTTTCTGAATGGTCTCTTGTAGTACTAGTCTAGACCATCTTTTTCAGATATGCATAATACTGGCTCTTAATCAGCTCAGCTTTCTGGCACTTTGTAGACTTTCCTGCTTTGGAAGAAAAGAAAGATGCATACGAAGGGATTGTGTGATTCCCAGTAAAGGAAGCGACTCTGTAGCTCTCTCTCATGCCCCACTGGGCACGGATGTCTCTAGGATAAATCAAAGATGTCATGACTTTAATTTCCATGCCTAATAGGTGGTCAACATTTTGTAAATAATGAAAGTTACAGCTGACCCTGACTTTTATTTGATCAAGTGTTTTAACCTCCTCTCTCTTTCTAGGAATCTAATGAGAAGTAAAACAGGACAGTCGGTCCCTCTCCTCTCTTCTTGCTTAAATCTCAGGGTCTGCAGTCTATGCGGACCATGGGATCCGGGGTCGGGGAGGGCTCTTGGAGACCCTGCATTTGGCTGACAAAAGAAATATGTCAATGTTTAGAGGGTCGAGGAACTGCACAGGAGCCAGCTGTCTCAGAGACAGAGAAGGAAGACTGTGCAAAGCGGGAAGCCACACACTCGGCTCTCCAACCGTCAAGCGGACACCATAGAGACATGTTACCTTTTTCTTTTTCTGGTACTGGGGATGAAATCCAGTACCAACTGGGATGGGCATTCTACCCTCAAGCTATACTCCCAGCCCTACTTTATTCTTTATTTTGAAACAGGGTCCCACTAAGTTGTGGAGGGCCTCACAAGTTGCTGAGGCTGGCTGGGAATCTGCGATCCCCCTGTCTCAGCCGATTTAGTATTGGGATTATAAGCATGTGCCACCATGCCGGGCTATCACCTTTTAAGAGGATTTCTGAACTGGCTATGAGGAAGAATTACTAAACTAATTTATACCACTAATTAACAGCTGGCCATACTTGTAAATTGTGAGCTCCAAAGCAAACAAGAAGCTTCTTAGAGTATAGGAAGTTCAAACCCTTCTAAATCCCAGATTGAGACATAGGATCTATCCACGGCCCTTTTCTCCTGACTTGTATGATTTCCTGAAAGGTACTCAAGTGAAGATACAATCCCTTTCCTATCCTGTGAAGCTTAATAAACATTAAAATAAAAATTACTGTGGAACCACTTTAAAAACTTTCAAGTACATAGAGGACAGGCTAGCATCTCGGGATCATCACTACTGCCCGGGATCAGGCACCACTTTGTGGAGCCACCACCCTGGGGCGGGCATTCAGTTTTAGTGCTGCAATTCTTTACTAAAACCTGGCCAATAGCATGGCTCCCTCTGCATGCCTAGTCCTAACACTAGGGTTCTTCTGCTAACAAATCTTTTTCTTTTGTGTCTTTTTAGTCTTTTGCTACTTGGCTCTATTTTTGTTGTCGTGTTCACAGCCAACATTTGTTCAGTCACAATTTGCCAACATCGTGGCATTTCCAGGATCTCAAGAGGAGTAATAACAAGGCACAATAGGTGCAACGAGGACTGTTCCCCAATCTGTCATCCCTCGAAGTCAAAGATTAACTTTGGACCAAATCTTTAAGAGTAATGTCCTTTAGGGTGTTGACTTAGCTAATGAGCAAGAAACCACAGGTCCGTTAAGCAATATCTGCTAATAAAACTGTCACATTTCAGCGAGAGTGGTTAAGAGACCCTCTCCTGATGCGGGGCTGGACCAGTCAGGCAGAAGCTCCTTATCGGTGCAGATGGGACATCCCCGCCCATAGGCTGGGAAATCCTGGCTTTAGGAATCACATCAGTGTTGTGGCTGGAAGTCCAGGGAGCAAATATTGACAGAACTGGAGTCCTGGGGGCGCTGGTTAATGACTGTCAGATTCCATACCTGAAAGGGCTCACAATCTTTACAGAGAGATTGGGACAGGGACTCTGTGCGCTAAGAAAAGTGCTCTTATTTAATTAACCTGTTCTAGAGGTAAGCCCTGCAGGATAGCTCAGAACAGCATGAACTAATGGCCACTTATCACTGTTGCAGTCTGGAAGCTGTGTGTTTCCTGGTCTTTTGATGACTCACTGGTTCAAGGGGAGGGTAGAAAAAGAAGAGAAAGGAGCTTTTACTAAGGACTTCATATGTGTGAGGCACTAGTCCCAGGATTTCATACAGTTTTTTCTCACTCAATCTCTCAAAAAAGGTATTATTAGCTCCTTTTGCCAGATAAAGAGAGGAAAGTGACTTGCCAATGAGATGGCGTGGGCAAAATACAAATTCAAGTCCATTCGATTTCAAACCCCATGCTTTCTCCACTAGACCACGGTGAGTGACAGGCCACACATGGTATGGATGGCGACCAAGCAGGAGGGAGGGGAGAGACAAGGGGACAAGAAGACCCATGAGTGTGTGTATGACCACAAGGAGAGCAATTTGCTCTGTGGTGGAAAACAGCATGGAAATATACCCACCATCGCTTTATTTATTTATTTATTTATTTATTTATTTATTTATTTTGGTAGTACTAGGGATGGAACCCAGGAGCTTTTCTACCTCCGGGCTATACTTCCAGACCTATTTTATACTTTATTTGGAAACAGGGTCTCACTATGTTGCTGAGAGGCTCACTAGTAGCTGAGGCTGGCTTTGAACCTGTGCAATCCTCCTGTCTCAGCCTCCCAAAGTGCTGGGATTACAAGTGTGTGCCACCACGCCCGACCATCACTTATTTTAAAAGGGTGCAAAATTATGCAGAAAACTATGAGTTGGTTTATTTCATGCCTCAGGTTCTGAATATGAACCAGCGCTCAGATCTTGGACCCAATAAAGACACTGTGACTTTCCTGGGGTCTATGTGATGGGAATATTACGTGTGTGGCTTTGTTAAGACAAGAAGAAAAGGCAGTGCAGAAACTCTAAAATAGAACGTGCAAATGTCTGGGCACACACTTGTAATCCCAGTAGTTGGGAGGCTGAGACAGGAGGATGGCAGGCTCCTGGCTAGCCACAGCAACTTAGTGAGGACTTCCGCAACTTAGAGAGACCCTGTTTCAAAAGAAAAAATAAGCTGGGCGTGGTAGTGCACGCTTGTAATCCCAGCACTTGGCATACATCTGTGATCTTGGGAGGCTGAGACAGGAGTGTCGTAGGTTCAAAGTCAGCCTAAACACTTTAGTGAGACTCTGCGACTTAGAGAGACACTGTTTCTAAATAAAATATAAAATTGGTCTGGGGTGTTGCTCAGGTAGAATGCCCCTGGTTTCAATCCCAGAACATACACACACACACACACACACACACACACACACACACACACACACACAACCACCACCACCACCACCACCACCACCACCACCACCACACCAAAAAAGTACATACGTTCAACTCTGACAAATTTCTACATCAAAAAACCCCTTATCTGGGCATGGTGGGCCTGTCATCTCAGTACCTGGGAGGTAGGGAGAAGAAGATTGCATGTTTGAGGCCAGTCTCAGCAATTTAGTGAGACTCTGTTTCAAATTAATAAATAGAAAAATAGGTTGGAGATGTAGCTCAGAAGTAGAATGCTCCTGAATTTAATCCCCAGTATCAAAACAAAACAAAACAACAACAATGTCAACAAAAGAGAACTCTTTGTCTCAGCACAGGCCAGATCTACTTATCAGAATGCTGAGAGACTTGCCAAGTGGACTGGGAAGTTTCGCTTTGAACCTACATGAAATTCTCAACTAACAGACACAGTGTTAGTCTAGAGTTCTTACCCATTTGTATTTGATAACTGTCAAATAAATAGCAAGTGCTATACTTTGTGCCTTGATATTCCAACTGAATAAACTATCTGATAAAATAAAGCAAATTCTAGCCAGGTGCGGTGGCACACACTTGTAATCCCAGTAGTAGGGAGGCTGAGACAGGAGGATGGCAGGCTCCTGGCTAGTCGCAGCAACTTAGTGAGGACTTCCGCAACTTAGAGACCCCCTGTTTCAAAAGAAAAAATAAGACGGGCGTGATGGTGCACGCTTGTAATCCCAGCGCTTGGGAGGCTGAGACAGGAGGATCGCGCAGCTTCGAAGCCAGCCTCAGCTACTTAGTGAGGCTCTCAGCAACTTAGTGAGACTCTGTTTCCAAACAAACTATAAAATAGGTCTGGGAGTGTAGCCCGGAGGTAGAAAGCCCCTGGGTTTCACCCTAAGTACCACCACCACAACCACCACCACCACCACAACAACAACAAAACAAAATAAAAAATAAAATGGAAGCCAGATGTGGTGGTTCGTGCTTTTAATCCCAGGACTTGGGGAGTTGAAACAGGAGGATCACAGGTTAAGCCAGCTTCAGCAACTTAGTGAGAGCCCATTTCCCAATAAGAAATAAAATAGGGCTGGAGGACACCGCAGAAGTAGAATGACCTTCAGTTCAATCCCCAGTATCGCAAAACAAAACAAAACAAAATAACAAAGGCAACAACAAAAATAGGCTTGGGGTGTAGTTCAGAGGTAGAATGCCCCTGGGTTCCATCCCCAGTACCAAAAAAGAAAAGAAAAGAAAAGAAAAAAAAAGGAACAAAACAAAAGTAAATCTTAAATTTAAACTCTTCTGTGGTTACTCCTCACCTGTAGGATGAAGTTGGACCTTCTTGGGAGGTGGGTGAGCCTTGGCCTGACTCCTTGGCCTCCTCTCTCAGTACTTTTAACTCAGTACTTTATAAGAGCAAATTATCAAGAGGTTGCCCTCTCCACGTGCCTTACAAATGCCGATTCACACGTCTGTGCCTTCGCACAAACCTGTCTGTCTTCTGGGAACTTCCAATCTGGTAAGGTCCACATAGGACTCCTAGGAACCAATTTCCCCAGGCCTCACCTTACCCCTTGGCACCACTCTTCCCCAATGGGATGGACTGTTGCTACCCCTCCAGAGCCACCCACCATATATACTTCCATGGCTAATGATCGCAAGGAAATTTCTTCCTTTATCTTGCTTGGGATCTCCAATAAAAGATAAGAATTGGCTTCTTATTATTTCCCTAAAAAACACAGGAATAAACGACCTGTTTGAAAAGTTCAGTAAACCCTTCCAACGGAAAACCAAAAGTTGGTAATATTTCAAATGAGTATAATACGGGAATGTTTACTCTAAAAACATGACAGATAATTGAATGACAACATCCTTTAACTATACATCAATTCTCCCCAAAAGCTGGTGACAAGAGGATACACACCTAGACCGACCTTCCCCTTGAGACCTGGAACTTTTCGTTACATTGTCACCGTTACAGTGCAAACACTCCCGAGAAGACAGCGTGTAGTTTCCAGGGCTAAGTTTGTAATTACTGCTCTCAACCAGCAGGTGTCACCAGAGACAAGCACATTTGCTATGGCTGCACCTCCAGGATGAACCAAAATCCTGGTTCAAATGGAAGTCCTGCCTCCTAAGGCCAGGTCAGTCCGTGGGAGCTTTAGCTAGAATAGCTAGCATTTACACCCACAGTTCTCAAAGTTTATTACACAGTGGAAGTCTCTGGACTGAGCATCTGTGTGAAAAGGCAGATTTCTGACTCCCAGCTCGAGATTGTGATTCAGTAGGTCTGCAGAGGGGCCCTGAGGAATGTTCATTTTAAGCACTGTCCTTTACCTTCCCTGCATCCCCTCTTGTGATGCACTGTCAGAAACACCTATTTGTTCCCTGTGTGCACTGTACATTATCACCGAATAGCCTCAACTCAGAGATACTCAGGCTGTGAAGGATCCATTTGTTTATTCACTCAACAAACACCCATTGAATCTTTATAACTCTCCAGTCACCACTGGGTACATCCACAAAGCCATGAAGTTTGTCCTGCTAGCTCACGCCTGAGATTAACATCAAGGAATCAGTCATAGAATCCAGTAAGGACTCAACCTTTCTTTCTTTCTTTCCTTCTTTCTTTCTTTCTTTTTTTCTTTGCGGGTCTGGGGATGGAACCCAGGGGCATTCGACCTCTGAGCTATTTTTTATTCTTTATTTTGAAACCAGGTCTCATTGAGCTGTAGAGGGCCTCACTAAGTAGCTGAGGATGTCCGTGAACCGTGATTCTCCTGTCTCACCCTCCTGAATGCTGGAATTACAAGCATGTGCCACCACACCCGGTTCAACCTTTCTTATATCTTCCCATCAAAGAACCTGACTTCCATCAAAAGAAGAAAAATATATTTTTCCTATTAAAGATATTCATATAAAACCAGGCACAGTAGTGCACACCTGTAATCCAAGGACTTGGGAGCCAGAGACAGGAGGATTTCAGGTTTAAGGCCAGCCTTAGCAATGTAGCAAGAATCTTAGCAAACTAGCAAGACTTTTTTTCAAAACAAAAAATAAAATTGGGCTGGGGATATAGCTCAGAGGTAGAATGCCCTTGGGTGCAATTCTCAGTGCCACCATAAAAATAAAAATAGAAAAGAACATTCACATATTTATAAAAATTTTGCCAATAAATTGATCCCTGGTGATTAGTTCATAGGACATAAATGAAGCAGTGACATAGTTATTATTATGGCTTTACACAAACAAAATAAGTCCATTAGCAACTGAAAATCAAAATGCTTCTCTATTTTACTGTCATGTTAACATTGTAAGTCCAAGGTAAATAAATATTCTAGTAGTAAAAAAATGTGGGATAAATTGTATTGCTACAAATGAAATACACACAAAAATTCCATTAGGAACTTTAAATCGCCATGATATGGCCATGGGGGGGGGGTAATGATGAAATCATGCATCCCCTTAGTCCATCTAGTTTTTTTCTATTACTAAGTTTTCTTGTATTGGCCAGGTGTGGTGGCCCACACCTGTAATTCCATCACTAGTGAGGCTGAGAAAAGAAGACTTCACATTTAAGGACAGACTTGGCAACTTGGTGAGACTCTTTTAGGATAAAAAAGTGAAAAGGGTTGGGTTATAGCTTGGAGGTACACTATACCTGGGTTCAATTCAAGTACCCAAACAAACAAACAAAAATAAAAACAAAAAAGAAACTTCTGCGGTAGGTAGAGTTTAGAGGTTCCTGGATCCAGCCTTCACTCTGCTTAGAGCCGCTTCCCACCCTGCCTGCCGCAATAGTGCCTCCCGGCTGGCCTCTGCATGCGCTCCGCTGAGCCAGAGGAGCCACCTTCTCCTCTGGGTCTAAGTGCATCTCGGAATTATTCCAGTTTTGAGGAAGTTTTTCTCACTTCCTGTCTGAGGAAGCAGGAAGAGCCAGTGGTCCCATCAGGGAGACTTTTGTTCCCCAAGACTTGGCATGATGCCTGGGCTCAGTCTGTTAGCTGCATTTAACTGGTCCCTGCTACAGGGGCTTCAACAAGGAAGAAATTAATTCTCAGGTTCAATAAGCCCAAGAAGCAGCAAACCCAGTCTGAAGAATCTCTGTAAGGTTGTCCTCCAGGAGCCAGGCTCCTTCAGTCTTCGGGTTTTGCCATCTGTAGTGTTTGGTTTTTATTGGTGCTCCTAAGATTACAGTTGTCCCTCCCATATCACATTTGTACTCCAGACCAGCAACGAAGGCGGGAAACAAGAGGTTGGGAGGTTTCTGTCTCATGAAAGCAAAACTTTCTTGGGGATTCCCTTTGTGCTTCATCTTACATTTCATTGGCCAGGATGGTCACATGGTACCTCAAGCTGAAGGAACTAGGTAAGGTGAATATTCAGTTGGGCATTTTGTTAGTCAGAATGACATCTGGGGCTGGGTGTGGTGGTGCACTTGGGAAGCTGAGATAGAAGGACTGCAGGTTCAAGGACAGCCTACGCAAGTAATGAGACTCTTAACAACCTAACCCTGTTTCCAAATAAGAAATAAAATCGGGCTGGGAGTATAGCTCAAAGGTAAAATGTCTC